>NW_011887294.1:2332310-2423884 GCF_000151315.2 Capsaspora owczarzaki ATCC 30864 | reverse complement strand
GCATGCAGTGTTTCACTGCACTGTTTCTGCGCTTGCTTTCCCCCGCTTCCCCTGCCCCCTCAATCGCTCCTGCAGCACTTTGTTCGCTCCTGCTCTGAAATACAAAGTCTGACGTCCCGTTCGTTGTGAGTCAATTTCTTTTTTTTTTTTTTTCTTTTTTTTTTCTTCTTCTCTTGTGATTTGTGTTGGTCGTCGTGTGGGGTTCTTTTCCACAACTCTGGTCTTGCGTCGTTTTTCCCCAGTCCCGTTCTCTGCCCCGCCTTCTGCCTCTGGTGTCGCTTCGTCTCTAACATGTCACCCTGGCTGTGAACGCTCAGGCCGAGTGTTAGGGAGGGGGGGGGACAAACGGCAGGACCCCAGCCACAAAAAACGACCAGAAAAAGCCAGTTCCCCATAACCCTTCTCCCCAAAAACTCGACGCTTCGGGCTTTTGGGCCTGCGACGCTGAGCTGTTGTGCGTACACATCTGAGCGTACGTGAATGAGTGTGTGGCGGGGTTTCACTCGGAGAGACGCCGTAAGTCGAGGCAGAAGAAAAGAAAAAGAAACAAAAAAAAAAGCGGTGGCAGCCCAAAAAAAAAAAAAAAAAAAAAAAAAAAAAAAAAACACTCTTTCAAAAGGAGCAATTCGATACCGCAAATTCAGCAAGCAACACAAGGAAACACTAGGAGCAACTCGTTACCGATGAGTAACTAGCCAACAAAAAAAAAAAAATTAAAAATCAAAAACAAAAACGACTGGAAAAAATCTCAATTTCATTCATTCATTGTCGCTCACTTCACTTGTTCGACCAGAATCCGATGGCACTGCGGTGTGAATCAACCTCAGATAGTCAAAAGCACTCGCTCTGCAAACTCAAACATCCCCCCTCTCTTTCTTTGATGGATTTCTCAGAATCCAGTCTTCTTCTCCATCAAAAAAAAAACAAAATGCGCAAACTCATTCTCACTCCTGCGCCCGATTTCAAGCAAGTCTGGTCGGACGCGGGCACGGGCGCGTCGCCGCACGACCTGCAGCTGTTTGAGCCCGTCTGCGCACCCGGCACCTTCTCGCTCGGCGTCGTCGGCGTCCGCAATGTAAAATTACGCTCAGCTTTCTTGAAACGTTCACCTCACTCACCAAATAAAGAACAGCTCCCGCCTCCAGTGCCTCGACGCACATATACTGACTGACCTTGCTGCTGTGGTGGTGTCCTTCACTTCGTTTGGCCTGTTCTGTTCTGTGTTGTCTCTGCAGGGAAAGAGCGTGTTTACGCTGAATGCCTCTGAAGACGCGTCTGAAGGCGACGCCGTCCCGCTCCTCGCCCCAGCCATCCAGTTCGTCGAGGTAACCCCCGCGATGGCCTTCTTGATGTCGTGATGTCTTGATGTCTTGTTGCTTGCTTGCGTGCAGTGGCCAGCGGCGGAAAGAAGCAGTCCTTTTGGCTTTCTGTTCTGCGACGATGACGTCAAACAATCCAATCATTCCTCAAAGCTGCTCAGAGTCAGGAATCGGGAATCGATCATTGTTCAAAATCACTCACCTTGCCGCTGTGCCGCTGTGTTGACGTGCATGCTTGCTTTGTGGATTCTGCCCAATTCCAACCGGACTAGCTGTGGAACGACAAGGGCACAGGCGCCAAGTTTGGCTCGCTGAATGTTTGGCGACCCATTCCTCCGCCAGATTATGTGGTAGGTCTGACTTGAACTCGCCGAAACACAGCAAGAAGAAACATAAAAAGAAGCCATGATGCGCATCGAAATTCTCACTCATCCTGTTGTTGTTGCTGCTGTTTTGCTGTTGCTCGCTCAGGCGCTCGGACTGGTCGTCACCACCGACCGAAAGGCTCCGCCCGCAAACATCTCCTTCCGATGCGTGCACAAGTCGTGTGTGACGGATGGTGATATTCTCTTTGAGAGTGACGGCAGCTTCCTCTGGTGCGACCGTTGCACAGGCGCAAAGTGAGTCACAATTTTCCGGCAATGTTGCTCATCCATCCACGACACTCAAAGCACCACCACCACCTTTGCTTTTGTTGTTTTACAGAGCCAACATGTGCCTGTGGAACATTGCCGCCACTTCGTGCGCCGGATTTGCCCCGCCTGTGCTGATCTTCTCCACCCTGTATGCTCGCCCGAAGGAAGTCGTGCAGGTCTTGCGCACCGACAGTATCACCATTCTTGGTGACATTCCTGCAAAGTACGCGCCCGTTCAGGAGCCCGTGCTGGCTCTCGATGGCGAGAAGCGTGCCATCCAGCAGCAGCTCTCCTCGTCGTCGTCCCGGTCCTCCAACTCCGCCGCGGCTCTGTCGGACGCACCTCCCAGCTACGCGGACGCCGTCGGCCCTCTGGAGGTGCCCACCCCTGCCGCTCCATCGTATGCGATGCCGTCTCAGCAAGCCCTCACTTCTGCACCCAGTGGTACGTCGATTTTCTTTCTTTTGTTTTCTTTTGTTGGCTCCAGAGAAATGCTGTGATCTAGACGTGTTTTGTTTCGCTGGGCTCATTCCAAGCTTTCGCCTTTGAAACCCTACTGCATCACCAATCACATGTAGCACTGGCGCCGTACACGTACTCGGTGCCTTTCAACATCAGTCCCGAGCAGCAAGGTGCCATTTTCCGCAAGTGGAAGGACGGACTCTGGTTTACCTCCTCGGCCTACCACTCGAGCAAGCATGTCCCGCTTTTCCAGGGTAGGCTGCTTTGTCAGAGATGTGATTGCTGGGCGATTTTTTCGTGTATCTGTATTTTACTGTATTTTCGTGTATTTTTCGTGGTGATTCACGCCACCCTCCCCCTTCCACTCCTGCTGCTCTTGGAAACCCATCTCTCAACAGTGAGCTACGTTCCCTACTACCTGATTTCCGCTCGCATCGAGACGCGATACACGTACGGCTTGTTTTGTTGATGCCAACGACGGAATGAACTGTTCTCTCACAACCCGCGACTCTTTGGTCCTTGCTCTCTGCTCGCAGTGGTCAAGTCCGCATCGAAATGATGCCCGATACGACTGTCACGCATCGCGACTCTTTCTCCACGACCCACACGCATCATGGCCGCTACTCGCAGTCCCATGACAAAGTGACTGTTTCGCAGACCTACCGCTCCGTCTGGCGTCTCGTCGGACCCGGCTCGACCTTCACGTCGTTTGTCGACGAGGCTGTCCCCGCTGCCGCGGTAAGTCACGGGCGGTCTCTTGTTGTTGCTTTGTTGGTTGGGTCGTTTTTTTGATGGTGATTGGTTGGTTTTCGAGTTTCCATTGTTTCATTTGCTGCTATTTCATTTCCGACACTTTTTCCTGACCCTGTCCCCCCCCCCTACCCGGTCCCATTGAACAGTCTCCGCGCATTCGCAAGCTGTTGGGCAACCTCGGCTCGTTCAGCATCGATCCCGCCACTCTCGGCATCATTGTGGGCCCCGGCCAAACGGTGCCCGGACCAGACGGCACTCCTCTCGAGTGCCCCGTGGCCTTCGAGCAACTCTGGACGGACACGTGCACCCACATGATTGAGTCGGCGAGCGAACAGTGCCGCCGTGAGGTTCAATCGTCGCAAGGTGCTGCCGAAACCAAGATTGCCATTACCGCGCTTGTCCACGAGCCTCATTACCGCCTCGTCTACCTCCCAGTGTACCAAGGTAGCGTTTCTTTTCTGTTATTTTTGACGCAGATTGGTTTTCTTTCAAAGGGTTCTTTTTCTTTTTCTTCTTCGTTGGCTCGCCTACGATCACTCAACACCATCATTCATTCCCGCGCTCTCTAGGTGACTTTGAGGTGGAAGGCACCGCTCACAAGATTCTCATCCACGGTCAGACTGGAAAGTGCACTGGTGAGCGCACCTATGGCCTTGGCGCGCTTGGCGCATCAATGAGCACCATCGGTCGAAGCCTCAGCGGCTCCGCTGCCTCCGACGGCGTTGGAGGCATTATCTCTGGCGCGCAGCTCAACCAGCAGGATAATACGAACTCGTTTTCTCCTGAGGCGTGAGTGAATGATTTCTGGTTGGGGGTTTTTTTTTCTCGGCGCCGCTCAAATTCATGACTTGTGATTTTCATGAAACAACAATTGATACAGGCACTTCCTCATCCTCCCGCCGTCCGCTTGGGCCAGCATGGGCTGGTTTACGCTCGTTTCGCACAGCTCGCAGGACATTGAGCTTCTGGGTCAGCGACGCGACAAGAAGTGGGGCATGTTCTTGTTCAAGCTCCGTCCCGGCAAGAAAGTGTCTGTCAACTACAAGGGCCACGTGTACGTTTTTTTACGTGTTGCGGGACTTCTGGATTTCTGGACAGAGAGAGAGAAAGAGAGCGTTTGGGGTTTGGAAACGTTTGTCCTCTCTAATGCCTCTTAACGTGGCCCATCTCTGATGCCCTCGCCTTTTCTTTTTTTCAACAGCGTTGTCAGGATCATGTCTGGCAACAAAGACGAGCTTGCCATTGAAGCATGGGGCGCCTCTGGCGGCACGGGCACCAACCTCCTTGGTCTCGAATAAGGCTGGTTTGTGGTCACCCTGGTTCATCGTCCAACCAACTCAAGTGTCTAACTGAAGCATCGCATTGCCATCATCGCTTCGGAGGTTTTTTTGCGTCGGTTCGCAATACTTGGAACGAAAATAAAAGAAAAATTTTGCTGGAACACAACAAACTCCAACTGAGTTTTTTTAAATGTCACACTCAGTTTGCCAGCACGGCCAACGCTGCTGCAAGATCGCCGTTCTGTTCTCGAAGCGTTTGCTCGGCCTTTTGGGTGGAGACCTCGAGCTCAGTAACCTGCACCAAACAACACAAACCAAAGTCAAAACGCACAATTCCGAGTTGTTGCGCTCAGATTGGATTTTCCGAGACTTACAATGAGCTGGACGTCCTCTGCCTTGACGCTCACGGCAGCCAACGCGCGATCCCTGCCAAACGCACCAACCGCACATCACCAACCAGTATGAGTAATCCGATCGACTGAGACTGACTGAGAATGAGAAATTTGTTGGGTTCCACCTCAACCCTTTGGTTTTGGGGGTTGTTTTGTTTGTTTGCTTGCTTATGCATTCATTCACTCAACGCAGTCTCATGCAGAATGCGACTCAATGTGTGATGCATGAAGTGAGTGGGCAATGCATTGCGCAGGCACATGGATTTCAATCATCCCGTTCCCCAACTCCCACCATCCGACCACCACCACCACCCATCCGCACCCATGGTCCGACTTCAACCCTTGTCTTGCTGGTGCGTCTTGTGATGTCTGGCGGGGTCAAGTGCGCGCTGCGCTGCGTTTGTGGTTGGTTACCGGACGGCGCGCTCTTCAACGTCCCGCTTGTGCTGCTCAGTCAGCAGCTTCATGGTCTGGTTGAGATCGGTGCTCTGCGCCATCTCCTTCTCCTCGGCAAAGTCAGTCACTTTGTCCATGTCAGCCTTGCCGGCGTCGTGGTGCGCGGCCTGTGCGGGCTGCGCGTTCTCGGCAGCGCCGGCCTCGTTCTCGTCGTGCTCGTCTGCCATGGTGAGATCTGAACTGGACTGGTATGAAGACTGATCATACATTACAATGGAGCATTGAGCATTGAGCATTGAGAAAACTCCGTGTGTAACAAGAGATTATGCAAAGCCAACACAGCATTATGCGGCAATCGGATCTTTGAACGGAAACAGCTTGTAGACAAGGGTTGCTGAATGTCTGAGTGCAACAACAAGAACGCGCGCGTTGCAAAGCGTCGCACTTTGAAATCCAACTATACAGTACATTGGCTTGGATGGAACAACCGAAAAAAAAAAAAACACTCGACAGACAACTTCAAGGCAAGACACAGGTGATGCTCGTCACGGCACGCTCGCAAATCACAGGCGTGTCGTTGCAGGTCGGGCGATCGATGATTGTGTTGTTGTAAAAGACGGCGCTCGAGCCACCGCCGTCCAGGTTGATGGCATTGGTCAAACCCAGGTCGAGAAGAATTTCGGTGAACTCGTACAAGTCCACGCCCGTGCCAATGTCCTCCTCGCCGTCGACAACAAAGATGGCCATGGTGCCATTGGCAAAGGTGCCAATGCTGGTACGAGGAGCCTTTTCGGTCACGAAATTGCTGTCGAGCGACTCAGTGTAGCGGCTGGTGTCGAGGTACGATTTGCCGTCACGCACGAGCCATCCAGCACCCGTCAGCAGCTGGGTCAGATTGTACTTGCCCGACTGAACGTCAGATTGATCGAGGTAGCTAGGTGTTCCAGCGAGGTGCAGAGATTGTCAAACAGATTGAAACCAGTTGTTTTCACGATGAGAGTTTGGCCTCGAGGTCGTCACCATCGCAGTCCCTTGAACAACGCAACACAATGCACAGTCCACTGCTTACCCAGTAATGAACGAGCGCTGGCCTTGCAGGCCAAAGTTGACACGGGCGGTCACAGCCGCCTCGACTGTCTTGCCGTCAATGACAATGTTTCCGATGCAAGCTCCCGTATTGACGTCAAAGAAGCCGGCTACCCCATTTCATCACACATGGATCGAATCAGATGAGTCAAAAAAGTCATTGTGACCGTGAAACCGGCAATGAAAGAATCAAAAAACCATGTTGAAGCATGCGAAGTGAGCTGCAGATCCGAAATCTTCACGGAACAGTGCTCATCATCCACAACACCTCGAATCGAGTCGCATCGCATTACCGTTTGTCGCAAATAGACAGTTGTTCTGCTTGGCGGTGACGGACGTGTTGACGCGATGGCCGCAACCCACACTGGGCAGCGCGTACTTGAAGAAGGCCGGATTGACGACCGTGCCGAGGAAGCCCTGGAACGAGCGCTGGGTGGACTTGATGACAAAGGACACCTGGCTGACCACAAGACCACTGGCAGACGCGTTGATGGCCGCGCTCCACGGCTGGACCTCGACGTCGGCCACTGTCGGAGATTGCTGCAGCAGCTGACCGACAGACTCGACGCCGGGATGCGAGCCACCGCGCGTCGCTGCTGCTGCTGCTGTCAATGTTGCGCTGTGGAGTAGCAGAGCAACGACAGCGGCGACCAGCGCGAGAAAGACCGCGTGCGTCCGCGGCGATGATGCTGAAGCAGTGCGTGTCGGAGACGAGGGCATTCAAGGACTGACCGACGATGATATGATAGATATAGAGAATGATAGAGATGTGCCGTGGGAACAAAAGGTTGTGGTGTTGGTAAGCGACAACAATGCTCAGAACAAGAGCACTCAGAGACGAAAGTGACAAAGTGAGGGGGAGGGGGGGGGGCAACCAGCGCAGATTACAAGCACTGGATAATTCTCAGACACAAGACGAGAGGGGAAGAAAGAGAGAGACAGCGACTCAGAATACAGGGTGGAATTAACAGATATAACAACAAGCAGGGGTCAAAGAAGCCCCAGAGCAGCAAAAAAAAACCCAAAAAGCAACAAACGAACAAAACTCAGAGCAACCAGAAAAGGCAAATAACAAGCAATCACACAAGGGTAGACGACATTCTTAACACACAAAATGGGGGGGGGTGATTTACATGAGCAACGAGGAATCGGCATCAAACACGACCTTGCTCTTGTAAGCACCGCGCTGCATTTGAGCTGCAGGCGCGCCGGAATCGGTCGATACTCGGAACGGATTAATGATGGGATCAGCGCTCGTGCCGCGCGGTTCATACTCGGGCAGACTCTCGCGCGGCGACATGGGCGTGAGCTCATAGGCCTCGATGTACTTGGCTGAGGCTGCGGCCGATTGGCGGTCTGCACCGGGCGAATTGGACAGCGCCGTTGGAATGACAGGCTGACGGGAAGTCGATGCAGCCGCGGACGATGACGACGATGACGACGCTGGAGCCGCAGACGACGAAGTGGCAGATGCCTTTTTGCCACCAAAGAGACGCCCTAGACCCGAGCTTGCGCCCTTGTCGCGCGATGACGCCGACTGGGCACTCGTGGTGCCAGTGGTGCTGACTGCGCTGGGGCGAGCACTCGGTCCGAGGTTGACCGAAACATCCTCGACACCTGCGCCCGACATGGCGTTCTGCGATTCGGCAAAAGCGCGCTCTGCTTCGGCCAGTGCTTCTTGACGCTCCCGCTCGCGCTGCTCGCTGGCTTCGCGGGCATCTTGCTCGCGCTGCAAACTCTGCTTTGCGTCGCGCTGCATGTGGCGCGACTGTGCAGTGCGCAGCCGCCAGATGGCATATGCAACGCCGAGAACGCCAACAATCAGACCCGTAATCAAGCCAGCAAGGGCATACAAATAAAGCGTGTCTTCCTCTGTGGGCTTGGGCACGAGCGGCGCAGGGCACTTCTCGCGGTACACTCCGTCCTTGCACTGAGTCATTTCCAGAGTGGCCAACACAGCTGCAAAGGTGGGGTCGATTCTGGAGCCCCAGGTCGAGGTGCGGAGTGCAGAAAACTCAGTGTTCAACTGCACAGTGAGCGCGGTCGATCGCTCTGCCGGGCGCAGACCACGACCAGGAAGAATGAAGAATTCGATCTGAGCAAAGCCAGTGCTGTCGACGGAGAGGACGACAACACGCGAGATGCGCGACGGGACGAGATCCAGCGAGTTGGCCACATCCGCAATGAAGGCGGGCTCAAACGAGTAGACCTCGCTGTAGTCGAGGCGAATGCGAAGCTTGACGCGAACGCCGTTGTCCTTGGGAGGCAGAATGCACTGACACTCGGCACGCAGCAAGCCATCGGTGCATTGGTCCGGAACACTGGGCTTGTAGCCGAGGTAGCACGAGCGGCACTCCGGGCCGGCGTACTCGTAATCGCAGGTGCAACCTCCGTCAGAATTGCAAGTACCATGACCAGTGCAGCGCCTGATGCTGTTGCAGCCGTCGAACGCAACAGAGAAACCGGGGTAGGTTTGCGACGGGTTGGACGTAAATCGCAGAATCAGCTCCGGTCCGTCCGAAACGATCGGTGCCAACGCCGACACATCCTGGTGGCCACTGAACGTGCCACGCAGCCGCCCCACGTCCGAGCCGTCGGTGCTAGCGTCGTACACTTCAATGACGTCCAGGTTGGACTCGGTCCACAAATAGTTGAATCGAAGCGTGAGACGCTCGGCAGCAACCGGAGCGATACGCCAGGCACAGGCGAGATTGTTCGAGTACTCGATACCAGCGGAACCATCGTCAAAAGTGCCGGAAAAGGAAGAAACGACCAAAGGAGCGGCAAAGCTCGAGTTGCACGACCGCTGACAGAGCTGCTGCTTGGGGAAGACACTCAGAGGTGCGCCGGCGCCAGTGCGCCAGTCGACTTGAACACCAACGAGCCGGCATCCAGGCTGAATGACAAGAGCGGGTAATTCACTGGCGAACGGCCCGAAACGGTGACACTCATGGACGTGAAATTGACGGATGTGACCAAGGTCAAATCTGCGTCAATTTGCAGCACATTGGCGTCCAAATCCAGCGTACCGGACGCGGCAGTGACTCGCGGAAGAAGGGTGGACGAAAAGTCTTCAAAGGCAATGCACACGTCCAGCGAAGGGTCACGACGTCGCAATCGCGTGGTGTTGCGCGAGCGTGTGGTGAACCCCAACGAGAGTGACGTGTACTGCGGATAGAACGTGAGACCAAACATGTGGTTTTGGGGCGCAACCAGACGATACGAGGTCGAAATGTAGTAGCCAAGATCGACCACGGGAGAGACGGCACAGCAAAACACGGAGCGGTATGTGGTCGACTCCTCAAAGTACCCAGTGCCGGCAGGATTGGTCGTGGCGTCCATGCCAAAGAACCCGGTGGCGTTTCCGCAAGCTGGGTCGACGTACGTCATGATAAACCCGGCGAGTCGTCGCGCGACGGCATCAAAGCCACCAGCGCCGTTCGACACCATCACGGTGGTCGTGTCAGAGAGCCAACCAGCATCACAGGACGAAAAGTTGAGACGCGCGGACGTGGCAGCCAGCTCGGCTTGAGAGCAGACATGGTACGGATAGGCCTCCGACGCGGAGGGCAACGCAGCGCACTGCGCCACAGCTTGCGCATAGTTGAACAGCTGAGGCGTGTCAATACCGCGCCAGCGTGGCAGCTGAATGAGGCCGCGCTCCAGTGAGATGGAAGAAACGTACGCCTCTTGACCGGGACCTGTCGGCGTGAGAGACTGGGTCAGTCGGTCGGGAAAAGCCTGGCCCAAGGCGACCGGCTTTGGGCTATCACGCGTCACTTGCGACTGCCAGGTGATGGAGTCGGGTAAAAAGTAGAGGAACGGGGTCATTTGGTCGGCGCGCAGGTTGGGGGTGCTGCCATCAAAGTACGACGTTCCAATCCAGCGCTCATAGTAGGTGGGTGGCAGAGGGACATTCACGTTCGTGGTGATGGTCGTTGTTTCGTTGGTGGTCGTATTCGTCACAGTGGTGACAACAGCCTTTGTAATGTTGCGCATCAGCGGGATGCGGGGAGTGAGCGTGATGTGCATGGCGGTGAACGAAATACCCTTGCGCTCGGACGTGTCGCGCTTGACAAAGTTCAGCGACATGGCCATGCGAATGTAAATTCCGTTCAGTGAAAAGCCAACGTTGTTTGTCCTGTACTCGGGGGGCGGACCGACAAGGCCGTCAAAGGAAACACACACGTCCGCAGAAACATTGTCCGCGCCTTGGTACTTTGGGTAGTAGGTTGGGACGAGCCAAACGGGCGTTCCGCAGTGCAGACCCGTGAAGCTCGGTGGGCAGGTGCACTGGTAGGTGCGACGGTCGGCGCGGGCAACGCAAGAGCCGCCATTGAGGCAAGGGTTGAGCTGTGGATCACAGCACACGTACACGGTCGGCGAAGTGGTGTTGGTGCCGTTCACCAGGTTGTTTGGGATGGTCGTGTTGACGGCAAAGACGGACAGCTGGGTTCTCGGCACGGCCGTGCTATTCCACAACGGATCGAGCGACGAGATGGTGACTGAAATGTTAATGCTGCCCGGCACGACGCCGTAGACGGAAATGTTGACTGGCACGATCGATCCCACGGGAATGGTGTAGGTGCTTGGCTGCACGGTGGCAACGGAGGTGTTCGAGCTGGCAAACGTCAGCACGACGGCAGCGGTTGGGGCGACGCCAGGGGTCATGGTGTAGTTGAAAAAATTGCCCACAATGATGGCTTTGGTCTTGGTGTTGGTAAAGAACTGCTGCGCCGTCGGACAGGTGGTCGCGTTGACCACGGCCGAGTACACCAGCTGGCAGGTCGTGCCGGTGGCAGTGGCCGGGCAGATGCACCGGAATTGATTGACGCCTTCGACACACTGGCCGCCGTTCAAGCACGGGTTGGGCAAGCAGTTGTTGCGGTAGGCGACGTACGTTTCGTCAATGATGAACTGGAACGAATCCATGTTGAGCGTGCGCTCGGCCATAAACCGGCTACCATTCGCTGGCAAAAGCGAGAAGCGCACGCTCGATGCGTTTCCAAAGTCCACAATCGGGGTTCTCGGCGTGATCTGGCTCAAGCTTCCGCGCACTTGGTCGGGAGTTCAAGTTTGTGTCAGAAATTCAAAACAGACAGTCAGTCAGTCAGTATTGTTATCGCAATTTCGATGCAACTCTGCGCAGAGCTGCCTTTCGTTTTGTTTTGTTTTTTGTAGTCTTTTGGTTTCATTGTGATTGTTTTAGTGATTGTCTGAGTTTGTTTGTTTTGTTGTGCTTTCGAACACCCGTTTTATCAAAGCAGTGAAATTGCATTGGGGGGGGGGTTTTCTGACCCCAAACGAAAGAAAAAATCCAGAAAATCCAGAAAGAATGAAACAACCGAACAAATAACAATCATCTCAGAAACAAATCAAAAACCAAAATTAAAAAAATTAAAAAATCCAAAAATCCAAAATAATACCAAAAGAAAAAAAGAAAAAGAGAAAAAAAAATCCGAAAGAGTTGCTTCTTCATTGACAGTTTTTGATTGACGGACCGAACGACCAACGCACAGCCACACACATCCACACACAGCCACACACATACACACATACACACATAGGCATATAGAAGCGGGATGCGAGGCGAGGTGTGGAATGGACGCTGGAATGGAAGGAAGAGTGGGAGCAGCGGTATGGTTGATTGAGTTATGCGGGTGGGATGGAAGAGACGTACCGTGCTCGCTGCCGGAGACGGACGGCGTGCTCTGGAACTCATTGCTGACAGTGTTCACAGTCACCGCGCGGAAGACGGTCGCGGAGGTCGCAGCGCCGCAGCCGCTCGTCGTCGCTGCAGAAACAGAAGGAGCAGCGAGCATTGTGCTCAAGGCCAAAGCGACGGCGACGACCTGCACAAGCACCGCCGCCGCGCGTGGCAGACACATGCGAGCCATTTTCGCCTTCTTTGTTTGGGTGTGGGGGCGGGGGCGGGAGTTGGTGTGGAGCGGCGCAGTCGGTTTTCGTTGTTCCGCTAATGCACAATCCAAAGGAAGAGGAATAAAAAAGAAAAAAAATCAAAAAAAAAATAAAAAGAATGGGGGTTTCAACATTGAATCATTGAAGGGCACACAAAAAGTGCTGAGGCGTTGCTCCTGTTTCGAGATTTTGTTCGGAATGACTGCATGAACGAATAGAAATGTCACTGCGGAGGAGGTCCGCGCGTTTATTGAGATTCCGAGTTGTCGGTCTGCATTGGCTGCTGCTGACTGTCGTTGGACAGCTTCATGCGTTGGAACATGTCGGAATAGAAGGCCTTCTGCTCACGATCCGCTTCTTTTTGACGCTCGTGGAGCAGCTGCAGCTCTCGTTGGATGGCGGAATCTGGCAACAATGGAAAAATCACGAATGCAATCCAGTCAGAAACGCGCGAACAAGCAGGCGCATTTCTACTGTTGAAGCGCAACAAGCAAGCACCAGACAAAAAGCTACCCCCGCTTGACAGCATGCACTCCCTTACCATTCGGTTCATTTGCTGCTGCAACTTTCAAGTCGCGCTCGGCTCGGTCGAGAAACCCGAGTCGCAAGTGTGCCTGGCCGCGTCGAAAGTGTGCCTTAGTGTGTGACTTGTCCAATGCGATAATCTGCCCTCCGCCGCGTAGATGCACAATACACAGCGTCTTGAGCGTGAGAGCACAGCAACTCCACTGCGTCAAGCAAAACACAACAAAACAACTTGTACCTTGTCGCAGTATTGGATGCACTTTTCCCACCGCATGGACTTTGATGCACACACTGCAGAATACCAAACAAGAAGGTGTGAGACCAAGTCAAACAAGCACAACCATCCACAGAGACCTCAGCAACGACGACCATGCAAAGGTTGCAGCCTTTTTGGCTGTTCGTGTCGTGCCTGGGAGCCCCAAAACAAAAAACAAAATCCCGCACATGAATACACACGCATGCACACACTAACGATGTACCTGTGAGATTGGAGTAGCAGTTGATGAGCATCTCGTTGATGGCGCTGGTGTAATCGGCTGACAACGCCGGGACGCCCGGCACGCCGAGCAAGCTTGCAAAGCCGCCCTTTGCGTCGAGTCCCTTCACTGTGAGAATGGCCTAAGCCACACACACAAGAACAAGCAAGGAACGACATCAGAAAACGCAACGTGAGGTCTTTGAGGCACAGCACAGCTCAGCTCAGCTCAGCTCAGCCCTGCATTTGCTTTTGGCTTTGGCTTTGCTTCAAACAGCGCAGCCAGCATACAAACTCTGCTACGACCTACCTCGTGGTACTTGCGTGCGGCGCGATGCAGGTCGTTCTGCTGGAAGAGTTCGTTTCCAGCCAGTCGCAATGCGTTGGCAGCGGCAATCTTGTCTGCAACGGACGCCATCCGATACAAGCAGATACAAGCAGATATGGACTGAAGAGTGAGTGAATTTGATTCAGATGTTGAGACTTTGACTGAGAGTGGGATTTGCATTGTAGTATGCTCAGCCAGTTCTGAGCTAGTCAGCAAGTCAGTCTATTTCTCGCTGTCTACAGTACAGTATCTCTCTCACTGTCTCTCTCTCTCTCTCTCTCTCTCTCTCCCTCGCTTATACTCAGGAGCCAGAAGTTCCTCCTTCCTATTCAGCAACAACGTCGTCGTCGCCGTCCGTCTCCCATCACCATCACCGCTCGTCTTCATCGCCGCGGCTGCTGCTTGTTCTCGGCCTGTTCTCGCTTGCTGCCGCGCTCGTTCTGATCCACCCACTCCAACTGCACCAGACCACCACTCCCATTACTACTCCCACTACTACGACGACCATGTCCTCCCTCTCGCCCACATCGCAGTCCTCGCCCGACGACAGGCCGCACCGCCCAGCGCCAGGCCCCGTCCCGCCTCGCATGCGCGCCGTCCTCGTCAACGCACAGGACTCGGCGTCCCTCCACATTGCAGAGGTCGACACACCCATTCCAGGCGCCAACGACGTCCTCGTCCGCGTCAAGGCTGCTGGCGTCAACCGCCTCGACCTCCTCCAGCGCAAAGTGAGTATGGCAACAACATTGAGCTTTTGCTGCTAAAAATCTCAGATACACACACATACATGCACACAAGCGACCATCCCTTGCGATTTGCTTGTGCGACATTCGTTCATGATGGACTCGGATGATATTTTGACCAACCTGTCTCTTGCTTCGATGTGCTGTGTGTGCTCAGGGCCGCTACCCTGTGCCTGAAGGCGACTCGACCATCCTGGGCGTTGAAGGTTTGTTCAGCTTGGTGTTGCCCCACCCACCCCACGTTTATCAGAAATGCTGCTTGCTCACTTGACATGTACGACGGGTTGGTGGCGTGTCAATTTTTGTGCCAGTGTCCGGTACCGTTGCTCAGATCAGCCCTGAAGCCCAGAAAATCTCGGGCCTGTCGCTCGGCGATCGCGTTTGCGGCTTGTGCAATGGTGGCGGCTACAGCGAATATGCCATCATTCCCGCAGAGCTTGCAATGCCCATCCCCGACACATTGACCTTCCATGAAGCTGCTGCAATTCGTACGTTGTCCTTCGATGTTTGTTTGATTCTGTTTCGTTTTGTTTGTTCGGTCGGTTTGTTCGGGAGCTATTTTCCGTGTCCTCAACTTCCTTTCCCTGGTTCGCTCGCATCCACACAAACAGCCGAGGCATTCCTCACGGCCTACAGCGCATTGTTCTGGAGCGCCGGCGTCACCGAAAAGTCAAAGTCTATTCTCATTCACGCTGGAGCCAGCGGTGTCGGCCTGGCTGCAGTCCAAATCGCCAGCATCGACAAGCCTGAGGACCGCCAGATTATTGTGACTGCGGGAACGGAGGAGAAAATTGCCGTCTGCCAGGCTCTCGGTGCGACGCATGGCGTAAACTACAAGTCGGGCCCGTTTGCCGACGTCGTTTATGGCATCAGCAACCACAGGGGCGTCGATGCGGTGATTGACTTTGTCGGCGGTCCGTACTTTCAGCAGAATGTGGACTGCGCTGCGCTCGATGGCAAGATTGTCTTGCTGGGCATGCTCGGCGGCCCCGAGCTCGACACCGGCCTTGGATTCAACCTTGGTCTGCTGTTGCGCAAGCGCCTCACTGTGGTGGGCTCCACACTGCGCAACCGAGACCTGGCGTACAAGGCCAAGCTCACCAAGGAATTTTTCGAGTATGCCGCGCCGCTGTTCGACTCGGACAGGCTTCAAGCCACCGTCTATAAGGTGTTTACCATGGATCAGGCCGAGGAAGCGCACGCAGTTGTCCAGGCCAACGAGAACATTGGCAAGGTGATTCTTGCTTGGCAGCTCAAGACTGGTCTGACCCCGGCATCGTCCATCTCCACTCTGAATGCTTTGTAACGCAGGCAATGGCTATTGCTTCATGGTGTTGTCTCACGCGACTGTTGCACACTGCCAGAGTGGTTTGATGTCCAGTTCAATTCAATAGCAATCAAACAAAGTTTTTTTTAAAATAAACACAAACACGTATCAGTGGCTCTGCTGTCTCTGACGGCCAGGATTGGATCGAGGAAACTTCCACAAAGCAGCACCGACACGACTTGTGAATTGCCGGTTGAGCCGGAAAATGACAACCCCAGTGAGTGCTACAGAAGAGAAAATGATGAGCTTGTTGTTGACGAGATTCCGCCACGGACTGGGCTGCACCGGATTTTCTCGAACGGCAACAGTCGCGCGCGTCGAACCCTGTGGCACCTCAACTACCACATTCGCAAATCGCTCTAGATTCCAATACAAAAAGGCTCTCTACAGTGGGCGCAGAGTGAGGCTCAACACAAAAATCCTACGATGAGTGCACGAAATCGAAACTACCGAAACTTACCGCGCTCTGGAGCGGCGCAACAGCTTCGATTGGATCGGCATCAACGCCGTAGCTTAATTGCGCGTGCTTGATTCGTCGATACGCCACCACGTTCATGTTGTCGCGCCCTCCAATGCCCGCGCTTCGTGTGCTGTTTTCAAACATGTCAATCCAGATCGATTTGGGCCACATGGAGACGTGTTGAACAACGCCGGCCTCCTTCAACCCTTTGCTCGTCCAGAAGGCACAGTTGCCTCGTTCAGCCAGATCGAACGGAAGCACCCATCGCACAAAGTTGAGGATTGGCGAAAGAACAATTTCAAACTTTGCACGCTGTGCTCGCGATTCCTCTTCCAACCGCTGAAAGTACTTGTGCATGGCCAAGATGCGCTCCTCTGGAACGTGTTCGACGCGGACGCTGATCATGGTCCGATTGTACAAGCCTAGGTTTCAGAATTCGTTCGACTGAGCCAATAATCCAGTGCCTTTCAGACCGCCTCCGTCTCTCCTTTTTTTTTTTTTTTGTTTCCAACGACATGACATCGTGACAATACCTCGCTGTTCGCTGGCAGGAGAATAATGGGTGCTCAGAAAGTACTCTTCTGGCGTGCAGAACTGAACCATTGGGACGCCAATGCCGCCTTTACCGTTAATGTTCATGACCACCTGCTTCCCATCGGGCAGCGTGTACCGGACTGCCGCGTGTCCAAACGAATTGTAGCTCAGTCCGTAGCCGAATCCGAGCCGCACTGCCGAGAATGGCATGACCTGGGACGATGAACAACGAAGCACTCAGAGTGATCATCAGCAACGCAAGAAACCAAATACAACGTCACAGGCCATTTGGTCTGTGTGTGTGCGTGTGTGCGTGTCGCTTTGGTGTGTATCTACCAGAATGTACTCGAGCGCGGGCGGCTTGCTGCGTCCAAGCGCGCCATCCACGTCGCTCAGCAAGGTCGCCTTGTTGGACACTTCCGCGCCGCCCTCTGCGCCAAAGTCGCCAGGCACGGTCGCCACGGCACTGCGCGCGGTGCTTGACTGCAGCTTGCCAATCGTAATCCGCGGATCGAGAACAGCCTGGCTGCTGCTGCTGCTGCGCGAGTCAATCATGTCCAAACTTGGTAATTCTCAGCGATTTGGAGACTGAGTTTTTGGCGCCTTTTTTTTCCTGTTTGTGTTTGTGCCTTTTGTTCTGATTCTCATTCTCATTCTCGTCACATGTTGTTAACAAGAGCTCAGTCTGAGTTCTCATCGTTGTGCGAGATGCGACTGCAGCAATGGACGAGCCGAGCCAAGCGGTGACCAGACGAGGTCGAGACGGAGCGCCCGACCGCGGCACCACGAGCGGACCACGCGAGCACTATTGCGAGGCAGAACCGCACCAAGCGCAGGACGCAGAGGAGGACGAGAACGAGGACGAGCAGGACGAGCAGGACGTGGTCGAGAGGAGCGTCGACCAGCGAGCAGCTCGGCCTGGAGAGCCCGTCTGTGCCGTCTGCGGACGCTACGGCGAGTACATTTGCGACCAGACAGACCAAGACGTGTGCAGCATGGAGTGCAAGGCCACTGCCGTTGCGGGTGCGCGGTGGAACAAGGAGCCAGAGTCGACAAGGCCGTGCCATCCCAGTGCCAGTGCGAGTCAGGCGACTGCCGCCAACACTGAAGCCCAGGCGCATAGTCACCAGGCGCATGCTAGCATTGAACAGCTCCGGGCGCGCCTCGGGGTGACCATCACAGCGATCGGCGCTGGGGAATCAACCACACTGCCGCCGCTGCCTGACGTCCCGCCAGTCGATGCGTTTGCAGACCTGGACTCGGTGCTGCCAGACAAACTGCTGGATAACTTGTATCGCTCGGGGTGCAATCTGCCCTCGTTGGTGCAAAAGCAATTGCTTCCGCTGGCACTCACAGCGATCTCGCCCTGTGAGCGCGCTTTGACCATTCAGCACAACACCTTGAACGGGGCGCCGCACTCCATGGTGGTCACAGCAAGCACGGGGTCTGGAAAGACACTGAGCCTGGCGTTGGTTGCAATCGCCCACGCTGTGGCATTGGCGTCGCACTCGCCGTCAGCCTCCCAGCCTGGATCACATCCATCGGTTCTTGTGCTCAGCCCCACACGCGAACTGTGCGTGCAAATACAAGACAACATCAAACGGCTTGCTGAAGGCATTCCCAATCTGCGGACTGCCTTGCTGGCCGGTGGCTTTCCTCTCCCGCCTCAACTCCACCGTCTGTCGCAAGCTGTTGCGATAGTTGTTGCAACGCCAGGTCGACTGATGGAAATTCTGGCGCATCCCCGAGGCGGTGGTGTGAGTCTAGCGTTCGATCAGCTGCGTGTGCTCATCTTGGACGAAGTCGATGCACTTGCACTGGGCGATTTTCGGACGCAGGTGCTTCGCGTCGTGCAAGACCTGGTCTTTCACGCTGGCAGCTCTTTTCAGGCGCAGCAGCAGCATGCAGTCACCCCCAGTCTATCCAGCAACAGCAGCAGCAGCAGCAACAACAACAACAACAACAACAACAACAACAACAACAACAAAGAAGCCAGCTGGCATTTTCAGCTTCTCGCCACATCGGCCACACTGACCAACCTCGCCACGAGCTTGTGCCTCAAAATCCTTCAGCAAATCTACGGCTCTCGTCAAAGGCCAGTCCCAACACTTTGGCATCTGGCTGTTGGAACACCAGCAATTGCAGCGGATGAAATCAAGCAAGTGTTGATGTGGGTTGAAGAGAAATCCAAGCCAAACACGCTCTGCCGGCTCCTGAATGCCGAGCAGCACTATCGACCTCCCGTGCTCGTGCTGGTCAACTCGCTGGCCACCGCAAAGGCCTTGCCTCCGGTCATCATCAAGCGCTGCGCCACAGAGTGCGACTATGTCTCGTCAGAGCGCACGCAGGACGAGCGAAACGCCGTCATGGCACGATTTGTCGCAGGCGAGTTTCCCATTCTCGTGGCTACAGGCGGTATTGCCGGCCGTGGGTTGACACTTGGCAGTGTCGGCAGTGTGATCAATCTTGACTTCCCTCGTTCCATTGATGCGTACATTCACCACATTGGTCGGGCGACGCGGCGCGTGCAGACCACGCTCCCCCGGCCCAATTCCGGTCTTTGGCGTTCTCAAAGCGCGGGACTCGCATATACATTTCTCAACCTGACGAATGAGGCTCAGTTTGTTCCTCTAATGGCACTACTAGAGCCTGCGGGCGTCGTCTTTCCTCCCGAAGTCAAACAATCGATGGCAGTGTTTCGCCACCGCGAGAGGCTGCGATTTCACCCGCCGCCATCGCCTCAAGTGAATGAAGCTACGCCTGTACTCGTTCCACCCACGATCTCGACAGCGCCAACCAGCTCTTCCCTCTCGACGACTGAAGACGCGGGCCCCGAGTTGAATACAGTTCCTCCTCCAGCTTACCAATCTGAAGCTGTGCCAGTGATGCCAGCGATACCACTTCCTCCACCATGGTTGCTATCTCCGTTCGCCCCGCCTTTCATCATGCCACCAGGCCTGCCGCCAAGACCGCCGTTCATTCCACCACCAACCACACATCACCTTCCACCGCCGCCTTGGCTACGACCCAAACGATCGTTTAGCAATGACCCTTCAGATTCCCGAGCAGCCAAGCGACCGCGTCAGTAGCAACCAATATTTAACAAAGCAGCAATTCATTTCATTTGTGAAATACAACAAACCGACGCGTTGTGCTTCCCAGCATCAATCAAAACCAAAATCAATCAAAACCAAAACCAAAGAACACAATAAAACTGGAAGGAAAAAGGCAAGACCAAAAAATCAACAGGTATTAGTACAGAACAACAAATTCAAAAAATTCACAATTCAAAAAAAAAAATCAAAAAACTCAGAAAAAATTATAACGCTTGAGGTTGTGCATTGTCGGACGCGCTAGAATCGCCTTCGTCTGACGACTTTGGTTGGCGTTCAGCCGTGTAGGCATGGGTGAACGAGTGGCGCACTTCGCCATCTTCATCGGTGTGGCTGTGCGCATTCCACTGCTGCAATCGATCGAGCACATTTGCAGGAATGTCCGGATGTCCCGCCTGGAAGTCATCAGGCATAAAGCCAAAACCTCGAGCGGCAGCTATCGCAGCCTCTTGACCGTCGCGCCGACGCGGCGGCGGTGGCGGATTTGTATCAAAAGCGACTTCAACGACGCGAGTAGTGTCGGGCAGTGGCGAGGTCACTGTCTCGTCCTTTGGCGCACGACGCGTTTTGCGAAGCTTGGATTTGCGCTTGGACTTGGGATTCGGGAGTCCGGTAGGCCCACCGAGCAGCTTCTCGGCGGCCTCCAAATCTTTCTTGAGCTTGCGGATGCGCTCGTCAGATTGCGTCGCATTCGCCGACCGCTGGTACGTCTCCAGATCTCCCACAGGAATCTCCTTTTTCACTTTGGCCAGGTATTCACGCTGGAGGGCCCGACTTGCAACGGGCAGCTCAAAGTCATGGCCGGCATGGCGATGAACGAAATTCAGCAAATTGTGTGCGGACAGCGGGCCGAGGTACTGGTAGTGCACGTCCACGCCAGAGGCATGAGCGGGGAACAAGACGAGGATGGGGTATGCGTGTTGCGTGGCGTTGCCGTCTTCCACGGACAGCTCCTCTGACTGATGAGCGGTTGGAAGCGGTCGAAACGCTGGCGGAACAAAGTTCTTGGAGGCATCCATCTGAGCAACAACCAGGCTTGGCAAGTGACGGTGCGCAACGCGCGACAGGGCCTCGAGACCACGCTGGATGATGGCATGATTTTGGGCCAAAGGATGGTAAATCTCCAAAAGCACGTCATTCGTTGGGTTGCGGCAAATGCGATCAAACGAGGCTGCAGTGACGCGGTGCAGCATGTGCGCGTTTTCTGTGACAGTGTTTGGGGATTCGGACTTGTACGTGCGCATCGCTCGTCCTTCCACAACCGCCAGACTGTGTTGCAACATGCTTTCTTGTGAGAGCTGCGATGCGAGTTCAGAATCAGGCACGAGGCCGAATCGAGGAAAGGCATCCTCGGCCAACAGAGGAGCGGACTTCTGCGACTCAATGTCCCGGAATGTGTCGTTGACAAGGGCGCAAGAGAAGGCTGGCAAAGTCAGTCCGGCCAGAGGCACGTCGGCCACAACTGGCGCGTCGCTGTACACCAAACCATGGACGACGAGCAGTTCGCGAACAACCGGCCCGTGCTCCACGACAAACATGAGCCCTTTGTGCCGGAGTTGATCCGCAACTTGACGCACAGCGAGACCGAGCGGAATTGTGACATGCGCGTCACGCCCGTCTCGCGGAATCAACACGGATGACAAGTCGCTCAAGCTGCAAACAAAGAGTGACGCGACGGTAAAGTTGTTTCGACGGTGGTAGCGGTCGATACCAACATCGCGTTGAACAAGCAGAGGGTAGCGGTCGAGGACGAATAGCTGTTGCGCAGCCTCCGAGAGCGTCTCTGCGTAAACACACGGTTGCTTGCTTCCTGGAGTGCGATTCGCACTGTTGGTGGAGTGCGTGCTAAAGCACAAGGAGCGTTCACGACAGTCGAATGCATGATGGAAGGCCACGAGCAATGGAATGTCTGCTTCAAACGCTTCCAGCAAGCCGGGCGCGTCCCAGTCCTCAGCGTCGTTGAAGGATGCGGTGGTGTTTGACGGTCGGATGCGTTGCCCTCCAAGTAGCTCACGACCTACCTGAGGCAATCTCACAAAACCGAAAGTGAAGTCGTCACGGTGGGCGTCTGCGAACGCGACAAACTCGGACAGAGCTTGTCGTTGGAGAATGGGCAGCGTTGGTAGCAGCTCGGAAATGTCTCCTCCCGAGGACGCCGGCTCCTGAGTAGAACCGCGGAGAAACAACACCATGGCAGAAGCAGCAGGTGCGGCAAGAACGTGGGCATGGGCAGAAGCGGGAGTCGTGCTCGTCGCGTGAGCAAGCATGAGAGCATCGAGGTCTTGAGCTGCGCTGATCTGGACAACAGAAGGGCCCATGTGACGCTGAATAAACTTTGTCATCTGGTCCTCTGCACTGATGCCATGGTAGACGGCTGCCAAGCTGCCGGCGCGGAAGAGGTGAAACTCGCAAATCACACTGCACTGAGCGCCATAGCGCAGTCCCAACTCTCGCTCCTCGCGTGCATCAATGCGACCAAAAGCAAATAAAGATGGTCGGGAATCCTGGGCGTCGGTAGCGTCCTGATCTGAGGAATCGAGAGGAGCATGTGTGTGCTGCCGCTGCTGCGGCTCCACTCGTCTGTAGACGCGCTCGGCAGCATGCAAAAACTCGTGCTCAAAGTAGCGACAGGACTTGCACCATGGATACGAGACGTGAACAACCACCACGTTGGCGGAATCGAGCGTATCTGAAAAGTTGCCCGCACCGAGCTGCATCACATGCGGGAACGATGTGTAAACCAAAGCGTGATAGTCCACTGCATCTTGGCTGGCATCCCGCGACGCTACAATGAGCTGCTCGCGGGTCTTGGACCTGTGGCCGTAGTCAGAATCATTGTCATCGTCATCGTCATCATCGTCATCCGTGCTGCGTTGAAAGTCGTTCTTGTATGATTCGAGAGCAAGACGCTGCTTGCGTGTGAGCGCTGCGTTGCCGCCGCCGTCGTCACTTCCGTCGTCACTTCCGTTGTCGTCGTCGTCGTCGTCGCGAGAGGTGTCTGTAACAAGCCGTCGCCTTGCAAACGCACTGGCCTCGAATGCATCAAACTCGCTGCTGAGATCCGCCACAAAGTTCCAGCGCCGCCAGTCGATCGAGATCAGCTTGCGCAACGGGGCTTCGTCCTTGAGCAGGCGATCGAATTCGTGCGGGTACAATTTGACCAGCGTCAGACGAATGCCTCCGTCTGCAGCTCGCGCCCACTTGCTCTTGGACGGCACGATATCTTCGCGCAGCTCGACTTCCAGCACGTAATGGTTCCATTGGTCCTCGAGGGCCCGTTTGTGCAATCCTGTGCCGGTGCTTGTGGACGCGGACGAACCTGCTGCTGTTCCTTGGTGTTCCGCCGGGACGATTCCACGGCCTGATCGCTCTGATCAGCCTCTGCGAGTTCTGGCATGGACTTGACTGCGGCTGCACCTGCGCCACTTGTGGGTGGTGAGGATGCCTTGCTCTTGAGCGTCGTCGCCTCGACTGCAAAGTGTGTCTCGTTGAGCCTGATCTGCGGGTCGCCGACCATCTCGCCTTCCATCTGCAGCGTCACAAACAAGCGCGCTTCATTCTGCGCCCACTGGATGCGCGGCAGGCGTCGGTGCGCCGGCGGGGCGTCGGCCCGTGCCTGGTCTGCCAGCACCAGCAGCAGCATGAGCAGCAGCATGAGCAGCAATGCCGTGGTACCCATCAGTCTCAGCCTCAATCTCAGCATCGATGGCATGAGCTCAGAGTCGGACGCTGAAGCGAGCGAACAAGGTCCTCGTCGGCGTCGTTGTCGGCGTTGCTCAGACTGCTCGACGGCAGCCATTTTTTGTATTGAAATTGGAGTGGATAGAGGTGGATTGAGCGTAAACAAAATGTCGCACGAAAATCAATCAATACTGTAGTAGAAAGCACTTTGACATTGGCGCGGCGAGTGGCGAGGGAAGCAGGGTTGGGAGATGGATGGAGCGAGAGTTTGCAACATCCAGAGGGTCGATTTGGGGGGGCGGTTGGTGCAGACTCGGCGCTGAACGACAGAACGTGTTTCAGCTAACTTGCTTGGCAATCATCGATACAGCACGCGGTGGTGGTCGGAAAGCTCGGTCGCAAAAAGCGAACGAGTGTGCTTGAAACTTTTTGATCTGGCACTTGCGTCGAGGCAGCCTCCTCTCCTTGGCTCCCCTTGGCTCTCCCTCTATTGAACTGGATAACGAGCCTGCTTCGCGCGACTTTTTTGCGGCCCAAGACAAGCAGCTGCTTAGCGCTCCTTCTTTACCATGTCCTCAATCCGTTTTGTGTGAGGCGTCAGAATAAAGAATGCATCACTGGGGTCAATCGACCCGGGATATGGATGTGCACCAGCATGATGATGATGTTGGCTGCCTGTCTTGGTTGCAACCGGCGTTCTTGGCGGCGCGTTAGCGGGAGCAGAATTTGACGATACGATTGACGAGGACTTGGCGGCTGGCCGTGATGGCAATGAATCCTCGCGCAACAAGGCAGCCGTCTCTGCAGAGTCCGATTGACCAAGCGCAGTGTTGTTCCCTGTCAAAAAAAACAACCAATCCATTGATGTTTGTTCCGAAAATCTCAGAAAGAGGGTGAGCTTCACCACAATACAAGGCGTTCTCAACGCATTGAAGTGCCTATGAAGCACAACAATAATAATGACGATGATGATGATGATGATGATGATGATGATGATGATGAGGTGGTTTTTTTGATTTACCAGCTGCAGCAGCAGCACTTGGATTAGCATTCGCAGCAGCAGCATTCATGGAGGTCGAGTACGAGTGGTAGATGGTCGCAATGGTCTGTGCGTGTCTGCGCCATGCGACTGCAATGAGCCAGCACAGAGTGGCGAGGATTGCCAGCTCGATCGCAATCACGGGCGACTGGAGCGCAGACTGGATCACTGCTGCTGCGAAGAACGGGGCGTCCATCTGTGTTGTAACAGGCGTACATAGACTGAACTTCTATCTGTATCTATCTATATCCATATAGCATAGCTAGATGTGATGGCAGACTCGAAGATGCAATAAGAGTCAAGCAACGATACAAGGCTATTTGACTTGATTTTGTTTTTGTTTTGTTTCTGAGATTCTGGTTTTTTTGTTTGTTTTTGGTCTCAGTCTTCTTTTTTGTTTCGTTTTGACAGCTCTTCCTATCAAACACACACATAGAAGAGCCTGGCAGATGGAGTCGCATCGCACTGGGTTTGACGGCGATCAGGACTTGCATGTGCCCGACAGCGAGGTCTTGGAGACCGAGACGACGAGCGCGAGGACGAGGACAACGCCAGAGCAAAGTCCTCAGCAGGGCGACGACGACGACGACGACGACGACGAGTGGACCGACGACGACGATCATGATGACCATAATGATAGCAATGACGACGACGATGATGATGATGACGACGATGATGATCAGTTCTTGACGGTGAGCGAAGGCGACGAGCAAGTTGGCGGCCAAGACGAGGCCGAGCGACAGCCCCACAACCCGTACGTGAGGCTGGTGGCCGCCGTGGCCGAGGTCGAGGCCCGTGCTGATGCTGCCCGTGCTGCTGCTGATGGCGGTGATGGCGGTGGGGAAGCCGCAGACGAGCTGCAGCAGCAACAGCGCTGGAACGCGCAACTGGACACGCTGCTGGCTCAGCTGGCTGGCAGCGAGCAGGAGCAGGCGAGGCTCGTCCAGCAGCGTAACATACTGCAAATCATGCAAGGCATTGTCGGAACGTTTGCAACGCGCATCGCACGGGCCCAGCGAAACACAGAGACGGGCCGACGCCCCTCAGACAGCTCAAGCTCAGGCGATGATGACGATGACCATGACCATGACCATGATAATGATGATGGTGAACCGGCATTGCATGATGGTCAAGATGGTACCGACACTGGCAGTCAACCACAAGTGGACAGAGTCTCTCGATCGCTGGCTCGGGTGCGCGAGCGCCCCAGACGGCGCAGAATGCATCGGTCAATCACGTTTGATACAACACGACCAGTACTGCACGAGTATCTGGGCGATGTGGAGGACGTCCACCACCGCGCCATCCTGGAGCCCGGGCAGACCACCCAACTCCCCATCTTGTACCTGTCGAACATTTCGTTCTTTCCCGGACGCACGACGCCGCTGCACTTTTTCATGCAACACCAACTCGCTGCGATCAACCGGGCCATGCAGGGCTCGCGGATAATCGGGCTTTGCCACACATCAGATCTCGCGCACCGCAACAACAACAACGCCAATCGCGGCATCGCCCAAGGCGTTGCGGCTGAAATCATCTCCATCCGCAACCGCGACGCTGGACGCGTCACGATTGTCGCCCAAGGCCGCTATCGTTTCCGCATTGTCTCGCATTATCCCTCTGCTGCCCAGTTCCACCAAGGGCAGGATCCAACGGATGGAACAGACGCGAACGTGGTCATTCTTGACGAGGGCGAGCCTGCGTGCTACCCGGTGTCGCAGCTCTCGTTCCGACCTGCTGCCCTGCGCTACTCCATTGGTGGTGGCTTACCACGAACCACGCCCAATCTCATCCCGTTCCACGCCATGGTTGCCTCGCCTTCGTCCCGTCTACCAGCCGCCCAAGCGGCCTCTCTGCTTGCATCGAACGATGGCGATGTGATGCAAACCGAGCCGAGCGTGTCTCAAGGTCGCATTACTGGTGATGGCACCGCAATCGTGCCGTCGTCTTGCACCACGACGGATGGTCGGGATGACCCCGTTCTGGCCCAAGTGATGCAGTCGTGGCGGAAACCATCGGCCCCTGTCGCCAGCATTTCGTACTGGCCAGCCTGGGTCACGCGGTACTACGATCCCTATGTGCTGCGTGATCGTGCCCTCGCCCTTCTTGTGGCGGATTTCGAGCCGGAAGCACTCACGTCGACCGCAACCTCATCAGGGAATCGACAAACTAGAGGCGAGGCAAACTCGCAGAATTTTCTTGGGCGGGAATCAGACACGAGCGCTGGTAGTGCTACTAACCAGCAGCGCCATCACAGCCGGCTCGCCAACATGTCAATTCCAGAAAATCCCATCGCCTTCTCGTATTGGCTCGCCAGCAACTTGCCAGTCAGCCCAGAAACGCAGCAAACGCTCCAGAAGATTGACACTGTGGTTGAACGGCTGCGCAAGGAGATTGATGTCATAGCAAACCTGGCACCGCTGTGCTGCTCCCGCTGCCTCCGTGAAATCTCGTCGTTGCGTGCCGTGGTTGGCATGTCGTCTGCTGGATTTGCCAACGCGTTTGTCAACTCGTTTGGCGTCGTCCACGACACCATCACCTGCTTTACCGCACAGGCACTGAACTTGGTCGGTCAGCCCTCGCTGCAGGACACGTGGTTTCCGGGCTACGCGTGGCAGATTGCCATCTGCTCGGGCTGCTACACGCACATTGGCTGGCACTACACTGCAACGCAGCCGCATCTGCAGCCTCGCCGATTCTGGGGCTTGAGTCGGGCCAACTTGATTGATTCTGCGCCTGCCTTTGGTGATGAAGACAATGATGCTCTGGATTTTGCTGCGTCTCTCAATGACGAGATTTGACGCCCAAGTCGATCGCAGCGGCGGAGTGCTGCCCCTTGCCAGTAGTCGCAGAACCAACCGATTGCGAATGTGAAGCGCGGAACGTTTTCAGTGACACAAGGATTGTCTGGCTTGCATGTTGGATGACTAACTTTTATTTATACGTGTACATATCAGTGCATCCAAACCAGTAGTTCCCACTGCAAGATCGTCATCCCAATAATGTCATGAAGATGGGGTTTTTTTTTTTTTTTTTTTTTTTTTGGGCTCAGTCTCGTTTTCTGTTACAGTTTGTCTCAGACATGTCAAAATTCCAACCTGCAGGAACGAACGCCACTGCTGCTACTGCTACTGCTGCTGCCGGTGCCAAGGCGGCTCCCAGCATGAGCGCCGGCTGGTCTTCCCAACAGACGATTGCAGCGACTGTGGCTGTGGCTGCCGTCGGTGTTGCTGCCTTTGCAGCGTACCGCTTCCTCAATCGCAACCAGACAAAGCCAACGTCCGACTCGGCCAAGTCGCACAGCAGCAGCACATCCGCCGCGGTTGCAAGCGCAGCCGATGCCTCATCATTGCGTGAGTTTGCCCGAGCCGCACAGTCGCACATGCGACCACCGTGTTGCGGGGTGGAGAGGGTTCCGGAGTGGCTAAGCTGTAGTTGAGTGTGATTCATTCAGCTTTGGCTTTGGCTTCTCTGCTTCTTGGCTTTGGCTCTTGCCTCTGGCCCGCCCTGTGCACTTGCTTCGTGTTGGTGGCGCTTGTCTCGCGCAGTCCCCTGTGCGTTGTGTCGCTTCAGCTGCGTGGGAGCAGAGTCCAATCCGAGCCCCCATAGCATAGCATTTAGGCTGAGCGAGCGCATGGAGTTGTTCGATTCGCGCTGGCAAGTGGAGGCAGTGCAGACACGCTGGACTGACCAAACAAACCCACACATCGCAAGCGTGTGGCTTTGTTGTGTTTCGACAACCCCTGGGGGCGCTGGGACAGGCGGGTGTGTGGAGATGGGCGCTGTGTAGCAGGAGAGGGAACACAATGGTGGCCCCAGTCAAAAAAAAAAAAAAAAAAAAAAAAAAAAAAAAAAAAACGCCAAGACAGCGCTTCTTCTTCTCGTTTGAAACAAGCGAGAAACCAAAAGGAAAATCATCCCGTCAAGCAAGTGAAACCATGTCATCGAAAACGTTTAGCTTAGTCTGACAAACAACAGCAAAAAAAAACAATGAAAAAGAGCTGGCGATTGTGATTGAAAAGCTGCTGCTCACGAAAGAACTGTGATATGTTTGCGTAGATGCCGGGAAGGGCAAGCAAGCCGCGACTGATGTGAACGGCGCGTCCAATGGAGATGCTGAAGAGCACGATGACGAAGACGAGGACGACGAGGACGAGGATGCAACGGCCGCTGCAGGCACCTCTGAAGACGGCTCGACTCCAGTCAAGAAGCGTCGCCGCACTCACCAAAAGAAGCACAAGAAGAACAAGTCACATAATGCCACACCCAATGGCAAGCAAAACGGCAAGCACTAAAGCAACACCTAGCTTGTAAGCAACACGCTTCTCCGAGCAGCTGCTCGGTATGCTTTTTGGGTTTCTCTTTGATTGTCTCTAACGCCCTCCCTCGTTTGTGTGTATGTGTGTTGTTTTCATTTTTAGACTACCTTGCATTTGTCTAGTACAATGCTGTTTGGAGTGTCGAGTCAACGTTTGTTACGAGAGGTGCTTGTGTTGTTCCCCTGATGTTGTTTTTGGTCTGTTTTGTCCACCCCACAAAAACAAAATGCACAACGGTTTGGTCAATGACTACAAGTCTTCTTCGTCATGCATGGCAGTCTTCCCGTGTATCCCTCCCTGGGACGAGGAGGAGTCGGCGTTCTCATCCAAATGCCCTCGGCGAGGAATGCGGTTGAGAAGAACCTTTCGTCGCGACCCGCTGTCGGTCTGTCGCTTTGGCTGGCGTTTTCGCGCCTCGGCATTGGCCGCCTCTGCTTCAAGACGCTTCTGATAAGCAGCGTCTTCTGCCGCCTGGGGTGCACAAACGAACATGAGCAACCAGAAGCCCCCCCCCCTCCATTTTGAAGTACAAGACAGAAAGCTGGATTGTTGGGGCAGTTTACCTTCATTTTTGCTCGCTTGCCAAACGGATTGACGAAATTCTCATCCTTGGGGATGATGTTTGCTTCTTGTTTGAGCTGTTCGTCCGTCCATGCAAGACTTGTGAGTCAACGCCTCCCCAAATGCTCACCTCACCTCCCCTTCCCAAATACGTACAAGGTCCAACACGTGGAGATCATTTTCAGAGTACACGGGAGATTGCTCGCCCAGAAACAAAGCCCACATGAGAAGATCGAGCCGGACTTGGTTGGAATCCACTAAAGGGTGAACAATCGCTGGAAATCGCAACATCATGTCCGCAAAGAAGACGAGATTCTCCAGAACGGACGAGAGAGCATCGTGTTTGACCAAATCGGCGGCCGGAATCGCGTCTCCAGGCTGCACGCCATCGAGAGTGGCTCTCGACTTCTCCAAGACCTTTGGACAAACCGGCAATCAGTGGAAGGATGTGAGTCCTACGTTCCCCAATCTTCCACTAAATAATTCGCTCTTGCCACAGGCATACCTCAAAGACGGTGGAGATGAGCGTCGGCAGCAGTTTGCTCTGATGCTTTGGTTGCATTTGCAGCATCCGCTCAACGGCGTCCAAGTGCTCGACGCGTTTTGTCCGAAACAGCCTCGCATCTGTCATTTCCACAAGGTGGACCGCGAACAGGAGTCGGGGTGAGCAACAATCCACTTTGGAACTGGATCAAGCGTAGAATGACGACTCTCATTCGCTCAGATTTTGACGCCTAGTCTTCGAAGGGAATGTCAATGCAACGCCTCACACATCAGCTGCGCCTCGTCCGGAATGTCTGGGGCAGCAGCAGCAGCAGCAGCAGCAGCAGCATCAGCAGCAGTATCCTCAATGTCGGCTGCAGCAGTGGGAGCTGCGAGCCGAGCCCGATGCGCGGGTTGAATTGCGCGGTGCTTGTTGAGCTGCTTGGCTCGCATTGCTTCAGGAGGCACATCAAGATGTGCAGCGTCGCCAGCGCGGTCGGTGGTGCTCGCTGGTCGCTGCGCTGAAGGCGGGGGCGCATCGCCGGCGGTGCTGGCAATCAGCGCGGCTGCAATCACCGCCATTGCTAAAACGAGTCGACTTCTGAGCATCTGAGAGTCGGGTGTCACACAAACAAGCGGATGATGATGAAAAACAAAAAACACGACTGCTCAGGAAATTGCAAGCATCGAAACGAAAACTCTATGTATCCGTCTCCTCATCACATCCAGGTTCGGAAAGGATGAGAGAAAAAGGTGTCCTTCATAAAGCGCCATGTCTGATACTGTACTTCCACGTGGAGATGGCGATCAACAGCAATTGTGCGCGGCGTTTTATAGTACAACAACAAGGAGATGGAGGCGGGGGCTGGGGAAAAATCACCAGTCCCAACAACAACAACCCTCTCTCTCCTTTTGCATATTTATTGCGAGTCAGAAGAAGCATTGGTTTTGCGCTCAAATCGCTGGGCGAGACGCTTGCTGAGCGGCTCAACGCGCTCGAGCAAGGCACGCTCGGCCAACAAAATGCCAGCCGTGATGGCACATTGGAGGAGAAGGGCGCCAAAGCCACGGAAGTAGCTACGAGATTGAACTACAGCCTGTGCAGCGTCGAAAAAGCTCGCAAACGACGAAGATGCGGCAATGACGTCAAGCCCAGTATCTGGGTTGTCAATCAGCACACGCGAGCCTTGGGAATACAGTCGAACGAGGCATGTTTCAACAGGCAGCAAGAGCACATCGGCGACAAGCGTGCCGGCAGTGACGCCAAACATGGTTCGGACGAAATCTCCGGTGGCCTGCTCCCGGCGAGAGTAAGAAGGGTCCTCGGACTCGCCTTTGGGATGGCGCACTCGCAGGGCATCGTGCAGCGTTTCAATCACCGCTTGGCTGACTTGGCGCTGAATCCATCGAGCGGCTGCAAAGTAGCCAACGGTGGGGAGCACAAGCGTGGTAAAGGGAATGGGACCCGAAAAGAACGACTCTCCATGAGCGGCTGTCAGTCCCAATAGCCCGCCAAGGCCGCGGCCAACAATTGCTCGATCGGCAAAGAAGCGTCCCAGCCAGAACATGAGATTGTCAGAATCACCACCCAGCTCGGCAGACAGCGTCGTCATGACGCTCGTAAAGTAGAAGGGCATGGTGGGAAGAGTTGCCAAGCTGGAAACGTACAACGGAAAACACGTTCGGAATTGTTGAGCATCTCTCCGTTCAAAACCCATCAAATCAAGACTGCTGCGAAAAAAACCCTTACGTGTTGAGAGCGAAACGGTTGTACCAAGGTAGCGGCATGCGAAGGGACTCTGCTTCAGCAGCTTGAACCAGGATGCCACGGTCTGTTGCATTGCTGGGCGACGCCAAGTAGGCCTTGATCAGTCGTGGCTTGATCCAGAGAGTTCGGTAGGCACGCTCCAGAACTGTCCGCGCGGCAATGAACATGGCGTCCGCCAGCTGAGGCGTGCAGAATCCCTTCAGCAACGAGCCAGCACCTGTACGTTGGCCAATGTTGTATGCGACCGACAGGTACGAGAAAGGCGACCAGTGGCCTGCATGGAATTGGTTGACCTGAGTCGGGTACCCAGAGCAAAGGGGCAAATTGAAAAACGAAAGATGAACAATGGAAAAAATCACAAAAAAAAAAAAAAAAAAAAAAAAGACCCAAGTTGCATGGGTGAGTTTGCCGGTGAGAAGACAAGCCGATTCGCGGACATTCGATTGAAGAGACGTTTTACCTGGGCTTGATGGCGCAGCACGACCAACGGATGCGTCAAAAAGGTGTCCAACGAAAATCTGAGAAACCAGGTGCAAAAATCAAGGTGAATTGGGCAATTTCTCAACCAATAGCTGCACATCACTTCACGTAAGCTCGTCGCTGCTGCATGATGATAAGAATGACGACGACGATGATGATGACGACGACGAAACGTCTGTGTGTGTGCTCGCTTGACAACATTGTACTTACGCAGAGACGCTGATGCCAAGACACAGGACATGAGTGATTCGCTCTGTCGTGATTCGAATAACGAATCGAGATATTCCACCAAAACAACAAATTCATCAAGAATCAGGCAACGAGATGAGTCGATCGTAGCGCTTTTGAGTGCAATGGAGCACGACCAATGGAGCAAGCATGAAAGCGGCGGGAATGGGGGGTCAGGTTTCTGGTTTACCTGACGTCGTGTTGCCTGCCGTCGGACGCGACGCAGCACTGACAATCGTGTTCTGGGCAATGACGAGATCGCGCGCACGGTTGCGGCTGGCGGCAGCACGAGCAGCGAACGCAGCCGAGCCGGCCGAGTCGGTCAGCGGCAGGGCGTTCTCGGCCTCGAGCGCGCGCAGCGTCGACAATCGCGTGGAGGGCAGGGTGGTCACAGTGTGGGCTGCAGGAGTGCTGCTGCCTGGCTCCGCTGGGCTCGTGGAGTGCGAGCTTGAACTCGAGCTGCTGCTGCTGCTGCTGCTGGCTGCTGACTGTGACCGCAGCGCTGTCGGTGGCACAAGCGTCATGGGTTTGCTTTGCTTTGCCTGTTTGAATAGGAGTACTGCGTTGGTTTGTTTGATGCTTTGATGCAATGTCAAAGGCGAAGGGGAGTCGCAAGGACAGCGAAACCAAGACCAGAAAGGGGGAAACGAGGACTGCAGACCTCGTTTGTCGGTTCTACTGAACGGATGCAACCACCGATGCATGGTCTTGTTGTGGATTCAGATGTGCCAGATGTGTATGTAGTGTATTCTGTCTCGCAGATGTGGCGAAATGGTCTCGTTTGCGACTTGCAAATTTGCAGATTGCTGAGCGCTTTTCTGTTTTTTTCAGTTGACGCAGAGGGACCCTCCATTTTGCTCGGAGCTCAACTCAAACCAGCGTTATTTCGCAATTTGTTGCGATAGATACGTACAGCGAGCCAGAAGCATTATTGTTCACTTGGTCTAGTTGAAGAAATGCGCGGGATCTAGGGTATCCGGTCGATTTACAACCTGCGCAACTTGGCACTGGCCCTTTTGGACAGTATCTGCACAGTGCGGCGGCGCGCTTGAAAAGCAAGAATCACAAAATCATTTTTTCGTTGCGCCACGAGGTGCGTGGCAAGTGCAGAGCACTGAGGGCTCCGGCGGGGAATTTTTTTTTTACCACTTTGAGCAGACTTGAAAACCTTCACCAGCTGTGGTAAAAGGCTTCCAGCCCTTGTCGACAAACACGCCACAACCTCGGGAAAGTGAGCGTACAGGAACCTTCTGCCTCGATGAAGCCGTGTACTGACCACTCAGCGAGGTGTGGCTTGCACTTTGACAAAACCCGGTGGACGCTGTAAATTGAGTAGTCGATTCAGGGGCCGTGTTACGAATGCGCAAAACGTATGTTCCATGCTCTGCTGTTATTCCTATTGACTTGCATGCCAGACATCACCCCTGTATGAGCATGCACCACGCTTGTGCAGCTGCAGTAGGCGTGGTGCGGTAGAATTTGCACCGCTGGTTTCCTCGATGCTCCAGCCGTTCCCCATCCTTTTTTGTCTTTGCAGCAGCAGCGCGTGGCAGCGGATTCAATGATCACCTTTACGAGCATGTGTCACTCTCGTGCGCCCCCCCCCCCGACAGCAAGTTGCGGTGGGCGTGTTTTTGCTCCCCGATGTGCGCTCCGACCGCTCGTTCCTCTGCTGTCGCCCTGTTTTCTGTTCGTATTTTGCAGCAATCACTGCCACAAGCCTGCTGTCGACGCTCTTTGACTTACTTTAACTTTCTTTGACTTGCTTTGTTTGGCTTTCTTTGGCTTTGTCTTTGATTTTCAGTCTTTTTTTGTTCCCTAGTTCATCATCAATGGCGACCACAGACACCAGCGTGACTGTTCACGGCGGTGCGTTGCTCTCCCCCCTTCCCCCGCTGCTGCTTCCCCTCCTCCCGCCTCTTCCGTTCTCTCTCTTCTGCCTTGTTCCTCTGCGTCTTTGCCTGCGTCTCCAGCATCGCGTTGTGATCAAACTGGACGAGAGGACAACAAAAAAAAAAAAAAAAAAAAGAAAAAAAAAAGGCATTTTTATTAATTCCATTCCTGGGCTCTTTTTTTTTTTTTTTTTTTTTTCCTTGCTTTTTGCGTTGTCGGCGATGTGCATGTCTGCCATCCTTGCGTCGCTCGTCCTCCGCCTCTGCTCCTGATTGCACACACAGGTGCCTCCCAGACCAGCAGCTGGGACAGTGGAGCAACTGAGCCCACGGCAAGAGCAAAGTGAGCGAGCCTGGCAAAACGTCTTGATCGAACAATGCATTTTTCGATTTTTCGATTTTTCTTCGTTTTCCCTTTTTCCCATTTCCTTCGCATTCGCGTTCTCTTGGCTCTGTTGCTTGTCGGTCACGCCGCTCCCGTCGGCTGAGCCCCCGTTGGTGTGAGGCGTGAACGGACGCGATCGCGTGGCTTGGAAAGCGCGGATGCACCAAATTCCGCCCACAGACACGCACACGACTGCGGTCTAGCTCTTGCGACTGCGGTTTTTTTTTTTTTTTTTTTTTTTTGCTTTCATCCATCATTCCAACTCGGGTTTTGGTACTTTGGCTCCGTTAGTCGATCGTAGCAACTCGTCTTTTTTCCTCTTTTTCTTTTTCGCTTTTTTTTTTTCAAATTTTAAAATCAAAACGTTTCTCCATTCCATTTCGTTTTTTTTTTTCTCGTTTTGAGAGGGCGTTTGCGTTTTGCTCTTCCGCGCGTCTCGTCGCTCGGCTGTTGCGTGCGCTGACATTGTTTACTTGCACTGACGCGCTTCGCTTCCAATGCGACGTGCGACGAGCGTCAAACGTGAACAGAAAAGCGTCGCTTGCGACATTGTCAGTTTTTCAACTGCGTTTTTTTTTTCCTTTGCTTTTTTTTTTTGATTTTTTTTTTAAAAATGGAAAGCCTTTTTTTTTTTTTGAAATTTTCTTCCTTTTTTTTTTTTTTTTTTTTTTTGTTCAATCTTTGTCCTGGTTGCTCTTCGTCATTCAACGGGCGTCGCTTTGCTTGATATCGGCGGCAACTGTGCATGTGCGCCAGTCTGTCAGTCAGCCACACACACACACTCACACACTCACACTCACAATGCAAAACGCAAACCCTTTTGCTTTTTTTTTTTTGAGTCATTCCAACTGATTTTTTTTTTTTTTTTTTTTGCTTTGCATTGCTTTTTTGCTTTTTTGCGTTGCTTTTGGCTGCAGAGTCTCGCAAGCTCATCAAGAAGGACGAGGAGGCCTCCAACGCCGGCTCGGGCCAGTGGATGGACGAGCAGCGCACGTCGCTCGTCGCCTACGAGTACCTTTGCCATCTCCAAGAAGCCAAACAGTAAGCAGATTTCTTTCAAACAAGGACAATCTTTTTTTTTTTTTCTCCTTTTCTTCTCCCTTGTTCTTCTCCTTTTGTTCTCGGTTTGCTCTATTGCGCGCTCACTTTGCCGCAATCCGCAGGTGGATGGAAGCATGCATCCGCGAGGAGCTGCCTGCAACCATCGAGCTCGAAGAGAACCTGCGCAACGGCGTCATTCTCTGCAAACTCGCTCAGTTCTTTGCGCCCGAAGGCTCCAAGCCAAAGAAGATTTACGATGCAGACCAAGAGGTGTACAAGGTATGGAGCACAAACGAACAAACAAACAAACAAAAAAAAAGGGGGGGGGAGGCGAGAATCTGCCCATTTTGAAACAAACTCATTTGCGTTGTCCTCTTGTCTTTTTTTTGTTTTGTTTTGCGGCTGGTTTTTTTTTTGGGTGTGCAGAACCAAGGCCTCAAGTTCCGCCATACAGACAACATCAACCACTGGTTTAACGGAATGGCAGCAGTGGGCTTGCCCAAGCTGTTCTACCCAACCACTCCCGATTTGTACGACAAGAAGAACCTGCCCAAGGTCATTTACTGCATCCACGCGCTGAGCCACTTCTTGTACCGCAAGGGCATTGCGCCAAAGATTCTTGATCTTGTCGGCAAGGCCCAGTTCACCGAGGAGGAGATTAGCGCCATGAACAAGGCGCTGTCCGAGTATGGCATTGAAATGCCCAGCTTTGGCAAGATTGGCGGCATCCTCGCCAAGGAAATGACCGAAGACGACGCTGCCATGCACGCTGCCATCATTGCCATCAACGAGGCTGTCGACAAGCAGGTCGCCCCAGACACATTCCACGCCCTTCAAAACGGCGCCGCCAACATTGAGGGCACCGAGGAGCGCTGGCAACAAGAGTACCAGGATGCGCTGTTTGCCTCCAAGAAGGCCAAGGCGGATGCGTACGACCAGAAGCAGGGCGCCGAGGGTGCCGACACTGCCTCGCAGGACGTGTACGACAAGCTGCTCACCAAGAGCCAAATCCAAGAAGTCATCCTCGATGTTCACCACCAGCAGGCGATCGCTGCCATCAACGCTGCCATTGACGCCCGCGATGAGCAGGGCCTGTCTGCCGCGCTGGTCAATCCCCACGCCAAGCTGGTCTCGATCAAGGCCGAGTATGCCAGCTCGTACCTGCCCGCGCTCGTTGCCGCCAAGGCTGAGAAGGCTGCCCATGGCGGTGCCTCGATTGCACCTGCCAAGTCGGTCGACCAGCTGTCGGACGACCACGTCCAGGCTGCCGAGCAAGTCGCTGCCGCTGCCGCTGCCACCAGCGCCGCCGCACACGCTGCTGCCAACGAGGCCGCTGCCGAAAGCTCTGCCGCTCAGACTGCCGCCGCCGCCACTGCTGCCGCTCTTGCCACCGCCGAGGCCACCGAAGGCGAGGAGCGCGAGAACGCTGTTGCCACCGCTGCCGCCGCCGCTGCCGAAGCTGCTGCTGCTGCCGAAGCTGCTGCTGCTGCCGAAGCTGCTGCCGCAAAGGCATCCGCTGCCAGTGCTGCCGCGTTCGCTGCTGGCACCAACGCCACGCTCGCTTCGGAGGCTGCGTCGGCCGCCAAGAACGAGCACGCCTCCAAGGCTGCCCACGCTGCTGCCGCCGCCAAGGCGAGCAAGTCGTCTGGCGAGCTCACCCAAGAAGAGATTCAGCACGTCATTGTTGAAACGAACAAGATTCGCGAGCGTGAAGACTATCTCAAGGCCAACGAGAAGCACATCATCACTGGCCAGGCTGGCATTCGCGGCTTCCTCGAGCGCAAAAAGTTCAACGACCAGAAGACGCACTGGAACAACAACCTGGCTGCCATCATCCGCATCCAGGCTTGGTACCGCGCGCGCAAGCAGCGCAAGGCCTACCTCGACCGCCTTGCCTTCCTCAACTCGCAGGTTGACGCTGCCATCCGGATCCAGGCACTTGTCCGCGGCTTCCTGCAGCGCCGCAAGTTCAACCGCCGCCTCGAGTACTTCCGCGACAACAGCAAGGCTGCCGTCAAGATCCAGGCCTGGTGGCGTGGAATCCTTGCCCGCCGCGTCTTCCGCGACTTGCTCAAGAACGCGAACGTGCCCGCCACGACGCTGAAAAAGTTCCTGCACCTGCTCGATCAGTCCGACTTGGACTTTTCCGAGGAGCTCGAGCTCCAGCGTCTGCGTGCAAAGGTTGTCCTGCTCATCCGTGACAACCAGACGCTCGAGAAGGAACTCAACGTCATGGACATCAAGATTGGTCTGCTCGTCAAGAACGCCATCAACCTCGATGACGTTGTCAAGCAGTCCAAGAAGCTCAAGAAGCGCCAGGAGGTTGACGCCAACAACTCTGCCGGTCTCAAGGCCCTGTCCAAGGACAACCGCACGCGCCTCGAATCGTACCAGCACCTCTTCTACCTTCTCCAGACCAAGCCGCACTACCTCGCCAAGCTCATCTACGTCATGCCCCAAACCAAGACGTCCAAGTTTATGGAGAATGTCATCTTCACCCTGTACAACTTTGCCCAGAACGCCCGCGAAGAGTTTTTGATGCTTCAGCTCTTCCAACAGGCCATTGTGGAGGAAATGGAGCGTGTCACCGAGCTGAGCGACTTTATTCGTGGCAACCCCACCGTCATCAAGATGGTCGTCCAGTACAACCGTGGCGCTCGCGAGCGCCTCTACTTGCGCGAGCTGCTCCAGCCGCTCATCAAGGAGATTCTTGACAACCCCGACCTCAACCTGAACACGTCGCCCATTGCCATCTACAAGGCGTGGATTAACAAGACGGAAATTGAAACCGGCAAGGCCTCCGAGCTCCCGTACGACGTGACCAACGAGCAAGCCCTCGAGCACCAGTACGTCCAGGAGACGTTCAAGCAGCACCTCGACCACCTCAAGGCCATCACGTCCAAGTTCCAAAACGCGATCGTTGGTGCGCTGCCCCGCCTGCCGTACGGTATCCGCTACATTGCCATGCAACTGCGCAAGGTCTTGCACTCCAAGTTCCCCGACCTGCCGAGCGAGGAGATCACCAAGATTATTGGCAACCTCGTGTACTACCGTTACATGAACCCGGCCATCGTCGCTCCGGATGCCTTTGACGTTGTTGACGTTGCCGTGCAAGAGTTGCTTTCGACCAACCAGCGTCGCAACCTTGGTGAGGTTGCCAAGATGCTCCAGTTCATGGCCAGCCGCACCACCTTCCGTGACGCGTACGACTACTTGGCCACCCTCAACCCCTTCATGCTGGAGGGCTATGAGATTTTCAAAAAGTACTTTGAGCAAGCCTCCACCGTGCCCGAGGCTGCCGAACACTTTATTATTGACGAGTATTCCGACCTCACCATGCGTGCCAAGCCAGTCATTTACATTTCCGTCAAGGAAATCTACTCGACGCACAAGCTCATCGAGGACAGCCTTGCCGAGCTTGCCCCCACAGCCGAGGACCCGCTGCGCGTCATCATGAAGGAGCTTGGCCCCGCTCCCGAGTTTGGCGAAGGCGAGGAGAGCAATGCGGAGGCCTTTGGCGACATCTCGCTCACCCTTACCAACCGCTTTGCGCTGCCCGAAGGCGACGACTCTGATGTCCGTGCCCTCTTTGTGCGCACCAAGCACCTTGTCGTCAACATTGTCCGCTGGCAACAAGGCAAGACGCTGGCTGCCATTCTCAACACTCCCGCCTCCGAAGAGCAGGAGGAGCACCACATGCAGTACACCATCCAGCAGCGCGCCCAGCGCGAGCGTCTCGAAAAGACAGAGACCGAGGAAGAGCGCAAGCGTCGCTCCACTGTCCTGAAGGACATGGACGCTGGCCTCACTCTCAGCGAGATGAAGAAGAAGGTTTTGTCCAACGTGGCTGCTCTCGAGAAGGCTGGGCTTGTTTCGTCCAAGAACGATTACCAAGACTTGCTCAACGCGATTGCCAAGGTTTGTTGACTGTTGGGTTGGTGTCGAATGTGGTTTTTCCCTTTGGTGTTTGTCTTTTTTTTTTCTTTCTTCGACTAACCTCCTTTTCTCTACTTTTTTTTTTGGCCCATCACAGGACATTCGCAACCAGCACGCTTACCGCAAGTTGCGCAAGGAAGAGCTTTCCAAGTTCCGCAAGACTGCCGCCAGTCTTGAGGAGAAGGGCAAGTACTTTGAGCAGCAATCCGACTCGTTCCACGAGTACATTAAGCGATGCATGGAGAACATGGCCAAGGGTGTCAAGCCACGGTATGTTTTTGTTGTCTCTCTGTTGTGTGCAAAGTGTTGTCTTTTGATTTGTCGTTTCTTATCTTGTTTTGTTTTTGCTGACTGGGTCCTCTTGTTGTTATTGTTATTGTTTGCAGGCGCCGTGGTTTCCGTGCTCTGTTCTCCAAGAAGGTCGATCTTGCTGGTCACCAGTTCGGCACCCATTCGTACACTGCTAAGCGTTTGAAGGAGAAGGGCATTATTTTGGAGCTCGAGGGCGTCCCAGAGAGCAGGTTTGTGGTTTTTTTTTGCAAACTTTATTGCTGCGCTGCGCATTCCCGTGTATGGATTAGTGCTCACTTTTTTTTTTTGTGCCTTGCCCGTTTGTGTTTTGTTTTTTCCAAATAGCTGGGGCACTGTCAAGCTCACCATTTCCTCCAACGAGGTGGGTGTTTTCGAAGTGTCTGCATCGTTCATGGGCGTCAAGCAAGACGACATGGAGCTCCACCTCGAGGACTTGCTGCAGCTGCAGTATGACGGCGTTGCTGTCATGAAGCTTTTCAATGCAAAGGTCAACGTCAACTTGCTGCTGTTCTTGCTGAACAAGAAGTTCTACAACAAGCACAAGTAAAACAACCCGACGCCGTTTTTGCTGTGTTTTCGCCTCTTGAGTATTCTGTTTTTCAAAGTTTGCACCTATTCATTGTGAATGATGTGTCTGTTCATGTTCTTATGTGGTGTCGGAGACTATCCTCTGGCTTTTTGTCGTTCAGTATTTTGTCAATTGTTTTTTTTTTTTTTTGGGTTGGTCTGAACCCCACTTCCATGTGTTGTGCACCGTCACCAATAAAACCAAAATGAATAACTTTTGTGAGCAAAAAAAAAAAACAACAACAAACAAAACAAAACTTCCAAAAAACAACACATCCCATCTGTATTTGTGCATCGTTGACATCGAGTCTGGCTGTCACCCCTGCGCAAAACGTTTGGAGGGGTTGGCAGCGAATGATTTGAGGGGATCGGCCTTTGCAGGACGCTGTTGGACGAAAACACAAACACACTGCTAGTTAGCACTTGCGCATTGCCACCAAAGTAAAGAAGAAGAAGCAGAAGAAGAAGAAGAAAAAAAAAAGCGCGCGTTCTTATTCGGCTTTACCTTCATGCCGCGATGGGGTTGCTTTCCACGGTGTTTGGTGTTCGGCTTCGGCTCGCTTGCTGCAAGGTCTTCCTCTGCTTCGGGTGCCTCTTCGGCCGCCTCACCATCGACAGCCATAGCAGCCGCCTCCGAAGTTGCCGCAGGTGCCAGCTTCTTCTTCATAAGCGACTCGGGCATGAGGTAAGAGGGGATGTGCTTGAGATGTGCTTGGATTCGCGCAGGATGCGAAGGCTTGTCGTGGCGGAGAGCTTCCAAGTCTTTGGGATTGTCTTCAAAGTACGCCTGGCCGCAGAGAAAACAAAAGCCGAAGCGGAACAAAACCAAAGCATGAGGTTTTTTTTTGTTTCAACGCATTGAACCAAAAAATTGTCAAAAAGCACCCTCCTCTCCCAAACACTTGTTATTACCTTGAGCTTTTGGGAATTAAAAATTTCATTCTTGATTTCCTTCAATCGGGCCTCCTTGACTGAAGCCGCTGTGACGGCGCGGAGAGCATCGGCCGCACGATAACGAAAGGCGGCAATCTCATGCATGGCAAACTGGAATTGCTGGAACTTGTGTCCAGAATTGTGCTCTATGCCATCAATCAAAGCCAAAGCAGATTCAAGCACCATTAGCTACAGTACAAATGCAAAAAAGAAAAAAAATCGTACCGACTGGCCTCCACCACCAATGAAAGCAAGTCGCTGGGACGTACTCGAAAGCTTGCGCTGAACGATGGCGAGCCGGCCTTCATCCTCGGGTGCAATGAGAGACAGAGACTGGCCGCTCTTGTCACCACGAGCGGTTCGGCCGACGCGATGCACGTACGATCGTGCAGTTTCGGGAAAGTCAAAGTTAATAACGTTGCTGACGTTCTGGAAGTCGATGCCACGCGCGACACCGTACTCTGAATCAGCGCCGGCCTTGCGCCCAGCCTTTCGCTTCGGGCGTTGCTGCGCTTTGCCCTTGCTGGCGGCGGCAGTGGCAACGGGTTCAGCACTCGCAGTCGCAGTGGTTGTGGCCTGCTCGGCGTCGTCGTCATTCTCAAACACCGCCTCAACAGTGTCCGTTTCGGCAGTCTCGTTGGACTCTTCTTCGTCATTGTCCGAGTCCGAATCCGAGTCGTCAACTTGCGAGTTGCTGTCGTGCTCGTCCGTGGCAATAATATAATCGTACACGCCTCGATTGAATTCCTGGACAATATGATAACTGTACCAGAAGCAGATGCGACATGGTGAGATGCAAAAAACAAAAACACAAAATCCAATCACATGGAGATGAAGCACACATGCGATCGATGCGGGTGAGAGACCGCTACATGTTGCATACCGAGAGTTTTGCGGAAGCTCGGAATTCAAGACGCAGGCGCGAATGCCAAACTGCTCCAAGAACAACTTGACACGGTAGCAACGATCGACGTCATTCACAAAAATGATTGTTTTCCCGCGAAGCAGGCGCAGCTTCAAGAAGGTGAAGACGAGAAGGAATTTGTCGTTCATGTCGCATCTGCATGGAAACGAAATGATCCCCGCGTGAGAAACCAAATCCAGCTGCAAGAATCCTTCAATGCATCCCCATACACACACTTCCCCGCCCGCCCCTTTCCCCCTTCCCAACCCCCCCCCCAACCACAGCAAAAACCACAACAAAACCTCTCAACAACGTTACTTGATCACGTATTGCATCAGCCGATCGGCATCGGGAAGTTGGGATTCTTGCAGCTTGAGAATGACAGGCGAGTGCAACATCAGTCTCTTGAGTGAGTCAACATCGGGGCTCAAGGTGGCTGACATCAGGAAGGCCTGGACAATGCGGGGGAGGTGGCGCAGCAGCGTTTTAATGTCATTTTCGTAGCCAAAGCCGAAAACGAGATCGGCCTCGTCGACGACAATCATCTGAAGCGAGGTGCGCACATCCAAGTGTCCGGCCTCAATGTGCGCGACAATACGACTCGGCGTGCCAATCACAATGTCGGGGTTGGCGAGCAGCTCATGCCGTTGCGCCTCAATCGCCGTTGCCGATGTATCTCCGGCCAGCTCGACCGCAGTCACCTCTCGAGAGCAGTACTGCGTCAAGTCCTTGAAATTCTGCTTGGCCTGGAGACTGAGTTCGCGCGTGGGGACGAGCACGATCGCCTTGACGCTTGCTCCAGCTGGAGATGCATGGCTTGAGGAAGCAACGGCCGCCGACGCTGCATTGGAGACATTCTTCTTGCCGCCCGTGCCAGCGTTCTTGCCTTGCTGCTTGTTGCTGCTGCCGCTACGCGCAGCATTCGAAGTCGCCGAGGCCGCCGAAGCGCCGTCTTGGACCTGCTCGACCGCGATCGCCGCGGCGGCCGTGTCTGCCAGAATGCGCTGGATGACTGGGATGGCATACGCCGCCGTCTTGCCAGAGCCCGTGCGAGCGCGCGCCAGGATGTCCTTGCCCTGCAGAGCGAGCGGGATTGCTTTGGCCTGTGACCCCAGAGCGACGCAGCGATGAGAACAGGAGTGAGACACACGAGACAAGTGCGCGCGCAAAACCACCAACCACCACTCCATCCCGGTTGATTGCGCTCAACGCTGTTGTGCGAATGTGCCAGTATCGTGCGAGGGTTCAGGGGGCGGGCGGGCGGACTGAGCATGGTCGCTGTGCGTGCAGCCATGTGTGCGCAAAGCAAGACGGACGCGGTCCATGTGGTGCAGTCACCCCTCCGCTGCGGGAGCTCAGCGCCTCAGCCAGGCCACGGCATGCAATGGAAGGGAGAGAGAGAGAGAGCCTGGCGTGGTGATTGGAGTATGAGGGGACGGTGGGGGGGTTACCTGGATGAGCGTTGGGCGCGACCAGCCGAGCTTGGCAATGGCGCGCTGCAGCCGCGGATCGAGCCGCAACGCATCGAATGACAGAACGTCCGACATTGAGAGGATGTGTAGAGTGAAGAGTGAAGAGATATCGGATGAAATGATTAAAAAAGAGCGCATTCATGTCAATGTGTAATTGAGTGGGAGGAGGGCGAAAGACAATGTGAACAGTACAAGGCACACATTCACACACATTCACACACACACACGCGCCATAGGACTGTTCAAAAAGGGACACAAACAAAACAACTGTTCAAATCTCGGCAATGTAATTGTAAGGAAGCAGGCCTTCGGGACCACCGGGAATACGAGCTTGCCACCAACTGTGGAACCAAACAAAGAAACAAATGCAACAAAAGAAACAAAGCACCTCGATGAGTCGCAAACCAAAAGAAGCCACGCCCCTTGCACCAGAAGCAATCCTCCCTCTTAACAATGCACCGTACCCGTCTTCGTTCTTGAGGATAATCTCAATAATGTCGCCCTCGGACACGGAGATTTCGTCGGCCTTCTGTGCGGCCCAATCGTACATCATGCGTCCACGTGGAAGTGCAGGCGCTGCAGGCACAGGGGCGGGGGCAGGGGCTGGCGGTGGAGGAGCCTCTTCGGGCATTGGCGGTGGGGGAATGTCGTCGTCGGCTGGCGGAGGCGGCGGCGGCATTTCATCCATGTCCGGCGGTGGCGGCGGAGGCAAGTCCATCTCGACAGGCGGTGGTGGCGGCACAAACTCCTCCACGGCAGGCGGCGGGGGAACAAACTCTTCGACAGGTGGCGGAGGCGGCACAAATTCTGCGACGGGCGGCGGAGGAACAAACTCTTCAACAGGCGGCGGCGGGATGGTTGTCTGAGAGAGCGGCTTCGGCTTGACTGGTGGGACACCTTGAGGCTTTGACAAGGTGGGAGGAGCTTGTTTCGCGACTGGAGCAGCAGCCACAGAGGGAGCTGGAGCAAAGGCTGGAGTGCTGGGTGCAATGAACGGAGCAGCAGGCGCAATCGGTGCGGCCGGTGCAGCAGGCGCAATCGGTGCGGCCGGTGCAACTGGAGCGGCTGGAGCAACTGGAGCGGTCGGGGCTTTAAAGCCAGAAGGAGCGGTCGGCGCCACAAACGAGGCAGGTGCGCTGGGAGCGACGACCGATTGTGCAGGCGGGCCAACTACTGTCTTGCGAGCAGCCGCCTGGCGAGCAGAGCGACCAGAAATAGTGCCGTGGCGCATCCTGTCGTCCGGCACGCCGCTGTCATCGTCACCAAACGAAGTGCTGGTGCGCGCGCCTCCGACACCGACGCCGTCCAGCAGACCAAAGTTGACGCGGCATCGCCCGTTCGTCAGCGGGGTTTTGACTTCCAGCTGCGGAACCTGAGAGGCTGTGCAAGCAAACAATGATCAAACAAAAACAACCAATCACACCAACCAACACTACGTCAGGGTGACTGCATGAAAACCAGAGGGAGATGCTTGCATTCAGCTCCGCCTTACCAATCAGCTTTTGCGCCTTTGGCACGCGATCAAAGCAGCGCTCGACCAGCAAGTTGGTGTACACGTCCATGCCAGCACTCGCATGTGCCATTTGCAATTTCTATCATCCAAAAAAACAAAACCATGCAAAAGTTGGCCAACATAAACAGAAAACAAAAAGTGAGCCCTTTTTTTTTTTTTTTTTTTTTTTTTTTTTTTTTTTTTTTTTGCTGCTTTTTGGCTTTTTGGCTGGATTGTTATTGACTTTGAGCCCGTTTCAATCGCGTTGTTGCGCCCGTGCTGACGTCAGACTCGTCCCTTCTCCTCCCAATCGACCCAACTCGTTCATAGCGGCCAACACGAGAGCAGCAGTGGCACGGTCTGACTTTGGGGCACTCGGCTCGGCAGACCAACGAGAAGCGACAGATTCGTATTTTTTGTTCTGTTTTTTTTTTTTTTTTTTTTTTTTTTTTGTGTGTGAGTTGCGGGCCTGTTCCATTCGCCTTACCGCTTGGAGTGAGCTGGTGCGGAGGGTGAGGAGCTCCATGGCGTCGGTCTGGACGTTGAGCAGGTTGACGATTGCCTGGGCTGCGGCGTTGACCTGGTACGCGACGGCAGAGAGCGCGTCGACCGCGAACTTGCGCGATTCCGTCGACGCTTGCGCTGGCTTGGTTGCTGCAGTCTGGGCGCAGTACACGGCAAGGTCGCCCAGCGACTTGGCACTCGTCTGCAGCGCTTGCACGGTCGGCGCCACCTGGATTGCCACCTGCTGCACGGCCTCGCTCGTCGCCGCGCCGGCGTCGGCAATGATCGGAGGCATATTGAAAAAAAAAAAAAAAAAAAAAAAAACAAGGAAAAAAAGAGTAATCCGTTGACTTTTACCAAACACAGTTACTACTCTGAGGGGAAAAGGTGATTCGTGCATGTGCATGGCTGAGGTACTGTACTCAGGTGCAATGGAGCGAGTATTTGTGTTGGAATGGGGCTTTGGGAGCTCGTGTTGGTGTTGGCATCGTTCGTTGCAACCTTCTTCTGCTCATACCCTGCTCGCAGATGGCAAAATACATTTCATTGTTGAAGCAATACAGAAGCGTTGAATGAAAGCACAATCGGTTTACACCACGGACGGTGCCGCTGCCTCTGGGACGGTATGTGCGGGTGCAGCTGAAGCAACCGCGACAGGCTTGGCGGGGATGGTCAGAATAGTGCTCGCATCGCGGTCGGGGAAGACCTTGGACGCGTGCTCGGGGAAGAGCAACAAAAACACGTCATCGTACGACTTGACAAAGGAAACAGTGAATCGGTTGCGCAAAAACTCGGGCACCATCATGAACTGCGCGTAGCAAGCGTGAGGGAAGACGATATGCGTGGCCTGCGTGCGTGAAGCGCCGACGAGCTTTTCTTTGAGTCCGCCAACGGCCATAACCTTGCCCGTTACAATCAACTCTCCCGAAAGGGCAAACTTGCTCGGTACTGGAGTGTCGAGGGCAATGGACAGGAGCATGGAGGCAAGCACAATGCCGGCCGAGGGGCCGTCCTTCTTGATGGCGCCAGAAGGCGCGTGCAGGTGAATGTCTGATCGTTGCAAAGCCGTGTTCGAGGGGAAGTGGCGAACCATGAACGATTTGGCGAACGAGTGCGCAACCTTTGTGCTTTCAGACATGACGTCGCCAAGTTGACCCGTCACCACGAGCGAGCTCTTGCCGGATTCTTCGTGAATCCGAGTGACGACTGCTTCCATGGGCAACGCCGCGCCGCCTGAGCAAAAATCACGACAGCGTTGCAAATGCAAGCGGACATCAAAGGAGCAGAAAAGCCAAAATCAGTCAGTGAATCTTGAGGTTCAACAAGAAAAGAAAGAAAAAAAAAAGCAAGAAAGAAAAGCAAGAAAGAAAAGCAAGAAAATGCCAAAAGCACAAATGGAAACCTACCCATCTCAGTATAAGCAAGACCAGTCACAACACCAACAGGGTTGACCTCGAACAACGTCTCGAGGCGGTCGAAACGAGCAGGGCCAATAAAGTCTGCTAGGTTCTCAGGTGTGATGACAATGGCAGGAAGCTTGGACATGCGTTGGCGCAGGAACTCGGCGTGGTCCTTTGCGCGAAGCTGCTGTTCGACTTCGTACTGTTGTTGACGTTTCACGCTTTCCTCGGGGCTGAACTCGGGAATTTCGCTAATGTCGACAGTCGGGGTTTTGCCTGCACCACCTCGCCGGGAGAGCATGGCAGTGCCTTCTGAGGGTAGATCAGAGCGAGACACAGAGTCGAGTGCAGCCGATTGGGCCATCCAGGAAGTGGAAGCTACCGCAGCAACCGAACGACGCGGCGGTGGGTACGATTCACCAGCAGCTGCGGACAACGCTGATGCCGAGCCGCCGACGCTGGTCGCAGACGTGCTCGATTGGCTGCCCGATGCGCCACCGGCATCCAAAAGTGACTTGATGTTGAAAGCGGCCTTGTTGTAGACCTTTTCAATGTTGCGCTGGAGCTCACGCACACCATTTTCGCGCGAGTAGCAGTTGACGAGCTCCGCGAGTGCTTCGTCGGTGATGGTGACGCCAGCGTCGAGCAGACCGGCTTCACGGCGTGCTTTGGGTAGAATGTACTGCTTGGCGATTGCCAGCTTCTCTTCAAAGACATAGCCGCTCAGCTCGACAACCTCCATGCGGTTGAGCAGGGGAGCGCTGATGGTGCTGAGCGAGTTGGCCGTGCAGACAAACATGGTCTTTGACATGTCCAGCGGCACATCGAGGTAGTGATCGAGGAAGTTGCGGTTTTGTTCGGGGTCGAGCAGCTCAAGCAGGGCGGAGCCTGGATCGCCGTGCATGCCACGTTGGCCGAGCTTGTCGATTTCGTCCAGAACAATCAACGGATTCTCCACTTGAACAGCCTTCAGAGCAGCAACAATACGACCGGGGAGCGCCGCCACGTAGGTTCTTCGGTGACCCTTGATCTCGCTGACATCGTGCACACCACCCAAAGAGATGCGGTGGTATTTGCGGTTGAGGGCGTTCGCAATGGACTTGGCAATGCTTGTTTTGCCAACACCAGGCGGGCCGACAAGGCACAAAATCTTGCCGGACACGTTGCGATCGCGCAAAGAGCTCACCGAGACAAACTCGAGAATCCTGTCCTTGACTTCCTTCATGCCATAGTGTTCCGCATCGAGGATGCGCGCGGCTTCCGCAATATCGATTCGTTCGCTGTGTGCGTGGTAAAGGAGGTGGAGGAGTGGAGGTCGGTGTGGGGGGGGAGGAGAATGAGAAAGATCAAGTCACGAGTCAACAACAGGGAACGAAAAAGGAGGAAAAAAAAAACCGCAACAACAAGACACAAAATCGTACGGTGTGGCGATTCCCCAAGGAAGGCAGGTCAGCCAATCGAGGTAAGCACGAGCAGTGCTCAATTCCGAGGGGTGATCGTCCTCGCTCAGTAGCTTGCTGATTTGCTCGTGAATGATCGTCAACGCCTCCACGGGCACTCGCTTGCCAGCCAGGCGTTTTCGATACTTTTCGACAAGTCCGGCGTCTTTCTGCACGTCGAGAACGTAAAAAGGGTGAGATTGATCGAGAGGGGAAAAAGAAAACCTCAAAGTGAGAATCAGAAATTCAATGGAACGCACTCAAGCCAAACAAACTCAAGCCAAACGACCGCCCCCCATGCGCAAAACAGACAGAAAAAGGAACAAAAACACACGAGCCTCCACTAATGTCGTACATTTTCACCAAGTTCTTGCTTGAGCATGCGCATGCTCTCGAGCATGGCCTGGCGCCGCATCATGGTCGATTGCTTTTCCTGCATTTTTTGTTGGAGATTGCGCGCCGTCTCCATCTGAGCAATGGCATCACGCACGAGGTACGCAATCGAAACGGTTCGGAAGGCAAAATCAGGCTCTTGGAAGACCGTTTGGAACACCTTCAGAGGGGGATTGATGACAGAGAGCGCCATATAGCCGATAATGCTTGGTGCCGTGTTGCTAGGCATGCGAGAGTGTTCGCCCATCAGCAATTCGCGGAGAATAGATTGTCCAGATTCCAAATAACGTTGGAAATACTCGAACAGCATCGTAGTATTTGCTTGGATGGATGGGTCTTGGGCATCCACGGGAAAGTCGGGATGAAGCGACACGGTGCCCTGCCAAGGCCTGACGCTGACGACATTTTGGAGCGACACGCTGCAGGCCCAAAGTTGACACAATAGCAACAACCAGACACCACATCCACAACAAAATGGGGATGTCAGCATCACCGACAAACCTCTCTCGTTCAAAAGCACAAACGCATGAATCGCACGACATCAAGAGCGACGTACCGAGACCAGGTAAAATTGGCATGCAGAATGACAGGAGAATCGTCGGATTCATCGTGGACGATCGCGACACGCAACAGCGCGCCAACTTTGTGAATCTTGTCGGCGTCTTTGACTTGATAGAGCCACTCGGTTTCGTCGGCGACAAAAGGCACGGCGTCAGAGTCCTTGAGCGCAAACACACCCATGAGGGCAACACCGTTCACGGCGTTTTTGCGCACTGCAGCCACGAACGCATGGGATGATGGAAGATGCCATCGCACGCCAAGCCCGCAGAACGGCGCCCGACGCGCCATCAGGAGTACTTTTGGACTGGCTGCGACTAGGTCTCGAGCTTCCGAGGTGCTCATTGGCGTGGGTAGTTTGTGTTTCTGAGCCAACAACGAGAACCGGGGGAAATGAGTCAGTTTGCGTTTTCGTCAAAGCAACAAAAAGCAAAAGGAGAAACGGGCAAGAAGGCTGCGAGTGCAAAAAGCCAATGTAGCTCGCTCGACGCGACAAGCAAAAGCACTCAGAGTTTGATGCTTGATGTAATTTTCTCAGAAAGAAAGAAAGAAAGAAACAAACAAAAGGTTTCGTTTTCAATCACTGAGCCCACATGCAGGCGATGCTTCCATTTCAACGTCAACGCAAAACTAGTGCAGAGATGATAACTCGCTCGGTTGTTGATCGAAACAATCGAGACAAAAGCAATGTTGAAAAACAACAACGACGGAAAAAAAAAAGAAAGAAAAAAGATCTCGAAAAAAAAAAAAAAAAAGTCAAGAAATAGTGGAAAAAAAAAAACAAAAAACGTCCGCGTTTTCATGCTCTGGCGTTCAGAGTGAGGAAGCAAAAACAGGGGGTCAAAGTTTGGGGGGGGGGGGACAGGACGGCTGTACCTTGGGATCCGGTGTGGGCCCTAGCACGAGGAATCCAGGAAGATCCGTCTTGGAGCCCTTGCCAGAGCCGGGCGGTGGCGGCGGCTTGCGCGGCGCCATGAAGCGCGAGGCGAGCGACGAGAAGCCCCTCCGCGGCTGCTGCTGCTGCTGCTGCTGTAGGGACGCCGTTGCTGCACGGCCAAGCGGAACAAACACTAGATGGCCATGCACAAGCACAGGTGGACTGGCAGTCGGCAGAGCAGTCGCAGTGGTGGAGGTAGCGCCCGTCATCGCCGTCCTGCCGCGTGCTGATGCTGCTGCTGATGCTGCTGTGGATGGAGCCGAGGCAGCAAGCGATGAGACGGCGCGGCGTGCGGGAGTCGACGCTGCATCGACGACAAGGGGTGACCGAGGCAGGGCAATCGACGCGGCAGCAGCGGCGGCAATGGAAGACGAAGACAAAGACAAAGACGAACAAGAACGAGGCAATGTTACAACCACAGTCGACCGCGCCGCAGCTGTGCGCACAGCCGAAAACATTGGATGTGAAAGCAAAAAAGAATAGTAGTAATAATAATAGTGATAAAAAAAGATGAGTGGACGATTGAATGAAAGGATGAGGTGGGAAAAAACAACAGAAGAAGACGAGGTCCATCGCTTTCAACTGACCCGTTGCTTCCATCCCCCAACCAACCCTTCGAGTTGTACTGCACCATAGACCAAGCGTACCGTGTTCAATCGACTGTACTTGATGCATGCGCGCGCCCCCCCCCCCCCGCCTCCTTCCGCCTGCATTGGCTGGATTGGGGAATTCACATTTCTGTTTGCTTCAGCTCAGTCTATTTCCCCAATCGCCCAGTTTCCTTCCACATCCGATGGCTGGCCTGCACCCGGCTGGGATGTTCATCGCGCTGGACATGTTCTCTGCCGACCTGCACGAGGAGAGCGACCCCGCAGCAGCGGCTCAGGCGGGCGATGGCAGCGACGATTCCGAGGCATTTGAGCGGCAACAAGCAGCGGTGCCCAACCCGCCTGCTCCCAAGCGACAGCAGATTGCCCTCGAGCCCGAGGAGGAGATTGACGTCGAGCTCCAGCAGCAGACCGAGAAGGCTCTGTCGGCCAGAATGAAGGTGCGCTGTTGCGTTTGACTGACTTTGGAATTGCAGTCGGCGGTCGTCTTTTTTTTTTTTTTTTCTCCTTTGATTTTTCCTCTTCTTCATTGATTTTGCATTGAATTTTTATTTCTAACGCTGCCCAAACAAAAACCCCCCAACCAAAACCCCGTGCATCTGCGAATTTGACAGCAAGTGTTTGATCGCGCGTCGACCCCGACGCTGCTGGCTGGCGAGGTGACGATCAGCTCGGCCGAGTTTGTGGAGGGCTTCAATACGTGCTCACTGGAATCCGGCGTCTCGGGCTCGCTGTTCGTCACCAACTACCGCATGGCATTCGTCGCAACAGAGGGATCCTCGTACACCCATGGCACTGGCGCCAGCTCGGTGAGTCTGTCGCGCCATCAATCTCTCGCCTTCCCGTTGCAGGTCGATCCATTTTTTGTTTTGAAGCTCTCAACGCAGCTTTTTGCAAGGTTAATCAAGTCATGATCGAGCGGGCTCGAGCGTGTGTGTGTGTGTGTGTGTGGGGGGGGGGGGCGCGGAACCAAACCCGAAGCCTTGAACCATTCTGACCTTGGACTCGAAAATCTTAGACGTTTGACGAGAACGACGTCCCGCTGACCTGCATCGTACGCATCTACAAGATTATCAATGGCAAACGCACCCGCTTGGATGCAATGTTGCCGGAATCCTCTGCTGCATTGAACGCCATCGAAGTCCGTTGCAAAGTACGTTTTTTTTTTTTGTTTGTTTGAGGCAGGGGGGTTTTTTTTTTCTCGCTTGTGTTGTCAACAAGTCCCATGCTCACCAAACAAGCATTTCGCATCTCTTTCATTGTCTCGACACCCCCCCCCTCCCCAACGCCCCCTCTAGGATTGGCGACAGTTTAAATTCGTGTTTGCTAATACACCACGGTTCCAGGCCATCCGGCTCGTCAACGCGCTCTTTCACTACGCCTTCCCAACATCTGCCAGTCGCTTGTTTGCCTTCGATTACCGACCGCCAGTGGACGTTTACGAGGAAGTGGTCAAGGTCCGACACTCACTTGTGCGATCGTCGACGAATACCGTTGCCGGCGACCAGTCGATCTCCCCTCAGGACCTACGACGCGTCACAGATGCATGCATTCGCGCGTTGGTGCCAGATTCTGCCGTCACACCACCCTCGGAGCTAGAGGGTGCCAGCTCTGGAAACACACCCGCTCCGTCGTCGACGCACCAAGCTACAGTGCGTCGCTCGCACAGCTCTGGAGCCTCCTTTGTACTCAGCACTGCCATCCCGGAAGACGAGAGCAGCGGTCACTCTAGCGACACAGAGTCTGCACCCGGGAGCAGTCTGGCGCTGGACACGCTGGGCACCGCGAGCGGCGGCGGCACCTTTGGTACAAAACGGAAAAAGGCAGCCAAGCGTTCGTCGCTTGCCAGTCGGTTCCCTGGCAGAAGCCGCAGCTCCAGCACTCTACAAGAGCCCGAGCCGCCTTCCCCAGAAGCTGTCAAGCTCACACAACGGGTCAAGCTGTCGGGCATCGGCTCATCCTCTCCATCTCTCTCAGTGGGAGAGGCCACTCACCAGCGCAAGCTCTCCGAACGCAGCGAAACGGGCGACCTCAATCCCGCACTCGTGCCTTACTACCAACGCCGCCTATTCGAGCTGGCTTGGGAGGTGCATCGCTGCCATGCCGACCGCGACTTGCTGTGGCGCATTTCACGCGCGAACGTTGACTTTTCCGTTTGTGACACGCTCCCCCCGTTTTTGTGCGTGCCGGCCGCCATCACAGACGCGCAACTCGCTGCAGCTGCTTTACGGTTTCAAGATGGAAGGATCCCCACTTGGTGCTGGTCGTCGCCGCTCACCATGGCCACACTGACACGGTCGGCCCTTCCGCTCCCGCCTCCCGGCGCAGCTTCGAACACTGCTGCCAGTGGCACAGCACCCATCTCATCTCAGTCCCTGTCTGCCCTGTCCGCCAACGACGATCTGGTTGTCTACATGTCTGCCATGGCGATCGCCTCCTCTGGCCCGCACACCATTGTCAACGTCTCCAGTTCTGTGCCGACCCACGCTGCCCTACGCGACAGCTTTTTGCACTTGCAAGAGCTCTGCATGGGAGGTAAGTGTTATTTCATGATGGATTGCTGGATGGCATGGATTGTAGGTGCTTGATCGATTCTGATGTTCTGGTTTTCCTTTCTCTCCTCCCCCCCGTTGTTGTTGACATTGCTTTTTTGTGTTTCAGTGACTCCAAAGACCTTTTTGACTTCTGACCGTAGCTGGCTCTCCAGTCTGGAGGGCGCGAAATGGATTTCTCATGTGGAGCAGACGCTGACAACTGCCTCCAACGTTGCCGACTTGCTTCATGTTAAGCACACATCGGTTACCGTGCAAGGTATAGCCGTTTGTGATTTGCAATGCTGGCGTGGAGAGGGTTGGGGAGGAGAGTAGGAATTGTGCACTTTATTCCGGTGGCCTTTTTTTTTTTTTTTTTTTTTTTTTTTTCGGTTTTGTGTGGTCTTTGTGTTTTTTTTGTTGTTGTTGTTGACGTTTTCTCTTCGTTGTCTTTCTTCTGCTTTCCGCCAGGCGAACATCCTCGCGACTCTGGTTGCCTCATTGCATCGCTTGAAAAAATCCTTGTGGATCCCTTCTACCGAAAATTGCAGGATTCGAGCTTTTGATTGAGCACGAGTGGGTCGCTTATGGCCACCCGTTCTCGACCCGATGCGGACACATTACACGCCAAGCTGCTGACGAGTCGGAAGGTGCAAGCTCGCCCGCCCCTGGCACGGAAAGTTGGGCCAAGAAGCCTAGCTGGCTTCCGTTGACGCCCAACTCTGCGCCTTCCGATGCCGATCACGCTCCATACTTTTTGCTCTTCCTCGACTGTGTCCATCAGATCATGACGCAATACCCACTCTCGTTCGAGATGACGGAAAAGTACCTGATTACGCTCTGCGACGCAATGTGGGCATGCCTGTTTGGCACGTTTGTTTCAAACAGCGACAAGGATCGCGTGGATTCGAGCATGGAGAGTCGCACCGTGCCCGTGTGGGCGCATATGCATATTGTGCTCGAGCAAGATGGCGTCGACATGGAGTTTCTCAATCCGGCGTTTGTTGGACCGCAGTCGCTGCCCGCATCCTCGCACTCACAGCCCGCCTCAACCATGATCAATGCCATGAACGGCATGTTTGAATTGATGCCAGATCTGCATATCGAGGTTACACCGCCTGCTACTGCAGCTGCTGCTGCTTCGTCTGTCAGCAGCACTGCTCCATCCGGAAAGCACGCCAGAGTGGAAGAATCGTTCATTACTCCTCCCCCAATGCCGTACGTGCAGCGCTGCCCCATCACCTCGCACACGGATGCGTCTGTGGGTGCTCCTTTGGCTCTCACTCCGCAAGGCGAAGGACTCTTGCTCAACTTTTGGGACGTCAACTATCTGCGATGGGTTCCTCACGTCCGTCCTGCGTTTGTCGACGTGGCCTTCACCTCGGCCTTGTATCACACACGCGAGCTTGTCCACGAGGTCGCTCAACTCGAGCGACAGCGACAACGCCTTCAGCGCTTGCTGGCCGAGCGAACGACGGCGGTCTAGTTTGCTTGCTTCATGTCTTGTTGGTTGCGCAGTCGGTGTCAAATTTTGATGGTCGAGTTCACTCCTCCGTGTTCTGTTTGGTCGTGGTACATTACACCATTTTTACCCCCCTCCCTCCCTGTAATTCTCAGTTATGGTTGGGTTGCCCGACACGCTCCATGATTCCGCACATATTTCAGGAATAGATGCAGCTCTCAAGGGATTTGTCGAGCAATCAGCAAGCTCGATACTTGAGTCGCTACGCAGCGTCAACATTCCCTCGACAAGATCGTTTTGATGTTGCGATGATAGACACAAAACAACAAAAGAAAATCACAACCAAACAAAAACAAACCTACTCAGTCATTTCCCCAAATGGTAAAGAAGGCGGTACCCTCGGCTGCTCTTGAAGGCGCTGCATGAGGACTTCGTGGAGTGTCAACCTTTCCATCATGAAACCATGTGCATGCTTGAATTAAGGTGCTATGATGTCGACTCCTTTTTGCCTTGTTTTTCTTATTACAAGGGATGAAAGCGAATGATATCAAGGACAATTGAACTTTGCCAACTGACCCAACTGACCGAATCGTTGAGTTGCCAACAACAAACACTCATCGTTGATAAATAATCACAGACTGCCACACTTGAAAAAAAAAACCCACTTTATGCAAAAGTACAACGAATCTACCATTGCCAACACGCTACGACGAGAAACTGGGCGGCGACGCTACACATAGGCACCCAAAGCAGCAACAACGGCACTGGCATGAACAGGTGGTGCACTGTTGTGGTACAGGTCCTCGGAGTAAAAACTTTTCATGGTGGCCACACCGGTGCTTCGCATTATGCCGAAGACGAAAGAGTAATGCATGTGCACTTGGAGTTGGTGAGCTCTAAACGAGCTCATTGTCAGTGCTTCCGAGTCAAATTCGTGAATGACACCTTCCGGGAAGGTACAATTCCAATATCGGTGGTCGATGATGTCGAAAAAGCTGCTGGCAAACTCTCGTGGCGCAAGTACAAACTGATCTACCTGCCACGGGATATGAATGCTGTGTCGTGTGTAGCGACAGAACGGCTCGATTGGCATGAAGAACGGAGTATCAGCGCGCACCCGCACAAACCAGTCAAACTTTTGGTCCGTCTCCCGTTCGTAATCTAGCGCCGTGTGGTAGCAATCGTGAATGTCTGTGAACTGTCCCACAAAACGCGGCAGATGATTTGGATCGGCAAGCCAGGAAGACGGCGCAAAGTGGCACTTTGTGCTCCAAATCAGCGGCCGCATCAGCTCAACGACGAGGCGATACTTCGGAAACTCGTTTCGTGCATTGCGGGCCTGGTGTGCCGCCAGCATTGCCTCTATGGCAGATTCCGACTGGAGCTGGATGCGCACAGAGCCAATGGTGATGCCGCTGTTGGCAAACTGCTTGAGCACAGCGTGCAGATTCTCCTCGGTGGGCGGCACGACTTCCGACGAGTAGGGACTGTCATCAAACTCCTTCAGCACAAAGAATGCAGTGCTAATACCGCCAAAGGCGTCCATCACATACTGACGCAGAGACTGGTGGACGAGTGGGTGAAAAAGAGCGCGGAAGGCTCCCGACACTATGAATGCAACGCGAGGTGGGCGCGCGACAAACGGATCGCACATCATCTGTGACATGGTTCTCAAGGGCGCCTGCGGATTAGGGATGGACATTTCGCGAGCGCGGGCCACAAAGCGCTGGAGCAGCTTGTCTTTGCTTTCGGCATAATCCCAACGAGATGGGACGGCCGGCTCAACATGAGGACTTGGCCGTGAGTCTGTCCGAATGCCGCTGCGACCACGGCCGTGTGGATAAAAGATGGCGTTGACGCACAGCATCTCCGACTCGATTGCCACGTCTGATCGTTCGAAGAGTGTGGTGGCGCAACGAGCATCGCGCGGTCGGTCCATGATCGTTCCCAAGTGATTCACCTCGTCATCGTCCAACGAGTCTAGTGCAGCGTAGAGCACGTCGGGGAAAGGGTCTCGCGTCTCGGGGGAGACGGCGTCAGGGCCGGTGGGGCAAGTCGGACAGGTCGGACAGAGCTTTGGCGTTTCGAGGGTCTGCAATTTGCTCTCGAGTTCTCGGATGCGTTCGGCGTCTCGAGCGCTGCTTTCGGCGAGAGCTTGCTCGAGCTGTTTCACACGCGCTGCACTCTGCTCGGATTCGGCGGTCTTCTGTTGCAGCTCCAGCTTGAGGCGATCAGCGTCGCGCAAAGCGTCTTCCAGTGCGGCGACGCGCGCAGGCCCTCCCTCAGCCGGAGCCTCAGGTCCCTCAGCGGGGGTTTGACATGCCGCAAGCTTGTTTTCCAGGCCACGAATGTGTGTTTCGATCTCCAAGCAGCGGTCCTTGGGGCTTGCTCCCTGAGGAACGAACGTCAGCCGACTGCAAGGAACGTCGTGGGCTGACTCTGACTTGTCTGATTGTTCCTTCGAGTCCTGGGCTAAGGTGGATGTCTCTCCGTGGGACGAGTACATCAGGTAGCCTGCCTCGATCATCAGGGCCGAGACCACCAGCACGGCGCCAATGAGCCTGTAATTCATGGAACCGACTCGTAAAGCACAGGGGTGTTGGGTTTTGCGTCACCCGAATCGAGTCAGACGAGCGCGGCCAGCAAGCAGGACGAGCTTTGTGGTTTGGGGGTGGGGGTGAGGGGTTGGGGGAAGAGCAAGCGAACCAAGAAGCAGGCTGTCGACCAGCTTCCAGAAAACAAAAAAAGGAAAAAGGAAAAAAAAAACAAACCCAAAAACAAAAAAGAACCAAAACAACGAGAATGAGCCGTCGGGCTCTCCCAGTCTCAGAAAAGGACACAGTTTTCCCAAAAATAATCAAAATAATAAAAATAATAATAAAAAACATTGGGCGCATATCGAGCCCGACTTGCACTGTTAGAGAGGCGTCCCGTATTCCAAACACGATTTTTTGAGTGGGCCACCTTTACGCCCCTGATTTTAATTCCGAACAAGAGTGTTTTTGGTCACTAGTCGACTCCGATCCACTCCCTTGTTTGTAATGATAGTAAAACCAGTCTCGATGTAGGAAAGTAGGCGTGCGACAGAACTGTCCGACGAGTGTCGGTGCTGACGGTGACTGTGGGAGACAACACAGCAGCCCTACGCCATTTCTGGTGCCAATAATGATACAGTTGATGTCACATGCCCAGTAGGGCCAGGGGCCGCTCAGATGAGTATGGGCGCGTCCACTAGCGAAATGCTTTTAATTCCGAACAAGCGTAATGTATGTCCAGCAATTGTCAACGCACAAGTTTATTGGGATGATACTCAATCTGCACAAGCTAACAAGAGGGACACCAAAAGATGCACGCGCACTTTACAAACACTCCTCTCGGTAAAGGAAAGGCTGTCAGTTCAAGAAAGCTGCTCAAATCTTGTATGGCGCCTACATGAAATCAAACACAACGTCGATGAGTGATCATCCCGCATATTGCCTCTCTTCGCTGTACCAACAAGAAAGAGAGAAGACGGCGTCCGACACATACATTGCGAGGATCGTTCCAAGAGGTCGTCTTTGTGTTGTGATCCAAGTAGAAGGTGCGACCAGAGGGATCCACCTTGGCCTCCCAACCCGCTGCAAAACCGAGTACAAACGAAGAAGAAAAAAAAAACCCCGCAACACAATTGAGACAGCGTTGGCAAATCACAACGCACAACGGGGGGTGTTTGCCAATCCGACTTACGAGGCAGAGGGCGCGAGTCAACGGGCGAGTACGACGGGGGCGCAGCAGCGTTTTGCATTTGAGGCGGGTATCCACTCTGAGGTGGGTATCCGCCTTGCTGCGGTGGGTATCCGCCTTGCTGCGGTGGGTATCCGCCTTGCTGCGGTGGGTATCCGACGGGCGATGGAGCATATCCAGCGGGTGGCTGTGGCATCGGGTATCCAGCTGCAGCCGGTGCAGGAGGGTAACCGCCGTACGCTGCTGGATACGGTTGCTGTGCCTGGCCAAACAAGCGCGCGTTTGCGCACACAGAGTGAGTGATTGAGTGAGTGGGTGAGTGAGTGGTGGAGATGCAGTGGTGATGCATTGTGGTTTGACGTCACACTCGAACTTTGAACAGAATTCTCCTCTCTGAATCTCAATGACCTCGTCCATTGTCCTCTGCCCCTCTGCCCCCCCATGCCCCACCCATGCCCCGGCTCCTCGTCGCTCCTCTGCTCGGCTTGCTTTCAAGCCCCCCCCCGGCTTCCTCACAAGTGCGAGCGAGCGAAGAGGACTTGCTTTTTTGTTTTTTTTTGGTCCTTTTCAAAACTCAAAACCGGATTTTTATTTGTTTTTTCATAATTTTTACCTGGTATCCGACCTGGGTGACGACTTGGGTCGAAGGGCTGGGCGAGACGGTGGTCGTGGTGGTGGTTGTGCGGTAGGTTGTTGTGACTGGGGCGGGCGACGGGGTCTGCTGCACGACCACGACGTTGCGCTGTGGCTGCGTTGCGGCATTGACGAGTGCAGCGCCGGCAACGACCGCAGCGCCGCCAATCAGCAACCCGGCACCGACGCTGTTGCAGGTGCACAGGCCAATGCACGCGCATCGACGGTGGTGTGCAAACCCGTGGTGGTGATGGTGGTGGTGGTGGTGGCGCATTGTGTATGTGTGTATGTGTGCAGAATGGAAGACTGAGATTTGGGGCGAACTTGTTGTTTGGCCATTTTATTCGTCTGATGGCTTTGACGTCACGCTCGAGATGCGAAATCATAAAAACTTCCCGCTCAGAGTGATACAACAAAACGTGGGAGTTAGCAGCAGTGGTGATGGGAACAGCATCATCATCAACAACAACAACAACAACAACAATAATGCCAGAAAGCAAAAAAGCCGACACAAACGTTTGTTCAATCCGACCATCCATGAACAAGCTCACCAACGTCGCACTGCCTCGTGCTGCAGCGATTTGACAATCAGATGATCAGTCGGAACTTGTCTACATCGCCCGTCCTGAGCCACTCTGAACACTTCTTTGCTGTCCTTCTTCAATGTCACTGAGCTTTTTTGACAAAGTTTCTCAGTCCGCTCAATTCCCACCAAATGCCCCCTAAATGCTCCCCAATTCCAACCGCGTGCGTTTGTGTTTTCTATATGACTTTGTTACGTGTACGTATCGAGCACTTGGGTCACTCTCGTTCCTCCTGGATTCGCCTCTCAACAAAAGTAACAAAGAGGCCACCCAACCCAATTTCCCGCCCCACCCACAAAACCGACAACTGCCTCGCTGAATGGCTGGACACGTCGACCACAGTAACGTCTACCATGTTCGACAGCGGTCTCACTGGGACTGCGGCATTGCCTGCGCAGCCATGGTGCTTCGGTAATGGGGAAGACGTCCAGTCACACTGCGCAATGCTCATGCGCTGCGCAGTGCAACTGGCTGCACTGTGCATCTCACTCTGTCATCTACACCCCCACTCGTGAAATCTGCATTCAATGGACACCTTGGAGGGAACGTTCAGATGGCTCTACGACACATGGCATCACGCGTCCCTCGCATCGCGAGCCGGCGCTGTGGACGCGCCGCTCTCGAGTCCATGCACTGTGCCTGGACCGACTCAAGTATTACTACGGCTGCACGACGCACTCGAATTTCTTGGTATCGGAACCTCGGTGTGGACAATCGACCTGTTCAGGTTGCTCAACCATATTCTTCGTTCCTCCAACACGGCATCGCTGCCGGATTTGGCCAGCTGTGTCAGTTTTACAACTCGCACGCTCGGAATCGATCCGGCGCACGGCAAGGAGCCATTTTATGAGGTGGCGCTCACGTCCGACCATGACCGTATCGCAGCGTCCTTTGCGAGCTGCCAACAGTCGGAAAACGTTGCCAAGCGCACGCTTCTGCTTGACGACTTGGTTGGATTGCTGGATGCCGGTGGCATAGCCATTGTTTTGGTGGATGCTCGTGGCTTGCATTGCGTCGAGTGCCACAGCGGCGCGGCATGCAACAACATTAGCTTGAATTTTCTCTCGCGGAGTCGGCATGGTAGCATGACGGGAGCCAGCGAGAGTACCAGCTCAGACACGTCTCGCCCTCGATCCCTGTCCAGTGGCGTGCTTGCGTGTGCTAGTAGTAGCGATCATAACGTCCTCAATGCCGCACAACTTGGAGCCGACAAAGCCAACACCAGTTACGAGCGAGAGTTTTGCGAACTAGCTTCCGCGCCGCTCGACCTCGAGCGTGATGTTGGCTACGCTGGACACTATGTCGTTTTACGAGGCTATTCGCGACCCGCAACGGGGCCCATGTTGTTCTATGTGAACGATCCCGGGCGAGACCATCGTGAGTGTTCAAATTTTTGTTCGTTGCTTCATATTGGCTTTTTCCGACCACTGCAGTTGTGTCGGTTGGATTAGAGCGGGGTGGGCGGCGTCTATGCGATGTTTTGTTCGTTGCATTTCTGGCATACATGCGGATTTCTGACTTGTTGGATTGGTTTCGCTTTTTTTGTTGTTGTTGTACTGTTTTGGCACAGCCCGGTGTACTGTGCTGGCTTCTCAGTTTGACATTTCTCGTACAGACGATGACTTGATTTTGGTGACCGCGCCAAGTCGATAGCATGTGGCTCAATGCCATTGATGGTTCTTGTTTGCATGAACTGCTGTTTCGTTCTTCTGTAATACAGTACGCTTTTGCATAAAAGTCCTTTCCCCCCGCCCCCTTTGGAGCCCATCTGCATCCCCATCCACACACTTTTGGTCGAGTCTTCACTTTCGGCCAGTCAGTCTTTCATTCTGAGCAGCTTACTCGATCAATCTTCCTTTCCTTTCACTCCACTTTGCACCTTTTGGGTTACTTTCCCGCTTTCAATCTTCCTTTGTTCTTTTGTTCCTTGTGAGTCAGTCAGTCAGTCAGTCAGTCAGTCAGTCAGTCAGCCATGCGCGACCGCTCGCCATTTGCGCTGGATGCGAGTGCGTGTGCGCGGCTGTCCCGAATGACGCCTGTGCGGTTTGACTGGAGCCAGCTGGACGCGGACGGAGCCATGTCGCCCATGTCCCCGTCCGAAGCGATCGTTGCATGGGCAAGTCGCCGCACGACGCTTTCAGCCGAGCCCAGCATTGCCAGTGGACGAGGGGCAGGCACAGGCGGAGGGGCAGGCGGAGGACCCAACCAACAACGTCATCAGCTGCTGCGCGCGTCTCCATTCCACCCGCTGGATGGCGTGGCTGGCGGCGTCGGAGTGGACGAGGATGCCGTGTTCCATTCACGGAGCGCATCGTGGCGCACCCGGTCTGGGCGGTCTCAGGGCGGACTGTTCCACGCGAGGGAGGCGAGAGGAGGAGGAGGACGAGGAGGAAACGCCGACACGACTACTACCGCTGCTGCCAGCACCCACAGCCAACCGCATTCGCTCGCACCGGCGTCCACGGCTTCACTCGAATCGTTCGAGCGACTCGGAGCCTTCTTTGATATTGTCGGCGCGTTGTCTCAACTCCCGGGAAACGCGGGATCGCCGTCTTCTTCCTCTTCGTCGTCCGATTATGCGAATCTGCAATCCCAAACCGGGAACAATGACGCGAATGAAGCGGATCAGCTGCCACTGGATGTCACGAGCGAGCATGGCAGAAACGACAACGACGACCTCGTGTCGGCTGTTCTCGACGATGGCGCAGCTGCACGACGCTCGGCGTGCGACGCGTTGCTGAATTCACTCGACAGCGGGATGCGAATGATGGATCGCTTGTACTCGCGCAGGTATGGTCATGACACAGGGCTCAGTGTTTTTTTTCTATTGAGCTGCATTGCTTTGTTGGTTGAACGTTCATGCGCAAGGGTATGCTCAATGGATGTGTGTGTGTTTCCCGAACCTTCTGTAGCTTTGCAACTTGGATTCGCTCAGACCAAAGTTTGCTGTACATTGTCCGCAACATGTCCAAAGCTGCTGCGCTCACAGTGGATGCGCCAGACCGACTCGTTGCCGGCTTGCTGTGGATGCTGGAATTCTCATTCGCCAGTCATGCTCATTTTCTCGAGCTCGTCGTGCAGGAGCTGCTGACCGGTTGGCCAGTCACGCGAATCGTACAGCTCGCTGCTACACTGGGGGCATGGTGGTACTTTTACCACAAAAAGGCGTTGCATCCTGCTGGAACTGGCGCCGCGAGTTCTTCGTCGTCGTCTACTTCGTTGGCTTCTTCGAGTGTCTCCTCGCCAGATTCGTCTTGCACTTCCGCGCACACAGACTCGCCTTCCATCGAGTCCATGCAAGCTGCCCTCGATGACGTCTCGTTATTCCTGTGCCATCACCGTGCACGTTCCATTCCATCGACACCTGCCTCTAATCCGCCCCAGGTGGACGGCGTGAGCTCCCCGTTGCGATTCGCCTCCCCGTCGTGCTCCCCGCGAGTTTCGTGTCCAGATTCTGCAAGCGCTCCGGGTGGAGCTGAACTTGATGTCGCGCCTTCGCTTTCTGGCGCGACGGCTACAGCACGGCGATTGGGTGGCCGAGAGCGTCGGCAGCACAGACAGCAGCTGCAGCTTCAGCAGCGCCAGCTTCAGGACCGCTTGAAGGCCGATCAGCCTGCTCCCCGTGAGCAACAAGTCACACATCTCCTCGGTTTTGTGATTGCTTCTCTGTCCCCGACAGATGCCAGTGCGTCCCTGTCCGCAATCACACGGGGCTGGCCGCCTCATTTTGTCTCTTCACTCATTCGGCAACTGGAAATGGCCTTGCTGGCGCCGGTCGGGTCGGACGGGGTGAGCAGTGACGACGGCGAAGGATCTGCTTCACTTTCTGGCCGGGCCGGCACGACCCACAAGGCGATGCCTCGTCAGGTGGCTACGGCATCCGTTCGCGCTCGACTCGTTGGAAATATGGAGCGATTCTGCCAATCCTTTGCCACGCTGCTGTCCTCGCAGATAAGCCGCCATCGATTGGCCACGCTGCAGCAAATGCGCGCCCTATACGAGACACGCCTCGCTGTCGCCCAGCTCAAACTGGAGATGGCAAAAGTCAGCCTGAGCATTGCCAAATGCAATCTCGCGATGGCTGGCGGTGGCAGCAACAATAGCACCCCCGCTAGTCCAGCCGCCCAAGAGGGCACACTGCCGCCTCGTCGATTTCGCGCCGTCGAGAAAGATGAGCTGTCGCTCAGCAACAGCCAATGCAGCGACGACGGCAGTGTCCTTGTGGAGTCTCCATCTGCCACTTCTCCACCATAATACTGTTCGATAACGTTTGTTTCCCTGTTTGGATCATCTTGTTAGTGAGATTTAGCGTGTCTGCTGGAGTGTTAAAGTTGACCAAATCTGATTATTTATTGCGAGCTTGGTGGTTGCAAAACACATGTACAAGCCATACATGCACCGCTGCCGCAGTCAGCTATCGTTTGCTAAATGGAATCAAGGAGCAAATGTGTACACGTAAATTTCTCCTCCCGTGTAGTCAGGAACGAAAAATTCAGACCAGCCATCGCCATCTATAGGATTGAGCATGACAAATGAGTCGTGCAAGTTTGCCTGAGAGCCAACGTCACCCCTTTCAATAAACCACTTCCAAACTGCTTGAACGTACCGACGTCCTCAACGGCAATCTGGCCAACCGTGTGCTTGACGTCAATGACGACGTCGAGCTCGTAAGACCAGTCCGAGCTCGTCTGAGTGTTTGGCGAAATCAAGTACGCGGACTGCGCACCGTCGCCTGCGAGCAGAATGGACGGTTTGCCCGAAGTGCTCTTGACCTGTGGGTAGAAGGCCTCGGGAGCACCAGGCGAAGCTGTGTCAAGTTTCAAGGAGGCACGAGGAGTCAGTAAGTAAGGGTCGGATCCGACGTAAAGTGAGCATGACAATCGCTTGCAAACCTTGGTTGGTGCCGGGCTCGGTTGTCTTGAAACCTTGAGCAATAATGTGCTTGACAAAAGTGCCTGAAAACACAAATGTTCCCGCATTAGATAATCGCTTCAAACGGAGAAACTTTTTTGCGAGTCAGTATTTTTGTTGTTTTTTGGTTTGTGCTTTACCTTGAGCCAGATCGTTCGGGATTTCATAGCCATACACTCCCGACAGCTTTTCGTCGTCGGTGTGGTCTGTGATCAGCAAGTCCACACGGCCATCGGCGTTCAGATCCAGGATTTTCACGTCGAAAAGGGGACCAATCGAGTCGTCAATCACGCGAGTCGCATAAGAGCTGGGGTTGGTGAGATTTCCGCGGGGCGCCGTGTACAGCACCAGCTTTGAGGTGAAGAACTGGGCGGCAAAGATTTCGATGACTCCGTCTAGTGTCGGTCAAGAGCGAGAGAGAGAGAGAGGGGGAGAAAGAAGAGTGAGCGCTTGACAATTCGAGTTGATTTGCATCTTGCTTTTTGCTGAAGGCCTCGTAGCTGCCAAAGGCACAAAAATTCTTACCATTGTTCACATCAGCAACGCGGAAAAAGACGTCAGGACCGGCAAACAGCACATGTTCAGTCCACGCATCGGTGAAAGGATTGCGTGGTTGTTCAAGCCAGAGCAGCTCCCCGGACCCGGCGCCCGTCAGCGGCTTTGTTGCTCGCGCAGCAACTACATCAAGCTTGCCTACAGTGGCCGATCGATGGATGAGGTCAATAAACACATGCATTCATACCGAGCAATAGAGCAAAGACTTGCCAACTTGGACTCACCGTCTCCATTCACGTCGTACCACTCGCACATGTGGTAGAAATAACCCTTCTTGTCCGTGGACAACTTGATGGTCGTCACGTTGGAGACGTCGCTGATTCGAACGGCAGACAGCACGCCTGTCAAGCCAAAAGAACGATTGTGCGTTGGTGTGTCGGTCAGTAGTGATAGGCACACAGCCGCAGCGAAACACCAGAAACGCACCGTTGCTTTTCCCAGGAACCAAAAAGCCGCCAGCGACAGTCACAAAGTTGTCTCCAAACACCTCACGAGGAATGGGAGCAACCTGAGCCAAAGGAAGAAACGCGTGAGTTTGACAAGCAGACGCGCCCTTCTTCCACCACATCGTGCAACATGATGTGGGTAAACATCCTTACCTCGTTGGGCCAAAGATATTCCAGCAAGGACACAGGAGCGATGGCGGGCACATTGCGAATGGCGCTCGAAATGTTCGGGACGGCGTAAACTTCGCCCTCTGCGAGTGAGCAAAACCAACAAACGCAGCAAAAAGTCAGTTACTTTTTGGGAGGAGAAGCAACATAGTAAAATAGGCTGGACACTGGCCCCTTTTGGCAAAAACAAAAACCGGCACGGAAGCGCCGTCAAGTCACACGAGTGGATGTGAGTCGGGTCAGCTGAGCCAAGCGCGAACACGTCGGCCTGCGCTTTCCCCACTCCATCTCGTGCACGTCCATTGCGTAGAGTCGCACTCATACCCATGCCGTCTCCGTTGGCTGCAATGGCCGCCTGCGGACGAGCGAGCGAAACAGAGCGACGAGCGAGAGAGAGAGAGAGAGAGCGCGCGCTTGTTAGCAACCGACATTACTCACCCGAGCCCAGCGGGTTGCCAGTGAACGAGCTAATCATGAGCCACAGGTCAGTCTCGCCAGTGCCCGGTTGCACGACCGGAGCAAAGTTCAAAAAGCCTATCAGCAATGTGAAAACCAAGCAGAACATGACGATGAGGCCCGCACGGTTGGACGCGATTGGTTTGGCAATGTCGGAAGCCAAAAACACAGGGGAGTCAACGATCGCGTCGGAAGCGACTAGTCATGCCCCCTCCCCCCGCTCCCGGATTTCGTCTGATTCAAGCATGCTTACCAGGCTGCTTGACGGAAAACGATCCGAGGCTGCGGTAGGGGGCAGCAGCGCCTGAGCGAGGCACGGTGGGGTTGAGCGGAGGTGTGACTGGCGCTGCGAATGCGCAGGCCGCCAGCAAAAGCGTCATGCTGATGACGAGTTTTGGAGTTTCAATCATTTTTAGGACGAACAGCTCCTCTTGATAAATAGTCAAAAGTGGCCTCCCCTGAAAAACCAGTAAAAGTAGAATGACTTGGTCCAAATTGAACTTGATGCAGCTCCAAAACTCAAAGTGGTCGGTTTTTTGTTTTTCCCTTTCCTCGCAATCTTGATCGAGAATAATGCGTGGTAGATTCAATCTCCAGCACAAAAAGAAGAAGCAAAAGAAAAAAAAGGCACGGAACATGAGCTGGAGCTTGGTGCAGAACGATGCTTGGTACCTCTCTCAGAAGCATGCGCGGATTACAATTCTGCATCTTGGCCAGAGTAGAGTGTCTTAGAATTGCCGCTCGCCCATTGATTTTAGATTTACTTCCCGATTCTTGTTTGTTGGGTGGCACTTTCGTCCTCAACGGTGGCGCTAATTTTTGCAAGTTTGGTCGTCTGAACGAACATGAGCATGTTTGTGAGAATTGGATGATGGCTTTTGTTCCCTGACTCCCCCTGCCTTGATTGATGGTGGTGATCCATTGGTGCCCGAGTTAACTTCCACCTCGTGTCATAGCCCAGCTGGTTCGCTTCTGTTTGGCAACGACACATCGCTGCCAGTCACAGACGCACATTCTCGCTTGCCTTTCTCCTCGTTGTGTTTCTCATGATATGGAATGCGATCTAACGCACAGCGCTGTCTTCGCACATTTTTTTTTTTTTTTTTTTTTTTTTTTTTTTTTTTTTTTTTTTTTTTTTGTGCATCCGCGCCCTGACGTTGCGTGTGACGACCAACTGACCCCTCGCGAGAGTCCAAAGGGCTGGTTGGTACTTTGTCGACATGCTCTCTCGCTGAGCGTTTTGGTTGCTCCCAAGTGAATTGGACACTAGATCGCTCTCTGAACCCCCACTTGCCAAAATGACTCCAATGCGTCCCCAGCGAAAAAGCGAAATCAAGTTTTTTAAAAAACCTTTTTGATTTTCAGGAAGGGCGTGAAAGTTTCCCGATTTGAAAATGGACTTGAGCCATTTTTTTTTCTTCTACTTTCTTTGTGAGCAGCAAAAATTTTTGATGAAAAAGTTTTTTTTTTTTCGTGTTCTTTTGTGTCGTCCGTTTTTTTGCGTTGGATGCAGCGATGGGCGGCTCGGATTTTGACGGGCGACGTGGCTGCATGGCTGTGGAGCGATTTCCTGGCAGGGGCAGGCACAGGGCTGCAGAAGCAAGGGCACAAAAAGCCTTGAGGGAGCAAGAAGAACCAAGAGAAAAAAAAATCAAATAATTGAAAAAACAATGTGCTCCATCCACCATCACGGCTGCCATCAGATCGCCTTCCCTGTGCCTTGTCCGCCTTCAGCCAACCACAGGCACTGCGCCTTGATTTCAATCACCATTGTAGCACGCATCCTCTTTGGGCTTGGTCCACGCGCGCAGCAGCAGCAAACAACCAAAATGAAATCTAACGAACCGTTCTCCTTTTTTTTTTTTTTTTTTTTGAGAATATCGCTTTCAACTGGTTCTCGGCTCCCAGCTGTTCTCTTGACGCGCGGCCGTTGTGCCGGCTGGTGTTGCCTGATGGCGTTCTGCCTGCTGCGGCCGAGGCTGGTGGTGCGGAGCGCCCAGTGTGACCGTAAAGTGTTGCTCCCTGAAGAGCAGTCGCTCGAAGCCATGAAAAAAAAAAAAGCATTAGTATTGCGAAAGCGCGCCTTTTTTTTTTTTTTTTTTGTCATTGCAAACCTCTTTCAAAAATCGTGAGTTTGTTCGAAAAAAAAAAAAACGAAAGAAAAAAAGAAAAAAAAACTCGAGCATTGTGTGGGGTTGGGATATTTTTCGAGTTTTTTTTCGAGTTTTTTTTTTGTTTCGTTTTTTTCTTTTGAAAGTTTTTCCCCCCTTTGAGAACAAAAATACGAAATCAAAACCATTGATGTGTTGTCGTGTTTGTTGCTTTTTGGACTCTGGATGCTATTCCAAAAGATTGGATCTTTTGTCTGCCTGTGTATTATCCTGTTCGCTAATTTTTTGTTGTGTTTTTTGATGATCCATTTGGTAGGCTTTTCTTTTTCTCTCTCTCCCTTTTCTTTCTTTCTCCTCCATGTCGCCGCGCAGCCCAGCGTTTGCTGGCTGGTCGGGCCTCTTTGCTTTGGTGGCGTTGCTTGCCTTGGCTACAAGCGTTCAAGGTCAATCCGCGACCCTGGTCTCTACGATTCCCACCGTGGTCTCCTCCTCCATTCACGGAAAGGTCGTGCTTCCCGTTTCCTTCACCTACACTGGCTCCGATCTCCTCGCTGACGGATGCTGCAGCATTCTGGTGACTTATGCCAACCGTGGTTTCCCCGACATGCCGGCTCGGACGTCTGGTAGCAGCACAGCCGACAACGAATTTGAGATTACCAATCTTATCGTCACTCCTGATGTCTCTGGCACCAGTGGCACCGTGACTGCTACTCTGTCTGCGACCGTTGACGAGAAGGCCAACAATCTCACATACGTTGTGTCGCTCGCCAGCTCGACCGGCGCAACCTTGCTCGTGTCTTCGGCTAGCTTCTACGCGGACGTTCCCACGTCTACGCTGCTGCAGCCCGCCGAGTTTAACATCCTGACCATGACCAAAGCCAACGGCGTTCAAGTTTTCGACGCTCAGGGTTTCCGCGAATTGCGTCGCCGCGCCCTCACCGCGACTGTGCTCACCGCCTTGAACTACATGTCTCAAGTCCTGTCTGCCAGCGGCGACGTTGTCATTGGTACTACTACCACCTACGACTCGCGTACTGCCTTTGACCACCGCTTTGGCGGCGTCTTTGTCACTTTGACTGGCGCCAGCATCGCCAGCCAGAGCGAGCTTGATGCCGTGGTTGCTCTCCTCGACGCTCACTTGAACGCGTTTGCTCCGACCACTGGCAAGCTGTACGTCATTTCGGACTTCTTTGGAAGCACATTCACCGCTGGCTCGCAAACCCTGCTGGTTGTTGCCCGTGATGTCAACGGTGCCACCGCCAACGACTTCCTGCTCAGCGCTGACGTCGCCACCTACCTGAACAACGCCCTGACCGGCTCGACTGCTTCCGACCTTTTGACCCATGGCATCTCCGCTCTGACTGCCACCTCCGCCCAAGGCCGTGGTTTGATCCTCACGAATGAGGGCTTCTTCTTGGCTGGCAACGGCGCCACTTTGACCGCTGTTCGCTCGGCCGGCCCCAAGCTCAACGATGCCACTATTGATTCGTCCAGCTGCAACATTGTTTGGCAAGCCAGCGTTTCGGGTAGCAACACTGACAACATTAACGGAGTCGCGACCACCTTCCGTCAAACCTGCACCAACCGCCAGCTGATCTACCGATCACTGTCAAGCGCATTTATGCTCGTCACCAGCCCGGGCCTCCTTGATACCCGCACCCTTACCTTCAGTCTGGTTGGCCCCGTCGTGCTTGCCGACAGCGAGTACCACATCGGCTCTGGTTTTGCCGAGAACGTCGACGTGGATGAAACCTGGTCTGCCGAGCGTTGCGCCGAGTACCAGCCCTGGGCTACCATTGGTCTTCAGTCTGTTCTTGCTTGCTCGGAGGCTGCCAACTCGCCCACCTACCGCAAGCTCGTTTTCGACCTTGGTGGCGAGTTTGCCCTCAAGGAGCTCTACGTCACCCTGCCCCACTACCCGCTCCCGTATCCCGTGGCCGAGTCCCTTGCTACTCAGCCTCGCCACGCTGATGCCAGCTCGTCGCTCAAGTCCCGTCTTGAGCTGTGGGTTGCCTCCGCCTCTGGTGCTTGGGTCGATGCCACTGACTCTATCAGCGACGACTTTGCCGCTGCTTGCACTGGTCTGGGTCAGCGTGACCAACCCTGCGAGATCACCTTTGAGGTGCTCAGCTATCTGCGCGACTCCCAACTTGGCAACGCTGGCATTCGCTACGTTTCCCTTGTCTTTGACGGTATCGAGGATTCCACTCGTCGTCTCCCCGCTGCTCTTCGCGTTTTTGAAATCACCGAAGTTGTTGCCCTCGGCACCTGCCTCTGCAACGGCCACTCGGCATCCTGCGACATTGCTGATGGCAGCTGCGATTCTTGCGGCCACCTGACCAGCGGCTCTGATTGCGGCGTCTGCAGCAACACTGCCTTCACCAACAAGCGCAACTCTCCCGACTTTGCCGTCAACTCGTGCTCTTACGACTCTGCCGAAATGGTCGATGGCGTTTTTGCCTGCGACGGTCCCTCCCTTGCCGAGATCGACGCTTCCGAAATCGAATCGCTCGTCTACGAGCATGGCACTTTTTCGGGCTTGATTGTCCCTGGCGTGCCCGTTCGCGACCTTTCGCGGGCGGTCTTCCAAAAGTTCTTTGCAAACGGTGGCCCGTGCGACCCTTGCACCTGCTTTGGACACTCTAACGCTGAGGTGACGAACAATTTCGCAATCCGTGTCTGCGACGCCGATTCTGGTGTGTGCGATTGCGCGGCCAGCCACAATGTGCACGGTGACCACTGCGAGACCTGTGACGCTACTTACTGCCGTGACATTCCTGCCTGCTCCCCCGCTGCCTACGCTTACGAGCAGTGCCACATCGCTGGCTGCTTGACTCGCTGCGATTGCAATGGCCACTCCACTTTGCCCCAAGTTGGCGGCTTTGACCAATGCGAAGGCGATGGCTGCGGTTGCTCGTGCAACGCTGCTGATGGTGTGACTGGCGCTCACTGCGAGAGCTGTCTCCCCAACTACTTTTCGAGCACTGGTAACGGTGTCGATGGCGAGACATGCGAGCCCTGCTTCTGCAACGGCCACAAGGGCTCCCCCGACACTTGCGACGTTACCGGCGGCAACTGCGACCAGGTTGGCGACCCCTGCCAAGACAACACCACTGGCCACAACTGCGAGCTCTGCCTTGAAGGTTTCTTCCGTCCCTTCCGTCCCGATGGCTCCATCGACCTGTCTGATGGTTGCATTGCATGCGACTGCAACGGTCACGGCATTGGTCCCGGTCTTTGCAACCCTGATGGCGGTGTCTGCTCGTGCGATCCCTCCTCCAACTCTGAAGGTGACCAGTGCCAGTCTTGCATTGTTGGTTTCTGGAGTGCCACTGGTACCGCTGAAGACGGCGTGAGCTGCACGGCCTGCCAGTGCAACACCCACAAGGACTATGTTGACAACGAGTGCAACGCGCTTGGCGGCGACTGCATGACTGATTTCGACGGCAACCCGCAACCTTGCGCTGACCAAACCAACGGCACTCACTGCGAGCACTGCAACCCCACCTTCTACCGCCCGTGCTTGACCCCGATTGTTAGTGGCGTCTGCGGCGGTGTTGACCTGACCTACGGCTGCCAATCTTGCAACTGCAACCACCATGCTGCCATCATCATCGGTGGTGGTGAAACTTGCGACGAAGTTGGCGGTATTTGCGACTGCGCGCCTTCTTCCCACACCACCGGCAACAATTGCGAGTTCTGCGAGGAAAACTACCAAAACCCCTTCGGCTCTGGTGTCTACGGCGCTTGCTTCGCTTGCTCGTGCTGGACTCACTCTGAAACTTGCAGTGCCATCGGTACTTGCACCAACTGCCGCGACAACACCACCGGTGTCAGCTGCGGCGACTGCTTCACCAACTACAAGCGCAACACCATCTACCCCGATTATGACACTCCCGAGGGCAACAAGCGCAACCGCGAGCAAGGCTGCCAGGCTTGCAACTGCCACGGCCACGCTTATCCCAGCAGCACCACCACCGGCTTTGGCATCTGCAACCCCAACACTGGTCTTTGCCGCAGCTGCGGCAACCACACTCTCAACGGTCCTCTTGGTGAGTGCGACACCTGCGTTCCCGGTTACTTCCGTCAGCTGACGAGCGCCGGCTTTGCTGCTGCCGATGATGTCTGCGGCGCTTGCAACTTTGTCAATGGAAAGTGCTCTGAGGACACCCTTGAAGACATTTGCCGCCCCTGCTCTGAGCAGTGCTTTGGCTCCAACACCATGTGCGGTGCGAACACTGGTGTTTGCTCCCAATGTGGCCTTTCGAACGCTGAGAGCCACCGTTGCGCGTCCTGCCAGAATGGCTTCTTTGGCAACCCCTCCGAAGGCATTCCCTGCACCCCTTGCAAGTGCTACCATTCCGCGCCTAGCAAGTTTGACCTGCTGACCGAAACCGAGATTGGCACCTTCCAGCAATGTCTCTTTGACAACAGCATTGGCGGCGTCAGTGGCGGCGCCCAGTCCTGCATTCTCGACCACAGTGTCAACACGATCGACGCTGCTGCTGATCCCCAGAGCGCCATTCTGTGCAGCTGCCCTCGCTCCATTCCCGGCGGCTTCTTCAACATTATTGCATCGGGCGTTGTGTACGAGGGCCGCACTTGCGACTCGTGCAACCAGGATGCCTACTTTGGCCAGCCCACGCAATGCCTCATCCCTGGTGTTGGCGGCAGCGGTCTTGGCGACTGCTTGTCCTTCGACACTTGCAACGAGTGTATTTGCAACGGCAACATTGACGAATCGAGCATGATGGACAACTGCGACTACTCTGCTGGCAACCCCAGCAACCTGATCTGCGAGGCCTGCCTCGGTCATTCGACCGGTCCCAACTGCGAGGTCTGCGAGGTTGGCTACTATGGCGACCCGACTCGTCTTGACACTCCCGGCACCATCGGCACTGGTTTTATTCTCGACGGCTCTGGCGAGTCGCTCAAGTGCTTCCAGTGCGACTGCAATGGCCACTCGATTGCCCGTGTCGTCCCTGGCACGGAGGGTGACGTCCACAACGATACCTGCACCACGGTTGCTCCTGGCTTTGTTGGCAACTACACTTGCGACTGCGACTCTGCCAACGGCTACACTGGCCCGACCTGCCGCGAATGTCTGCTTGGCTACGAGCAAATCGCCCTCGGCAGCAACCTCTTCCGCTGCGATCCTTGCGACAACTGCACCCGCGACGCCGCTGACATCATCTACGGTCTTATCGACGAGTACGCGGCTCTGGACACTTTCGAGTCCGATATTGCCACCTCGGTTGCTGCCGTCGCTGTTGCCATCAACGACCTGAAGGCCATCCTCGGCATTGCCCGTCGCGACGCTTCCGCTGCCAACATTGTCGCTGCTCTTCCTCTTGTTGGCTCTACTGCCGACCGTCTGACTTCCCAGCGTGAGCAGCTCTCTGCCCTTCTCGCCAACTTTGAAGCGTCTGCTGACAACAAGATGGTCCGTGTTCGCATCCAATCGTTGCTCAAGCGCGTCGAAGACTCCAAGCTTGCCTCGTTCACCTCCCAGTCCGAGTCCTTCCAGCGCCTTGCCGCTGCTGCCGACCTGCTCTCGACTCTGATTGCCAAGCTTCCTCAGCAACGCGAGCGCCTTGCCTCGCTCGAGTCTGCTCTTGCACAGGCTGAGGCCGCCTTCCTTCACGAGCAGGACTGGATTGACACCAATCTCGACGTCATTTCGGCTGGCCTCGTCACCGCCGATCGCATGACGCAGAGTGCTGCTGGCCTCCGTGCCGCGGCTGCTGCTGCTTTCGACCGCTCTGTCGCTCCTCTTGCGCTTGTCTTGAGCCAGGCTGAAGCTGTTCTTCGTGACGACACTGCTGACGCGCTCCAGTCGGTGCTTGCTCAAGCTCTTGCTGACATCCAAGGCCGCCTGACTCGTCTCGAGTCTGTCATGTCGAACGTCCGCACCCGCACTGCCACTGCGAACGCCGCCTCGACCACCGAGCGTCTTGCCCAGCACCAGTCGACCATCTCTGCTCTCGGTGCCCGCCTTGCTTTGATTGAAGGCCAGGTTGGTCTTGATGGTGCCATCGAGCAGGCTCACGCTTCGCTCCTTCTCGTTCTCCAGGCTGCTGATATTGGCGCTGGCGAGTTTGTCACCATGGTTGACGCCACCGAGACTGAGCTTCGCAACAAGCTGGCTGCTCTTGACCCCACTCAGGCACCTCACGTGAGCGAGCTTATTGCCGAGCTGGAGAGCAGCATTGCTGCCCATCGCGATGCCGTCGCCGAGTCGTCCAAGCGCATCCTCACCCAAGTCTCTGCTGAGGCCAGCATTGCTGCCACCGCTGCCTCGGAATCTCTGATCTCGAGCGGCGCCAACGAGGTTGCCCGTGTTGTTGCCGTCCAGACCTTCCTCTCAAAGATTAACACCATCTCCAACGGTGCTGTCGCTCAGTTCACTGAGGCCTTTGCTGGTGAGCGCGTCCTTGCTATCATGCGCGAGCTTGTTTCCAGCCGCCGCCGTCGCACTGTCGAGTTGCTGACTCCTCTTGAGCGCGAGACCTTCGCCGCTTTCGGTGAGGCCTGGTCTGCCGCAAAGTACGAGACAATGCAGTCGTGCGCCTCGGTCCTCGATCAGTACACTGAACGCCTGCAGGCCTCGATTGCTGCCTTCACCAAGTCGCTCACTCGTGTTCAGCTGAACACTACTCAGGTGGCTCTGGACATGACTGAGCGCGATTCGATGAAGAACTGGCTGTCTGGCGTTGCCCAGGAACTCAAGATGGCGCGCACCGACTCTCTCGCTGCCCTCGATCGTAAGATCTCTGCCCGTGCTGGCCAGCTTGCCGCGTCGCTTGACGAGGTTGTTCTCGAGTTGAGCGTCTCGGTCGGCTCTGTTCGCAACCTTGCTGTTGCCGAGCTCATGCAAGCCTCCTCCAAGGTCGCTGATCTTCCTGCCATCGTTGCTGCCACTGTCGCCGACCTCACCCAGCAGCTTGCCAACCTTGTTAGTGAGATTGACCTCTCGGCCTCCCAGATTCAGCAAAACGAGCAGCAAGAGCTCGAGCGCTTTGTCGGCCGATTTGGCTCGGATATGGCCATCATCCGTACCAAGATTTCTGCCATCAACGAGCTTGTCAACGGTCTTGAGGAAGCGCTCAACGAGCAAGCAGATGCACTTGACGTCTCTGCCACCTCGGCTCGCGCCACTCTTCGCGAAATTGCCGCTCTCCACGTCAACCTTCGCGCCTTCCTGACCATCCCTGCCTCCGCCGAGCTTGTCAAGGAAGCTCCGGCTTCGCCGTCCGCAACTCTGGTTGATCAGTTGCGCAACACTGCTCTTCCTCAATGCCAGCTCTAAAGTGGCAATCACCAGCCTTGTCGACAGTTCCTTGGCGCCGACGGGCTTGCTCTCATTTTTCTCCTTGTCTTCTTTACTTTTTGTGTGCTCTTTCTCTCTCTTTCATATTTTGCGTAGTTGTGATCTATGTGATTCGCATGTCGCATGGTTGTTATTTGTGCTGATGGATTTGTCCTCCCTTAGTCATTGTTCGTTGTGTTCAACCTCTTTTATCTCGTCTGTCGCTCTTTGTTTTTTTTTTCTTCTTTTCGTCACGCTTGGGTGTTTGTCGATCCATGGCTGCACTTCGTTGATGATTGAAAATCCATGTTGAACAATACAAAGGCAATTTTTAAAGGCAAAAAAGCATGTGTCTTTACAACGAGCAGACATAACAAGATAAACAATAAGAAATAACAAGCAAAACAAACTAAGACAGAGACAGTCGCTCAAAAGGACAGATTTTGCAAGTCCTTTTCCACTTGGCCGGGATTTGCAGCCGCTGCAAAAGTGAGGAGAGGTTGGGGTGGGTGGGGGAAACAAAATAGTCGTGTTTGTCAGTGTGAGCGAGTGTCAATACACCGACAGCCAAAAACAGCTTCAAACAAACCGCGTACCTTTCGAAAGCAACGATGCCAATTTGTCGGCTCCCATGCGAACAAGCGGGAAGAACACGCCAGCCGTGCTCGCAGCAAGATCCTTGTCAAAGCGGGTCGGCAGACCCGCATGGATGGAAGCGCGTACGGACATGATGACGGCAATTCCCAAAGCTGCCGTCATGGTGAAGGAAGAGCGGACAGGCATGGGACCCGCAGCACCTTCAAGGCCTGGAATCTTGCGGGCGACATCAATGGCGCTTGTCGGAATGTTGGGCGACCAAGCACCCCCGAGGAGAGTGGAGAGCATCGAGCGGGCATCAGCAATCGCCGCTTCGTTGGCCGAAGGCACGAGGAAGACTCTGGCGATTGCCAGCATCATGCTCGCCTGGGCTGAGAATACCGACATGGTGTCTTGGACCTCATGGGCGGGGCTAGTGGCGACAACGTTGGCAGCCGTGACTGCCGCGGCGCCAGCGACAATGCCAAGCGCACGTTGGAAGATGCCCAGCTCTGATTGAGCAAAGGTGCGTGACAAGGTGGGTCCTGTCAGCGCCAGCACGGTGGCCTCGGCGAGATCCTCCAGACCAGACTCTGGGATGGTTCGCGATGCCAAAGAAGGACTGGCGTCCTGCGGACTGGACGACAAGGTGACCAGAGTGTTTGGGACGAACGGAGAAGCCAAAAATCCTTGGCCGCTCGTTCGACTACCGGGGCTTTGGCTGGCAGTGGAAGACGCACCACCGGCACGCTGAGAATGAGGGGAGCGCGGGGTGGCAGGGGACATTGGCGTCGATGCCGACGACGACTGTGGCGAAGCGGCAGACGACAGCGGCAGGGTCGCGGGACGAGCGCGCGAATTGACCATGACAACATCCGCCTGGCGATAATCTTGCGCTTGGAGAAGCTGAGAGCGTTTCGCGAGAGCCTCATCCGAGCCACCGCGAGTGACGACAAACAAAACAGGCATGATGATGCGGTACGAATGGATTAAACGCTTCTCGTGCTCGTCCAACACATCGGTAGGAGACACACAGTACCACATGACGGGGTTGGGCAGCTCTCGGTCACTGAGAAGGCCAGACAGCATGTGCCAGACTTCGGAGCGGCGCGCTCCAAGGCCGCTTGCAGCCGTGAAATCAATGCCTTCCGTATCGAGCATGTGGATTTTCTTAGTGCCTTGCCGCAAGGTCAGCACTTGGCTGCCGCGCGTCGTCGCCAGACCAGAGGTCCCTTCCTTTGTCCAGTTGATTCCTGCAACATTGTTCAGCAAGCAAGACTTGCCCGAGCCAATGCGACCACCGACAACGAGCGCAATGCTCGAGTTCTCGGCGAGGACGTCGAATAGCGCCGATCGTGCAACGCTGGGGTTTAGCGGCTTGTCAGCCAATTGTGGCGGAAAGATGATGACAGGAGGAACGGCTGCGGCGGCAGCAGCGCGCGAGTGGCTGGCGGCGGGGGTTGTGAGAGCGCGAACGGCGTCTTCCGGCATCTCGGAGTCGATCAGCATGGGAGCAGCCACCACCATCGAAGTGGTGTTGATGAACATGCGCGGATCCTTCTGTTGCAAAATCGTGGACAAAAGGGATTGGGGACGACTCGCGAGCTCGAGTTTCTCGTTGAGCGCCTCCGAACGCTTCTTGATTTCGCTGGGTGACAGCTGAATGGCGGCGAAAACATCTCCGGCGGTGGGATCACTGTGCGCTGCTGTTGCGCTTGTCCGATCGAGTTGCTCACGTGGGTGATCTGCAACAAGCTGAGCCGCCGTCTGTCGGTGAGCTGGCGCGAGTTGGTGTGTGAGAGAAGGCGCGTTACCGTCAGCAAGCGGAGCTACAGCAACCTGGTGTTGTAGCTGTTGTAGTTGCTGTTGCTGCTGCTGTTGCTGCTGCTGAGGATGTCCGCCAAGTTCGACATCATCCGCGTCCTCGTCATCCTCATCCTCGTCCTCTTCGTCCCAAGAGTCGTAGCCGCTCGAGTTGTATCTGCTCGAATCGTCTGGAATTGGCAGGCCGACAGGTGCATGCTCACGAAGCCATTGTGCGACCTGGGCATCGTGACACACTTCGAGCGCCCAGTGCCCAGACGCGTCGACGACATCAAGCTGGGCGCCGGCAGAGAAGAGGCGGGTCAGGATTGTCAGATTTCCCAGGTGGGAGGCCCAGTGGAGCGGCGTGGTGCCCATGGCATCGCCCATATTGACCAGCGATCGAGTGCGGTCGTCCTCGAGCAGAACATCGAGGCAATCGGTTCGCTGCAAGATGCACGTCAGATGGACGACGTTCTGCTGCTTGTCGTCAGTGACAGACACGTCAACATTGGCAAGGGAGACAAAGTAGGTCAGCATCTCCCGGTAACCGTTCATGGCAGCCTTCAGCAGCGGCGCGTTGCCGTCAATACCGGGCGAGTTGAGCACCATTGCTGCCTCGGCTTCTGGCAGAGTCGAGGCAACACAGGCAAGATAGTTGGCCAGCTCAACGTTGCCATTCTCAACGGCAAGGTAGAATGGATTCATGCAACGCTTGTCGACAATCGAGAGAGCGGCATGCAACTCCTCGATGAGGACGCGAACAGTGCTGCCTCGGTTGTTCATCACGGCCCAGTGCAACGGAGTGAATCCGTTTCGGTCAATGACATTCGGGTTGGCGCCAAAGGTTGTCACAAGCAGCCGGCAGTCATCGTCGCGTCCAAGAGACGCAGCGTAGTGCAAAGGAGCAAAGCCGGTACTGTCGCACGCATTGGGATTGATTGGTCGAGAGCGGTCGGGGCGGTTGTTGTTGTTGTTGTTTCCGCTGTTGTTGTTGTTGCTGCTGTTGTTGCCACTGCTGTTATTGTTGGTGCTGCCGTTGTTGCGGTTGCTCGATCCATCGCGGGTGTTGTCGTTGAACGAATTGGGGTTGGAGTGGTTGCCAGCATCATTGTTGCCGCGGGAAGCATCACCTCGCGAGGCACCGCCAGCATGGCCGCGATCGCGCTCGTAGTCGCCAGCCGTGACCTGTGCATTACGATCGACAGGTTCGTCGGTCTTGGAATCCTTGCTCTCGACAGCATCGAGTGCGATTGACTTGCCCGACGGGCCGGCATCCGACGAAGGCGCAGCAGCAGCAGCAGCAGCAGCAGCAGCAGGGGTGGCGGTGGTGGTGGTGGTACCAGCAGTTTGATACATCATGCCGCCAAAGCCGCCGCCGCTGCCGTACCCGCCAAAATTCATGCTCTGACCATAGTCCTGGCTGCCGCCAGAAGAGCCAAACCCAAAGCCACGGCTATCACCGAACGAGTCGCGCCCAGTGCCAGTCCGGCTGCGAAAGTCTTCGAGCAACACAAGCCCCAGCTCGTCGTTGACGTTCACAATGGGCTCGTAGAAGGTGAAATCAAAGCCAACGCGTGGAACGGAGGTGACAGAGCCCAGCGTGTACTCTGGTGTCACATGCACGCGCTCTGCCTTGTTCCAGATGGGGGCAACCACATCGACGTGGGTTTCGTCCCAGAACAAGACCTGGCCGTTGCGCTGGTGAATGGGCGAGCAGGTGGCGGTGCCGTGCCAGCCGAATGCAAGCAGATGCGGCTTCTCGTGCAGGTCGCGCTGCTCGGCGTGCCGGCACAGCTTGAACTGCGTGTCAGCGTCGGGGCGGGCGACAAGACGCACCCATCGTGGCTCGGCCATCATGCTCGGCATTGCCGCGCCGCGCAGGCCGGCATTCATTTGCGTTGACGAGACAAATGCTCCAAAGGCAGGGCCGCTTTGCGGGAAGGCAAAGGCCTCGCCTTTTGGGCTGGAACGGGACTCTGCGCGAAGGCGTGAAGCAAACACTTTGATGGCAGGCGGGTTGATGTGATAGGGATTGCGGAGCTCTGGGAGCTTTGGAGGGGTGTACTCGATCGGCTCAACCAAGCTGCTGCGGTAGAAGAAAAAGTTCCAGAGACAGCGAGCGACGTTTTGGTTGGGCACAGACACGTGAGTAAACTCGACCCAGCCATTCTCGTCGGCGCGGGCAGACCAGAATGGCTGCAGCTCGCGGTCGTTGCTGCGCAGCTGCGCGACAATGAAGTGTGTGTCTGACAAGCTTTGCCAAGCCACCCACTCTGGGCAGACACGGATGCGGAATTGGAACTGTTCCTTTTCGGCGACAACCACCGGCGGCCAGAGACCGCGGCTGTCGAACGTCACTTTGGCGTCTTGAACTTGCTGGGCCGTGTGAGGACTGGTCAGCGGCTCGTGCAGCGCCTCCATCAGGAACTGGTCGTCAAACTTGCCCGGCATGACGGGCATGCTGAGCGCGTCAAAGGCCACCGGCTGCATGTGAGGTGAGAACAGCATGTCGGGTTGGCTGTGGAAATCTTGCTGCTGCAACTGCTGCAGCTGCGGCAAGTCTGCATTCATGGCGGCATCGTGCTCCGAGGTCGAGGCGTACTCAAAGCCAAACGAGGCAGCGTCGTCCACGATGCCGGTGCTCTCCATGCCAAACAGATCACTCTGCTGCTGCTGCTGGTGCTGGGCGAGCAGGGCGAGATACTCTGCCTGTGATGCCCCTAGGAACAGCCCGCTTGTGTTCGAGGAGGAGTTGTTATCCATCGCCATGGCCATGCTCCGGGTATTACTTGCTTGTCACCGAAAGGAAGAAGGGAGGTTAACGGGGAAGGGAGGTCAAGGGAGGGGACCTTCAAATTCAATGTGGGGCGGAAGGACGGATCAGGCCTGTGACGAGAGCAAGGAAGGGTTCCTGTGAAAAGAGTTGAATCGACACACAATACAGCGAGTGAGTTTTGAGAGTGAAGGAGAGAGGGGAGAGAGGGGGGGAGGGAGGAAGGAGAGAGACAGAAGGAGAGAGAGAGAGAAGGAGAGAGAGAGAGGCCCCAGTCGCTTCGTCCGTGCGGCCAAATGGAATTGGGGGGTGTGTGTAAAAGTAAGCCGTTGATAGACAGATGGATGTCGCATGGTGGGGTGGGGTGAAGGAACAGAAGGAAGCAAATGAAAAAAAAAAAAAAGAAAAGAGAGAGCACGGCGATCACGAACTGCAGGCGCTGGTCCGCTCCCTCTCCCCAATCTGCCCTTCATCTGCACTTCACTCTCCATTCCATTGCATTGCAGGAAGGCGTCCGTTGCGTTTGCGTGGGGTTGCAAAGTGACAGCTCTCAACGCTGCTTTGATTCTTCTTGAATCAAAAAAAAAAAAAAAAAAAAAAAAAAAAGGCCGAAATCAATGCAAAGTCCATACAAATAATAATAATAAAAATCGAAAAAGCGAGCTTCGCGTCATCATCGCGCTTTTTTTCAACGAAGCCGCCACGGAAACAAAAGAAAACAAAGCAATCGAACGTGTTTGAATGCATTGCGTGAAAACATCAGCGATTGGAGTATCAAAACAACAAGAAAGCCAAACCCTGAGAGGAGAGCCGGGTGGGGGGGGGAGGGGAAGGGGAAGGGGCGGAAGGGTTAGGGTTGGCGGGAAACGGGATTGGAGAAAGAGCGTGGCTTGCCTTCAACGCAGAAAAACGAAAAAAAGAAAGAGAAGAAAGAGTGAGCTTGAATAAATGGAAAATGGAAATGGAAAATGGGGAATGGAAAATGGAGATGGAGATGGAAATGCATTGAAAGACAGAGAACAACATTAGCTGGGAGCCGGTGTTGCAAGAGATCAGCTATCGAGCATCACTTCCTACACGTCCGTCCCCGATGCATGCTTACGTCCGGTACTCCTGACAATTTCCTTACATATTCGTCCTGTCTCAGTCCATCCGTTTCCAAGTCTCAATTGCTGTGCTGCTGTGCTGAAAACCCTAGTTCGTCACCCACCCCCTAACCCTCCCTCCCTCACTCCCTCACCGCACGCCTCATGGAGCATCTCGCTGCTGCGTTCCAGCACATTGGCTTGGACCGCCGCATAAACATCCTGGCAGTGAGCTACACTGGACCGGCTGTTTTGCCATCCGCCTCACCCGGTCGAGCAAGCCAACCACTGCAGCAGCTGCAGCAGCAGCAGCAGCCTGCTGCCCCATCACTCCTGCTGGCAGCGTCAAACCTTCCCGAGACGGCGGCCGTCGCCGGCGGCGTGTCTGCTGCCGAACGCGAGCAGCACATCCGCGCGCTGTACGCTGCACGCGAATGGCCCGTCCCACTGCCCGAGCCGTCATCGAACGAGACCCGCGCCACCTCAACGCGGGACAAGCAACAGCAGGCACGAACATCCCTCGTTGATGCAGTGGCCGCTGCCATCATCCCCAAGCAGAGCACAACAGCCGTGTCCCCGTCCGAAGCACCAGAACTTGCACCATCGTCCAAGGCCGAGCTGCTGCTCGCTCGTCTCGTGCAGCACAACTTGGTCTCGGTAGCTGCGTTCGCGTCGTGCAACTCGTCCTTATCAAGCAGTACACGTCAAGCACCGAGCGGTGAAGAGCAGCAGCAGCAGATCGCAGACCAAGTCCGCCGGCACGCCGTGGCGCACGACTGCACAGTCTACACGAGCTCTGTCAGCCTCAAATTGGAGGTCGATCCGTTGACCGACGGGCCAGAGGATGGTCAGTTCCGGATACGGCGATCGCATAGCCTGGGCTTTCACATTGTCAATGCCCCGGATCTGCCACATCCCTCATTGATCGGTCCCCTGATCGGGCAGCTCTCAAGCGACGCCTCAAAGACAGCAGAGGGTGCCATCCATTGTTGCTGGCTGTTTGTGTCCGCGGCACGGCCCTTCCTTTCGCAGCACGACATGGAACTCGCGCGGCTCGTCGACAGCAAGCTGTGCCCGGTCGTAGTGGTGCTTGTTGGGTCATCCCCCGACCCGACGTACACGCGAAACCTCCAGCATGTCTTCCGGCACGTGATTGTCCTGCAATCCCCGCGCGTCCCGATACCTCGCTCGGCATCCGACTCGTTTGCACGCGGCAGCGGCTTTTTTGAAGGTGCCTTTGGCGATGCCAACGACTGGGGCCGTTTGCACTCTGGCCTGGACGTGCTCTTGTTCAAGAGTGTGGGTGCTGCGATCGAGATGGCCGTGTACTACGAGACCAGAGAGCGTCCCAAGTCGCTGCACTCGTCGCTGCACTGGTTTGGAGCGCTTCTCGGATGGTGCGTGTTAGTTCTGGGAGAAAGGGGGAGGGGCGGTGCATCTTTTGGTTGGTGTTGTCGCTTTTTTGCTTGGAAGGCGCGCTCTGGAATCTCTGGAATTGATTTGATGTTTGTCTGTTTGTTTGTTTGTTTGTTTTGTCTGTTTGTTGTTTTTGCAGGTATGCCGTCAACATCCCCGTAGCGGCTCGCATCTTGACAAGAATTCTCGGCATCATCTCGCGGCGGTTGCCAGCGTCATGGGCGCCAATTTTCCACCGCTTTGTCGCCGCGACTCTGCTGTACTTTGCATCGAAAAACCTCACCCTGCTCGTCGCAACACAGCAGGAGCACCATCTCCGTCAGTACGCCACCGCCGCCATGCAGCAGATTGGCAACTACTGGCCGCGATTAATCAACCACGCTGTTCTTCAGCGAACGGCCAGAAGTGAGACTCCACCGTCCGCCGTCGCTCCGTCTCCAGAGCCCCCGCAGCCGATTCTCGCGCTGTGGGTTTTGCTTCTGCTCGGTCGTGCTTCCCTCTCTGCGCGACAGCAATGACGCGTGCAATTTCCTTCCGAGTTGAACGAGTTCAATTGGCAAGCGAATTTGGTTGACTTTTTGAAACAGTATGACGACCAAATCAATCTGCAGCGCTCCTCGACCCCCATCCCGTTACCCAATACATGCATCATAATCCAATGCGACCATTTACTTCTGTTCGAAGTCCCAGATCAGTCTCAAATTTTTTGATTCAGTACAACAACTCACAATGTCAGGCCCAGTCACTGTGACGATCAAGGCGTCGACTGGCTCTAAAATCACCGTGACGGTGGACGATCCAGCAACACACACCATCCTCAAGGTCAAGCAGGAGGTCGCCCCGCAGGTCTCGCTCGAGCCCAGCCAAATCCGCCTGATTTACTCTGGCCGGATTCTCAAGGACGAGGACACGGTTGCATCCTATGGTTAGAAGCGCTTTCTAGACCGACCAATTTCGATACCCTCCCTCTCCCATCCGCCTTCGCCGCCTACCATTTCCTTCACTTTCGCTCCGCTTTTTTCGTTTGTTTCGCTTGTTTCTCTCTCCCCCACGGCGGTCGTTCGTGTTCTTCCAGCAGAGCAGCAGAGCGAGTGCAGTTCCACTCCTGCTCCACCCCCTCCCCAACGCTGACGTCCACCGTACCTGGAAACCCCCAACAGGCCTCACCTCAATGCTAAATCAGCCAAAAAAGCAAGAAATCGCGAAACTTTTTTTTTTTTTTTTTTTTTTTTTGTTTCCGTCGTCCTTCTCAGTGAGATTTGAGTGAGATTTGAGAACGAACTTTTGGAGCGACTCTGCACAGGCAGCAGCAGCTGCTGTTGTGGCATCGAGTGTGATGACTGTGGTTGCTGCTGGTGACGTGAGGAGGCCAGCGCCATCTGCACTTGATCCCTGTGTGTTCCAGCACTCTCACGCTCACTCACTCACTCACTCACTCACACTGACTCGCGCGCTGTGGCACATCATTCACCACGCTACACCTCAAGCGAGATCATGCAAAAAAAAAAAACGCGACCATCACGGACGTGCGCCTCATCCCTTTGCATAGAGCCGGGAAAATCACGTCACTGATTTTTTTTTCTTTTCTTCTTTCTGACCCAGGTATCAAGGACGGCCACTCCATTCACCTCGTCAAGAGCGCGGCTCCGGCTGCGGCTGGTGGTGCTGCTCCATCATCGCCGGCTGGCGCGGCGGCTCCTGCTGCGGCTCCGGCGCCGACAACCCCGGCCACGCCAGCATCCAACGCGCAGCCCGCTGCTACTGCAGGCGCTCGCCAGCCCTCGGCTGCGGCAGCCAATGCAATCAATGCTGGCATCTTTGGCCTCGGTGGCGCGGGTGCGCTTGGTGGGGTCGGCGGCATGGGGCTGGGCAATGGCGGTGCGTTCGACGGCATGCACCAACAAATGCAGGAAATGATGGCCAACAACCCCGAGATGATGCGCAACATGATTAACTCGCCACAAGTCCAGGTAAGCGGCCATGGGCCGACGAGTGGCAAGTGGCCGCACTGGAGCTCACATCCGAATCTCTGGTTTTGTTTTTTGCTTTGTTGTTGTTGTTGTTATTGTTGTTGTTGCTATTCCAGGCAATGATGAACAACCCCGAGCTCATGCGAACCATGATGATGGCCAACCCGCAAGTTCGTGACCTTATTGAACGCAACCCCGAGCTCGGCCACATGCTGAACGACCCGTCCGTGATGCGGCAGGTGAGCGAGATTTTTTTTACTGTTGCGGGTTTGGCGCTGGCTTCATCCAACTCATCTGTTTCGCTGATTCTGGCGCTTTGCTTCCCCATTTGCAGTCCATGGACATGATGCGCAACCCAGCAGCAATGCAAGAGATGATGCGAAACAGCGATCGCGCAATGAACAACATTGAGGCAATGCCCGGCGGCTTTGATGCTCTCCGGAGAATGTACGCGCAGTACCAGGAGCCCATGCAGGAAGCTCTTGGTGAACAAGTAAGTAATCCTGTGCCGGAGACACGTGGGGATGTGCAGGAGGTTGGTTTTTTTTTTGGTTGGTTTTTTAGAGTGCGATTGTCGCTGAGTTCGATTGTGTTCCCCCATCTCTTGCCTTTTCTCTGTGCAGCAAAATCAAACACAAACGCCACAACCCGCCATCCCCGCAACGAATCCCGATGGCACACCGGCGCCGTTGCCAAACCCGTGGAACACGCAACCGACAGCGAATGCCGGCGCTCGTGGCCGGATTCCAAATCCTGCCATGATGGGTGCCAATCCCTTCGGCGACCTTGGCGGCTTGGCTGGACTTGGCGGCGCTGGCGGCCAAGACATGATGCTGGCAATGCTGCAAGACCCCCAGGTCCAGGCGAGCCTACAAGCAACGATGGCTGATCCCAACTTTATTGCAACCGTAAGAGCTGTGCTGCATTTCGTTTGTTCTCGTGCGTGGTGACGTCAGCCCATTTCATGCTCGCTCACGCTTCTCAATTTTTATCTGCTCCAACCAGATGACGCAAAACAACCCGCTGCTCCAAAACAACCCGCAAATGCAGGCCATGCTGGCCAATCCTGAAACGCTGCGACGAATGACAGATCCCAACACCCTTCGTGCAATGATTCAGATGCAGCAAGCGATGGGCCAATTGGCTCAAGTAGGGTTGCTCCCCAAGTAAGTGGTTTTTTTTTTCTTTTTGGACGACTTTTGTCGTTTGGAGAGAGTGTGTGTTTTCTTGCGTGACGGAAAACTTTGCATTCTCATTCTTTGTGGTTGTCATTTTTGTAGCATGAACGAGATGGGTGGTCTTGGCGGGCTTGGCGGACTCGGCGGCGGCGGCTTTGGTGGCTTTGGCGACTTTGGCCTGGGCAATGCTGGCGGTGCGCCGACGGGTGGGGCAACTACGACTCCAGCACAGCCCCCGGCTGAGCGTTTCCGGGTGCAGCTTCAGCAACTCCAAGACATGGGCTTTTACGACGAGGAGACGAACATTCGAGCACTCACATTGTCTCAGGGCAACGTCAACGCTGCTATTGAGCGCCTGCTGAACCAGTAAAAAAAAAAAAAAAAAAAAAAAAACTCCTGTACTTTTTTTGATATTGTATGTGTGCGTGTGTGTGTGCGTGTGTGCGTGTGTGTGCGTGTGTGTGCGTGTGTGTGCGTGTGTGTGCGTGTGTGTGTGCGTGTGTGTGCTTTACTAGGCTTTACTGTCATCAAGGTCATATTCGTTTGACCAGCAGTACTGCGTTGTTGCGCGCTTTACAGGACTTTACAGATTAAAATTAAAACAATCGTCAAGTTTGATAACGTGAGACTGTTTGACAAACGAAAATTGCAGGCTCAGACACACAACCCGTTTTCATCGCGACAGCTTTCGTGATGAGAGATCGCGACGCGCTTTCGTGACTTCTGCGTGGCATCCAGCAAGCGAGGAAATCAGGCCTAGCACGCCAATCCAACCGTCGCCCAGCCGAATGCCGCGAACCAGCGTAAACGCCATCGGAAAGTCGGCCAGATGGCGGAGCAACGAATCAACAGTGGTCTGGTGCGTGATGAGGTCAATCACAAAGCTGAGCACGGTCGTGATGAGCCAGGTTTCGGACGAGAGCGATCCAATCCGAACGCGCTTCTCGGGCGCCAACGTGTACAGGCCCGACGAGGACGCCCAGACAATGTTATCCAGGACAAAGTACGCGGCATAGATCAGCGTGCGTAGCTGCTTGAGCACAAACACGAGCGGCTTCTGGTCGCTGTAGCTCACAAAGACCTGGTACATGTTGAGCACCTTGAGCAATCGGAACAACCGCCGACCCTGCGAGACGGACTGCTCGAGCTGCTTGGCCGCCTGGATGACACGCAATCGCCACCTCTCTGTGCTGTCGTCCCAGGGTGTTGTGCGATGAGGTGCCGGCGCGAGAGCCGTGGTCGTCGTGTTTGGACCACTGCTGCTGGCGGCTGAGGCGGCGGCGGAGGCGGACGACGACGGCGCCAATCTTGATCCGTTGGCAGGTTGCTGACGACCGCGGCCGCTTGCCGACGACTCAGACCCCATCTTGGTCGCAGACGATGATGTTTCGCTTGCCTCTCCGGGATGCGACGGTTGACGAGCAGCAGCAGGAGCGAGCTTGCCGTGCTGAGCGTCATCGTTCCGCTTCTGAATCCACCCGGCTTGGTGCAAACGCAGCACGACGTCTTCGCTCGCAGCCCACTGCACAAGTCGCGTCTGTACGTTGTCATGTCATTGCTTTGGCCCGTCAGATTTTGTTTGTTTTTTTCTAATGTCGGTAGCGCTGCTCCATCCATCTTGACAGGTCAAATCTGAACGTACCGCGTACTGCAGCGTTCTGTACAGCTTGTCGCGGCCCGCAGTGCGGTCAAGAAACTCAATGGTGACGGGTGATATCCGTGGCCATGGTCGCAGATCGGTCAGGTTTCCAGACCCCGCTCCGAGCAGCAGCATCACTGGTGAGTGGAATGAAATTTTGGTTCAAAGCGAATCAGAAATTACAAAAAATTAAATAAAAAAAAATCAAAAATCTGAAAAAAAAAAAAAAAAAACTGAAATGAAAATCAAAAAAGTGATGCGCCTTTTTGCGCAAGGAGCGCTCGTCCCAATCTGGAGTTGGCGTATTCCGAAACGTACGCAAATCCGATGTTGAAAGTTGTACCACGACGGATTGCAGCGCGAGCGGGGACGCCGGACGCAGGGATGGCCCAGGGGGCGCGGTGCAAAGTGGCACGAGTGGAGGTGGCGAAGCGCGCGAGCTTTGGGGCGAAAAGCGAAGTCGGAGGGGATTGACCCCAATCAGTAGCAATTTAGCTGGGTCATACGAAAAGTGTTCACACCTGGGCAAGAAAATCGTCCCCCTTTTTTGCGTTCGTATGGCTTCCACTGTAGCAAAAAGCAGCCGAGAAAAAACGCTGAATCAGTGAATTATTTTTGAACGGGTTGCTCTGTCAGCGCCAGCGCCTCCGCCCGACCTGCTGACCGCCAGGGTGGGGACTGTTCGCGGTGTGCTGCTGCAGATTGAGCGTCGTGACTCGCGATCGAAGGCGGGGAAGCGGCAGGGGGGCAGTGGGGACAGGGCAACGACATTGTCTTGGCTGCGAAATTGCGCCACATTGACGCGTCCGCCTCATCGGCTCGTTTCTTGCAACAATGCATGGGTAGAGATCAACGCCGTCATGCTCTGTTGCGACGACATCGACAATGACCAGCATGACAGCATGACTTGATATTGGCGGCTTTTGGTTTTTTTGTTAATTTTTTCATTTTTTACATTGGTTTTTTTTTTTTTTTTAACAAAGTGGTTTTTGCTTCTCATTGCGTCGCCGAGAGTGTCTGTTGCGTCTTCTTCTCATCGATCGGCCCCACGGTGCTTGCTGACGCTCCTTCACTCACTCGGGTTGTGCGCGATTGAACGAGGAACGCAAACCCGGGTTTTTTTTTTTTTTTTAATAATGCAATTCAAACCACTTTCTCACTCGCTTCAACCTCCCAAGCAATTTCGCCCTCCAGTGCAATCAGCACACACGCGATTCAACACAATGTTTCTCACCTTCTATCTCTCTCTCTCTCTTTCTCTCCTTGCTTTCAAACCCCCACAGATATCCAAATCCCCCCAAATTCAAACAACACCTTGCAAACATGGCTGAGACCGCTGCTGCTGCCCCCACCACCTTCAACGTCTTCTTTGGCAACATCCCGTTCGGCACCACCGAGGAGACGCTCAAGAACCTCTTCCCCGGCAACGCCGACCTGATTGACGCCAAGGTCATCCGTCGCGGCGTCCGCTCGATGGGCTACGGCTTTGTCGAGTTCCGCACTGAGGCTGCTGCCAAGGCCGCTGTCGACGCCTGGAACAAGAAGGAGATTGAGGGCCGCCCCGTCAACGTCGAGATCTCGGTCAAGAAGGAGCGTGCCACCACTGCCCCCGCTGCCACCGCCGGCGCTGCCGCTGCTGCTGCCGCCCCCGCTACCGGCGACGCTGCTGCCCGCGGCGCTGCTGCTGGCGGTGCTCGCCGTGGTCGCTTCAACCGCGGCCCCCGCGCTCCCCGCGCTCCCCGTGCTGAGGGCGCTGCCCCTCTGACCGGTGCCGCCCCTGTCGCCGCTGCTCCCGCTGCTGCCGCCCCCGCTGGTGAGCGTCGCCCCCGTGCTCCTCGCGCTGCCCGCCCCGCCCGCACTCCCCGTGCCCCCGTCGACCCCTCTGCCCCTCGCGAGGAGTCCAAGACCCTCCTGTTTGTCGGCAACCTCCCCTTCACCGTCACCGACAACCAGCTCAAGACCGACACCTTTGCCGGCTTTGAGGTTGCCCGCGCCTACGTCGTCCCCGGCCGCCGCGAGGGCCGCTCCAAGGGCTATGGCTTTGTCGAGCTGAACTCTGAGGCTGAGGCCGACCGCGCTCTTGCCGCCGTCCAGGGCAAGACCGTCGAGGACCGCACCATCACCGTCAAGCGTGCCCTCAAGACCGACTCTGCCGGCCCCGCTGCCGCTGCCACCGCCACCGCCTAAAGTGCCATTTGGCGTGTGACCACTGAGTGATGTGGAAAGATCTTGAGTTCTTGCTGGGTCTTTTTTCACTTTGCTCGTGCTGTCCCCCTTCAGGAGCGATTGTTTGTTTTCGTCCCTGTTAGTGTCCCTTTCCCCCCCCCCCAATCCCCGTCCCCTCATATCATGCTTTTCTTTTTTTTTATTTTGCCTGCTCTCTCTCACACATTTTAAAAAAGAAAGGTGTTGTTCCGGCTCTTCGGCTCTTGCCCCTGTGTTTCGGTTTCATGACAATATATTTTTGGTCACAAACACTTGCGCTGCTTCTGAGGTCCAATTTCTTTTTCTTAATATCGATGGAAGTGTTTTCCTTTTATTTGCATTGACAATGTTTTTGGGTTGATGATGCATATTCAAGCACTATTTTGGCCTTGTTTGACGCCGCCTATGTCGGCGTGAACGGAGCAGACTGCTCTGAGTCTGTGGGCAAATCAGATTGGCGATACTGGCGCTCAGGCAATCGCCGAGGCGCTCAAGGTGAACAAGACGCTGGCATCCATTCGGTAGGTTGTGCATCACGACTCTTTGGATGTCGTTCGACTTGTGCTACATTCTCACGACCTCACCGACAACTTCACCGGCAACAACAGCTTGGAGGATAACTTCTTGACCGAGGCGGGAATCACTGCGCTCAGGGAAACGGGCAATACTAGTTGTGAACTAAAGTAAGTGCCTGCATGTACAGTTTATTGGATGCATGTAAAGCAAAAAAAAAAAAAAAAAAAAAAAAAAAAAAAAAAAAAAAAAAAAAAAAAAAAAAAAAAAAAAAAAAAAAAAAAAAAAAAACCCTGGGAAACACCGAAAGTAAAACGGGGAAAAAAGGCCTTTCCCTTGGTTTAAGGGTTTCCCGGGAATTTGCCCAAAAACCCCTATGGAGGGGAAAAAAATGTTTGGGGGGGTTTCTTTTACAAAAAAAAAGGGGAAAAAGGGGGGAAAAACC
>NW_011887294.1:2273081-2331933 GCF_000151315.2 Capsaspora owczarzaki ATCC 30864 | reverse complement strand
GAAACTGGGGTCGAACGACATGCATCGGTTCTGTTCTTGCAATTCTTGGCAATTGGCGATTTTTGGCGCCTTTTTTTTTTTTTTTTTTTTTTTGCTTTGGTTTGGAACCTTCTCCCTGCTCCTGTCTGTCGCCTCTCCACCCTCCCCGCTCGCATGCCGCTGCAATGCAAATGATCCCCTTGCCCCTGCACCATTGAGCCGCTGCGCATTGAAGCCCCGAACCAGCGGCGAACGAGCGCATGGCTTTTTTTTTTATCTTTTTTTTTTATTATCTTTTTCTTTTCTTTGTCTTCTTTTTTCATTTTTATTTTCTCAACCGGCTCCTGTCGTTTCAGCGCCCCTCCGTCTACAACGTTGAGTGATGCTATGAGCGCGAATAGAGAAGTATGGTGGCATGGCCGGCTCGCACCCGTCGCTTCAGACTGTCGTGTTGGCTGTTCCTGGTCCTTTTTTTTTTTTTTTCCTTTCTTCCTTTCTTTCTGCTTCTCCCTTCTCCCGCTCTCCCCCCCCCAGCCATCCCTCAATTCCTCGTGACAGTAACTTGGTGTAATTCAGTGAACAAAGACTAAAGCATCGACTTTGACTTTGATGGTGGCGAGGACGGGAGGTACTGACCAGTTGTTTCACTTTTGCTTTTTTTTTTCTTTTTTTTTTGACAGGCGGCAAATCCAGCTCAAGCAACGTTCAGGTAATGAATTGATTGCCCTACTCGTCACACTGGAGCTGTCGTTGTCTTGGTTTGACTGACTTTGCTTTTTATTGCATTTGGACAGTGAACAGCTGAGCGCGTTGGCCGCATGTCTTGGCGTCTCAGTCAATTTGGTGCCAATTTCAGAACTTACCACCCAACCTGCCCAACGCGCCAAGCTCAAGCAGCTTTTGAATGGTCAACAAGCGGGCACTGATGCTCCAACTGACAAGCAGAAAACCGATGCCGCAGCTGCACTCCGGCAGTTGGAATTAACTCTCTGTGCCATGCTGGTGGGTTCCGATTGGTTCGGAGCTAGGTTGCTTGGGGCGCTGAATGACGAGCTTAACTCCAAGCTAGCTACCGACCAAAGTGTCCAGCAAGTCGAACAGCTGCGACGGCAGCTTGCTGCAACGAACATCACTGGTATGTGGTGTGTGTGTGTGTGTGTGTGTGTGTGTGTGTGTGTGTGTGTGTGTGTGTGTGTGTGTGTGTGTGTGTGTGTGTGTGTGTGTGTGTGTGTGTGTTCACATTGTTTTGCAACTTGTAGTTGACTTCGCCGACGCTGAGACCGTCAAAAACCAGATTGATGCTGCCCGAACACGAGTTCGACATGCGCTTCCTCCTAAGGTCCGACGTTGCGTTGAAATCTCGCCAATTCTGATCCACTGATGCGTAAGATGTGCTCACTTTATGTTATGTGCTCCTTGCCATGCTAGGCGTCAGGAGTGGTCCTGCTTGAGCGCGAGCAAGCGAAGAAAACTGCTCTTAATCTTTTGAGCGCAGTCACACGAATTCACAATGCCACCGATCGATTCAATATTGGTGTGATTGCTACGCTACCAGGTGCCGGCAAAACAGCCTTTTGCGACCTCATCCACTCTGACCTTGCAAAGCAAGTGCATCCTGACGGAAGGTTCATCAGTCTGAATGTCACTTTCAACAGCCGAAGCTCATTCACTTCGGAGGAATGCGACAAGCATCCTCAGCACGCAGTGTCCTGGCGTATACTCGAAGAGTATTTGAACGTTCCGGCAACCCAGCGTCCCAGCTTCCGAGATTCCCTCACTGGTTCCTTTCGCGTCACCGACGTTGTAGACTACATTCGCGAAGACTTTGTCTCGCGTCACAGTCTACCCACTGGCACTCTCGTTCCGATAATCATCACCCTTGATGAAGCAAGCAAGCTTTTGGGAGTGCCGGTCAATGCGAGATTCGACAAGGACTTCGACAAACTGCCACGAGAGCGCCGAGATCGTCGATTCCTGAAACTGGCCATCGCGCCACTTCGAGAACTGTCAACTCCGGCGGGCAAACTCATCATGTTCCTCAGTGGCACGCGTCCATTGCTGCTGGCCAATGCGGCCCGCTTCGACCGGTTGGACACTGAAAATGGGAGCACTTATCCCGCCAGCGTCATCGATATGCCACTTCTTTCTGGTGCTGCCTCAGCGCAGAAGGCAACCTCCCTCAACCTCGATGGTTCAACTTGGCATCGAGACCGACATATCACGCAACTTCTGCAGCGCGCAGTCGGGAATCCTCGGCAGATTGGAGAGGTGTTTTCAAACGATGTTAAACCCCATCAACATGTTCGGATGGATTTTTCAACCTTGACTCGTGTTGTCGAAGCCGTGGTTTTCCAGTCAACTGACGCTCATGTAGATGACCGTTTGATTGAAGACTTTGTCGATTTGGGGCTTTGTTTCTGGGTGCAAACTTCAAACCCCCGCTCTCAGCTTACACTGAACCCGCAAGTTTTAGAATCTGGTGAGCGAACTTCCAAGAAAGCTGATGTGTATTTGTCGACTGGATCGAACTTCTCATCTTTTGTGGTTTGGTTGACAGTCCAACTTGTTCAAGATTCTGAGCATCCATACCTGCAGCTCGCGATTCGCCTGCTGGAAGAATTAAAAGTGGTTGGCAAACTGTTCTTGCCCGAAACCATCAACAACGACTTGGCGACTCTTCCATGGCACGAGTTGGAGCAGCTCGTTCCTTGTTTGCTCAATCTGCGCATGCTGGTCACGTTGTGCTCTGCATGCAAGAACGGCACTCCAAAGGATGCCGACTTGCGTCTTCCCCTCTCTAAGCTGCTGCAGGGTGCCATCCTGAGCAATGATTTGTCGTCGTCCGAGGTTGTCCTGGAAGCGTTCTCTCAGAAGAACGACAAGCTGACAAGCGGCTTTTCGCTATCCAAGCCCAGTACGCAAGCGACAGATGCTGTAGCGAACTTTGCCCTCACTTCAGCTTCCGCAGTTCAGCCTGAGATTGTAAGTGGCGCTTTGGACCATCGTTGGAGGCAGGTTTTGTCCGATTCGGCTGTTTCTCACTGGAGTGCCAATAGGTCCCCTGCAAAGCTCAACTCAAACTGCGAACTGGACTCGAGTCGCTGTCCGAAAATGCGGCCAAAGGCCTCATCTCCGACCAGCGCAACGGTAGTGCGTCTCTGATTGCCGGGCTCGTCTCCACGCAGCGCATGACTCAAGCGCTTTGCAGTTCAAGTCTCGAGGCGAAATCGTGGCTTGTCTCGCGCAGCGAGCTGCGCCGTTTTTTCTGTGGTCTGACGCCTATCGTTGATGGTATTTGCAACAGTTCTAATGTTCTCGAGGCGTCGAAGCTGTTTCAACTGACTACGCTGCTTTCTTTTCATTGCATTTCCACAGCACTCGTCTCGTACAACCCAAACCTGTCGGACGGGCCTGCTGTCACGGTGCAATTTTGGAGTGAGAAGCTAACGCAAGCCGAAGCCGATGACCTGGCTCAGCGGTTTGTTGCAGAGCGCTCCAAACGCAAGGCATACTTTTCCAACCACAAAGAAGTCCGTGCTTTCTTGGAACAGATCGATCCTGAACTTGCTGCTCGCCTGTCTGACGAGATGTTGACCTGGCACAGCGATGAACAGCCCCCGAAAACGGGCTCGGACTTTGCCCAGTCCGATTGAGCCGTAGACAGTCCAACCTCTAGCATAAATTACTGTGCTGGGTGAATGTGCAGGCTGACGCTCAATTGGTTTTGGAACTCTGCAGAGCGACTCACCGCTGAGCTGAGAATTACTTTCTCCCTCCCTTCCTCCGTTACTTGAAACTCCAAATTCAATAAAGCAATGTGTATATCAACGTGACCAAGACAAGTTTAATACGAGATTGAAACTGCTCAAACCCCTTTGTTCTACAGAGACGACAAGCACTTGAGCAACGCTGCAGCGGGAGGTCGAGTCTTGCAGTAAATACAGTAGAACGCGCGCTCGAAAAAGGGAGACAAATTCAACACAGGAACCTGGAAACTTCTGGCTGTACTGCGTGCAAGAATGTAAATGCAGTCCCTATTGCTATTGTTGTTTCAAAGGATGGCCAAGTACAAGTGGTGGGAGCTCGCTGCCGTCATGGCGGTTGTTGCTGTGGGAGCTGGCGCATATATTATTGTCAAGGCCACCTCTCGACGACGACCAGCCAACGTGCCCAACGCCCCTGTGCCTGGAGGAGAGGTGACAAGTGACTGTGTGGCGGAGAGTTGAAGTGGCTGCGGTTGTGCAGACTACTTTGTGCCTGTCTCTCCATCCACCTGGGATGAGGATGTGGCCTGGTTGAGTGAACGGTGATGCTGATAATAGTCTCTGCGTGTGTGTGTGTATCTGTGTGTATCTTTGTGTGTGTGTGAGACAGCCTGCTGCTGGCCGAGCCACCAACGCACGACCTGCTAGTGCCGCTGCCAGCCCGTCCCGCCCAAGGATGACTTGTGCTGCACTGAATGTGAGTTTGAGTGGGAGCCTCTTTTTTGTCCTCTGCCTGGTGTGTTTGTCGAGTCAGCGATGGGTTTCCCGGGGCTGTGACTTTGGGGTAAATCTCAGTTGTTGCGCTCAATGCTGACACACAGGTCGTGCTTCGTCGAGATGCAACCACTGGAAAACTAACAGTCATGGCTGAGAGTCTGGCACACGTGTTGAGCATGTCGTCGCACTTTACGATCGTGCTGATCCAGCAGTGTGCGTCCGACGCCGATGAGGATTCCGCTCGCCAAGCACTCGAGGAGGCTGGAGCTTTCCAGAACGGACTTCTTCGCAACGTATCAGCTCTATTTTGTTGTGGCGGAAGATTTGCTTTGATGGCGTTGCGATTATGGAATGGGTGGGAGCTGACGCCTGCTTTGACTGTTGCATGTGATGCAGAATCTCTTGTTTTGTGACACACCCGAAGGTCTTATGCACATGGCACGGCATCTGGAGCCCGCACTGCATGTTGACAGTACGTGCTTGTTCAGCGTCCTTGGTGCTGAATCCAATCTCACCTGCTTTTTTCAATCTTTTCTTTGTGTTTTTTTTTTGTCTGTTTGTTTGTTTGTTCGCTCGTTTTCTTTCATCGCAGCCGATGCCGAAGTGGTCAAGACGCTTGCCCCTCATGTTCAGAACGTTGTGTTGGTGGCCGAGGCCCGGCCTTCGAACGCCTTGCCACCCACTGTGTTTGTCGTTCGCAATGTTCGTGAAGTTCATGTGTGATGGATGATTAAACGAAATGGTTCCCCCTGAAAATGCTTTTGTGCTGTTGTTAGTGCATGTTAACATCCAACAACGAGTATTTGTCTAAAAGCTATCTGCAAAGCAGACATTCATTGTAGCGACTAGAGGTGTGTGTGTGACTTTTTGGTTTTTCTACGATTTTTTAAAATGCTTCAAACAATTGACACCGCAAGTAAGCACATGGTGAGCCCACCCTCAGCGCCGCGCACCTTCACTCGCTCTAGCACAAAACACGCAAAAGCTGCGGTCTGCACCAAACACAGAGCTACAACGAACAGGAAGAGATGGACCATGCGAAACAAGACTGCTCCTCACGCAACTCGCTTAGATGGAGAGGTTGAGGGTGACGCAGGAGATCTGGGTCTTGGTCTGGTCGGTGACCTTGATGGTGGCAGTGTAGGTGCCAGAGGGGGTGCTGGCGGGGATGGCGGAGACGGACGAGATGCTGAGCTGGCCGGCAGCAAGAGGGCAGGGGGCGGTGGGATCAACAGTGCAAACGTCGACAGTCTGGGTGAGGACGGTGAGGAAGCCCCACTTCATGGAGAGGTTCATCTCGCCGGCAGTGACGTTCGAGGCAAGAACGCCGTTGAAGGTGACCTTGAGGTCGCCGCCCTTGACGATGGGCTCGGGGGTGACAACGACGGACGAGATCTTGAACTTGTCGTTGGCGCCGCCTGAAGCAGGATCCAGTGCATGAGCAAGTCAGTGAGTGTGAAATAGATAATGTGCAACGCGATGGGTCGGGTCGGCGCCAAGGGGAACGAAGCACGGCTCAAAATCATCGTTCTAAATATCATGAATAATGCATCCAATAGTACATGGTGATGCTGGACGCAATCCAAACGAACGGTGGGAGGGGAAACCAAAACACCAAACAAAGAATAGAGGCATTGAAAGAGGTGCGAGCGGGCCTTTTGTTTTTCGGGTTTGCCGTACCATCCTCCCGTCCATCACATAAATTCACCCCCCCCATCGCTAAGATAATAATAAAAGTAGTGTTCAACTCTGAGCAGCAGCAAAGCGTCTCACGTTGAGAACGCTCGCAAAATAAAAAGAATACAAAAATTAAAATAAAAAAATAAAAAAAAAAAAAGTCATCTGACACCAAAAACAACGAAAAAATCGACTTCCGTTTTTTTTTTTTTTTTTTTTTTTAATGTCTTTTGGCCCTTTGGTTCCGTTCATTTTTGTTTGCCTTTTGCATTTGTGTTTTGCGAGCTGCGTGTTGCGTGATGCGTTGTAAAAACGATCTGCAGCTGAATACGCACTCTGGTCGCGTGTCGCTGCGACTGAATACAAGCGGAAGAAGAAAACCAGAACGAAAAAGGGGGGGAAGAAGAGCGGCAAAGAGGCACATGGATTTCGCGCCTTCTTCCCCACTTCTCAAGCTCGCTCCTGCTGGTGCGCATCGCCTTCCGCTTCGTCACTCCATCATAAACGCATGCTGCAGCGACCGTGCCGACAGTTTGCAGCTCGGCAGCAACGCACCACAGCGATCGACAAAGAAAGCAAAACCCGCTTCCAAAGCAAAATCAAAAAAGGGGGTTTTTCAAAAATCATAACAAATCAAAAAAGTAGGTTTGTGTACCGCAGCTGGTCCAGGAGGCACCGAGGCGGTTGGGAGCATCCCAATCCTCAAAGTACTCGAGGTACTTGGTCTGCGACACGGGGGCGGCAGAGGCAGCGACGGCGAGGACGGCAAGGAGCGCAAGAACGGCAATCTTGGTGTTCATTCTGGAAAACAACAAAAAAAAAAAAAAAATAGGACTGGAAAATCGGATGAATCATTCATCACACCCCGGCAAAAGCAATCCACACGTCGGATGAGCCGCGCCACCCAAGCGAGAAGATGGATGGCAACTTTGTTGTGTGTGTTGACCAGATGGAGATTCCAATCGAGTTGCGAAACAGGACAGCGCAGGCAATAGAATAATAGAACAAGTCCAAAAAATGCGCAAAACAACAAGTGTTGGGCGATGGTGATTACTGATCGGCATTCTCTCGATCGACCCCGCTCGCCCGCCCGGCTTATGAAGGTCCTCAACAAAGTCACTCAAAGAACGCGCGAAGAATTGTAGTGTGAGCCGGGTCGCTTGGTGGTGCATTATGAGCTAGGAACGCAACAGCAGGGGGGAGGGGTGCGAATGCGGCGAAAAAAAAAAAAAAAAAAGTCATGTCATGTACGTCTGCTGACTCGCTTTGTGTACCTGCTGATCAGCGACCGCTTCCCCCCGCGATCCACCTCCTGCAGCAGCAAAGTCATATGGTAGTAAAAGAAAATTACTCCATTGAAAAAAAGCAAACACCGAGCCGACAGAGGCAGACAGAAGCTTCGTATTGAATGCGTTTGTTTCGGCGAAGCACTTCAGCGCGAATTTGACCAAAAAAATCATTGCCAGCTGTTCTGCGCTATTGTTTCAAGAAGAATCCTACAAGTGATTGGTTGTGGATGTTGAAACAGCAGGCTTTCCGCTTTCGATGGTTTGCTGCTTTTTCAATGTCACGTCATTCTTTGTTTTATTTTATTCTTTGGTCGGAACTTCAATGCAAAGAGCGATTCTTCTGGCGCTGATTGTGGCTGCCGTCGCCGTGTCGACCGCAAGCGCAGCAGCCCTGCCCATGCTCACAGCTGAGCGTAAGGCGACTGTTTCATGCATCGGTCACTCACCCTCCTCATCCCTCCTGTTCCGCCGTCGAAGAGGGAGAGCAAGAACGAAAACTTTAAAATCAAAAATCAAAATTAACAAAAAAAAAAGTCACCTGGTTTTGGAAGCTGGACCCGCTGCTCATCCGGACACGAACGCGAGCGGCTGGAGCGGCGGCGAGCGTCCAAGAGAGGCGCGAGGAAGTGCAAATGCAGTGAGACATGCAGCAGATGCCATGGTCGAGTCGGGGGCGCAGTGGGACGAGCAAACCTGGAAAACAAAAAGCGCGCCAAACAGAAGGCGAAAAGGCAATCAATCGATCAACTGACCGCCAACACATGGGCCAGCAGCAGAGTGGAATGGATGGGAAGAAGGGGGCAAAGCGAGTCACTCTCGCTTTTACACTCAGACTGTCGTTTGCATGGGAGGTGGTTTTGATGGAAGGGAAGGGAGCGATTGGACTAACCGAGTGCCATTGTCAAACCACAGAGCTTCAGCTCTTCACGGCGCCCTTCTTCTCGACCCGCAAGGTACAGTCTCGAACCATCGATGGATGGTGAATCAGTGACTCGTCGCTTGTATCATCAACGTGAATGGATGATGACGGTGCTGCCCCTTTGACCGAGAGAGAGAGCACTCATTCTGCCGTTGTTGTTTTTGTCTGTTTGTTTGCCGCTGTTTGTCGGTTTGCACAGCCGACTGGCGGGTTGGATATGCCGTGCGACACAGCTGGCGGTGTCTCAGAGACTGTTCCCACTTCTGTGCACATGCTTCGCCCTGGCGATATCAAGGTTGTTGCCGCGTTGGGTGACAGTCTCACTGCAGCCTATGCAGCAATGGATCCCTCCATTGACGGCATGCTGTACGAATATCGCAACATTTCCTGGAGCGTTGGCGGCGGCGGTTCCCTCGCAGAGCAGATCACCTTGCCCAGTAAGGCAGTCCTGGATTTTTGGGTTTGGGCTTCAACGAGCCGTTCGCCGAGCTTTCTCTCACCGGTTTGTTGCTTGTGTCTGTGCGTCTCTCTCTCTCCCCCCCCCGGCCGTCGCACTTCCAACTCCACAGACATCCTTAAAGAATACAACCCGGACGTGACCGGCTTTAGCACAAGTGTCAACACATTGTTTCAGATTCCCCCCACCGCCGGGCTGAACGTTGCGGTTTCCGGCGCGATTGCCACCGGCTTGCCTGCTCAAGCCAGGAGCCTGGTCAACAAGACCAAGAGCGATCCGACCATTGACTGGGAGAAAGACTGGAAGGTGGTCACGCTTTTCATTGGTGGCAACGATGCCTGCGCTCTTTGCTTGAATGAAACCCTGCACTCGCCGCAGTTCATCCGCGACAACATTGAGGCCGCTCTGGACATCCTCCTGGAAGGGCTTCCACGCACGCTGGTCAACTTGGTTGAGTTGCTCGATGTTACCCAGCTGTTTGAGGTGCACGATGACATGTGCGACGCCTTGCACCAGCAGCTGTGCCCTTGCCTCGGAGGAGTCAACGACACTACTATTCGTGCCAACATTTCCGCCACCATTGTCGAGTACCAACGGGCCGTTGCTGAACTCGCTCAGTTGCCAAAGTACAACTCGCACGAGAACTTTACGGTCGTCGACCAGCCCTTCTTCTCCAAGACCAAGATCCCGCTCTTGGCCGACAATGTTACGCCCGATCGCTCGTACTTTGCCGTTGACTGCTTCCACTTTGCATCTATTGCCCACGAGGCTTCAGGCTTGGCTCTTTGGAACTCGATGGTTGAGCCCGTCGGACACAAGCGCACCGACTGGAAGATTGGCGAACCGCTCGAGTGCCCGTCCGACGCGCACAACCGCCCCTTCTTCTTTACCAACTACAACTCGTATCTGTACTTGAAGTATGGCTCCCAATTCGGGCCCGGGTCCGACAGCGATGACCACGCTGTTGCCATTGGCGTCGGCGTGTCGGTTGGTGTCGTCGCCCTGCTCGTCGTGATTGTGCTGTTCGTCCGCTGGTACAACAGGCGCCATTCCTACCAGCGCTTGTAGATAGAGCAACTGCGCTGGGGGGGGAGGTGTGTCCTCCTGCCGCTCTTTGATGGAGATTCATGGGTGGTTTTTTGTAATTGTTGTTTTGAAATTTGTTGAACAAAAAAAGTTTTCATTATCGTTGATCTTTGGGTCCTCTGAACGTTACTTGTTTCTTGTCGTTTTGAAGGTACAAGGCGCCCTGACAGTGCAGCAGCCACACAATACTGTAGCTTTCCGACCAACAGTGTTGCATGAATCCATTCTTCATTCTTCATTTGCAGAATCGGAAATGCAAACCTCATCCGACGCTGCTGCATCCCGCAACCTGGCCGTCTCCAGCAGTGCGAACAATGTGCTGTCCAGCGACGTGCTGAGCCACTCGGGGTCTGGCGATGCACCGAGCCGCGGGAGTGGTGCCGTGAGCCCGACCACCTTCTCGAGCGAATCATCGAGTCAGCAGTATCAACAACCGCAGCTGCGCTCTACGCCACCGTCTGCGCCCACATCTGCTTCTGTACACTCCTCGTCGTCGCCGTCGCTTCTTCAGTCTGGCGAGGCGTCTGCGAGGGTGCCGACGGCGAAAGTGGCTGGCGAATTCCCGGCCGAAGCGCCATCAGCGACGCCCACTTTTGCGAATGCTGCTGCTGCTGCTGCTGCTGGTGGTGCTCCAACCGCCACGAATATCGGCACCAGCAGCAATGCTGGCAGTGGTCACGCCGCGAGTGCGACCGTGTACTCGACGAACGCGGCCGGGAACAATGTCATTCAGCTTGCGTCTCCTCCCTCGGCCTCATCTGCCTCCTCGGACTGGGCTGCGGCGTCGGGCTCGTTCACGACGTCTGCGTCGGGCTCGTCTGTTGCGTCCGTGTCGTCCGTGTCGTCTGCCGCCAGCCGACTGTCCAAGCAGGAGCGCGATCGCATCAAGAAGGAGATCAAGAAGGACGAAGAGTTCCACAGCCTGTTCAAGGTCGTCCCCGAGACCGAAGGCCTCATCGACGGTAGGCAGCTTTTTTTGGTGTTGTTGCTGCTGCTGCTGCTGCTTCGTTGGTGATTCGAGGGCTTTGTCTGAACTTTGAAATGACGAGCGTGTCATCATCATGATTGAAGTGAATGGGGTGACTTTTTTTTTTTTTTTTTTTTTGGTTGATTTCCTCCGTGCATTTGCTTTTTGTTGCTGGGATGTCTGAGCATCTTTGAGGAAGGTTGCGTTTGCGTAAAAATGTCCCTGTCTTTTCTTCTGACCTCTCTACTCGTTCGATTTTGTACCTTGTAGACATTTCCTGCGCGCTGCAGCGAGAAATCCTCATCCAAGGTCGGCTCTACTTTTCTCAGAACTGGCTTTGCTTTTACGCAAACATTCTCTCGTGGGAGACCTCGGTAAGCTCAAACCCCCGCCAGTCATTGTCGAAGCTGCAAAAAAGGGGCGATTGCTGTCCTCTTGTGAAATAATGGTCCTCGTTGGTGTGTTGCTGAGAGTGTGCGATAAACCTCACTCACTCATTTGACCCGTGTGGTTCTTGCAGCTGGTGCTTCAATTCGACGATATCACGGACATTACGAAAGAACGCACCGCGCTCATCATCCCAAACGCCATTCAAGTTTCCACACCTACCAGCAAACACACCTTCTCCTCGATTCTTTCACGCGATCAGGTGTACAGCAAGCTCGTCTCTGTGTGGAAGTCGCATGGGAGAGAAGCCTCTGGGGTAAGCTTTGTTTTCGTTGCACGCGGATGTGAATGATTTGACAACCTCTAACATTGTTTTTGCGCCTTGCAGTCCACAGCGAATGGCGACGACGGCACATCCCGCCATTCCGAGGACAAACTCAAGGCGTCCGATGCCGATGAACCGTAAGATTCACCTCTACTGGCGCTTGCTCTCGCCATGAGGAGGCCTGCAGACTCACCCATCGATTCATTCATCCAGATCTCGGCCAAGCACCTCGACAGGCCGAACAAGCACAGATTCAAACGACAGCGGGCCTCAAAGTCCCGCCAGTGTCGCCTCTCCTCCAGCAGCAGTGACTTCCGACGTCCCACACATCCCTCATTCGGCGTCTGCGCCCGTTTTCTTTCCTGGCTCTGCGGGAACGCTGCCCATCCCAACCCCTCATCCTAGCATTGCAAGTCTTGATCCGCCGTCAGTCCCCAGCCCTGCTTCCACGAGCACTGCTACCGCCGCCGCAGTACAGCCGGAACCCGTACCCTTGCCAGCCTATCCAGAAAAAGAGGTCGTCTGTGGCTGCAGCAGTTCTGAACACTACCAGACTGAATTTCTCAACCAAGTCTATGACACGGACGTCGATACGCTGTACAATTTGATTTTCACGGAATGCGACAGCTATCTCGAGTTCCTCAAGACAAGGAAATCCAGCGGTACGGCGAATCACCAATCCAGCAAATCAGATTTTCCATTGCTTTTGGTCGTTCGCTCATTTCGTTTGGTTTTGTTCTGTCTTATTTGGCAGAGATTCACATGACTCCCTGGCACGTGGAGAATGATGAAACCGTTCGCGAAGTCAAGTACATCTTGGAGTTGAACAAATCTATGGGTCCGAAAAGCACGCAATGGTTAGTGATGCAAAAAAAAAAAAAAAAAAAAAAAAGTCTCTTCGTCTGCTTGTCAAACTCAATTCCCTTGAATGCGGTTGCTTTTTTTTGTTGTTTCACGTCCAGCATTGAAAACCAGCGAACTTTTGCGCACCAATCGTTGGCCAAGGCGATTGTTGAAACAAACACCACCACGCCTTACGTCCCATACGGCGACTCGTTTGGTGCGTCGTCGCGCTATTGCATCACACACATCTCGCCAGGCAAGTGCCGCTTGGCTGTCACTGCGCAAGTCAAGTACTTCAAGTCGGTGTTTGGCTTGGTGAAACGTAAGTTGTCTTTTTTTACCCGCTGGTTTGTCGGTGGATTGAAAGGATTGTCTAACCATTTTGGATTCTCTGCCCAGGCTTTATTGAGTCGAATACAATTGAGGGCTTGCACGATCACTACAAGGCCCTCGATGTTTACCTGAAAACCACAATTGCGAAGACTCCGCGCCCCGAGCCGGCCGCTGGAGCTGCACGGCCGTCTGCCACCCTGCCGGCAGAAGTGCCAGAGGTCAAACCGACCGTTGTGTTGCCCCCGACACCGGCTGCTACTCCTGCTCCAGCTGCGCCAATCCCTGCTCCGCAGATTTCAACATCGGGCGGCTTTTTCTCGTGGCTCACAGCCAACGTGGGCCGAAATCTTACACCTGCGACCATCATCTTGCTCGTATTTTGCCTTGTGCTCCTCATCGCCAACGTTGTCCTGTTTGCGCGAGTGGTTCGCATTGACTCGAAGCTGTACGAGTGGAATCGTAGGACGGAGCTGAATTTTGCTGAACTCGCCAGGTAAACTTCTTTGGCTGATGCTTGTTTGCTTGGGAGTGTTGGTATTTTTGCGGGCTTTGCTACCTTTGGTGCTTTTCGTGATTCTCACCGACAACACGTTTGCTCGACTTCTCAACAGCAATCCGCCAAGCTCGCCGGAAGCTTGGATTGAGCTCTTGAGGCAGCAAGCCATTGTTCATAGCCAACGAGAAGCATCATTGCTCCGCGCTGTGCGAACCGCAATTGGAGAGTTTGATAAAATGTTTGCTCTCGTGTCTGGAAAGGCGGCGGACGGCGTTAGCGATGCGCTAGACCAAGTCGCGGGCAAATAGCCAAACCGTGATGTTCTTTTTTTTTTTTTTTTTTTGATGATATTTTTTTTTTTGTTGTACCATCTCTGCATAATACAATACGAGCAATTCTTCCTTCTGAAGACCAGACTGTCGGGCCTTTTGTTCTTTGCTACCGCGCAGGCATGAGCTTGATAGCCATCGGCTTGCTGCAATTCGGGCATTCGCCGAATATTGTGTTGAAACTCTGCTGGAAACTCGGCAATCCACGCAGCCACTCGATCAGACACGCTTGATGGAAGGGTTGGCGACACTTGGGCCCATCGCAGACCTTGTCTGGCACGGAATCGCCCAGGTCATAAGAGTAGCAGATTCCACAAGCCACAGTGACTTCCTCGCGGCTGACCGTAGCAGGGGAAGGAAACTGTACGTTCAACACGATGCCCAAATTGGCCAGCAGTGGTTTCGTTTCGTCCCTGGTGTTTGATTCAAGAAGCATGGTAAGCATTCAGCGTGAAGCAAAATTCAAGCGTTGCTCGCACTGCACAGACCATTGGGATATGTTGTCGTTCATGGCGTCTCGCAACGGGTTGACGATGGAATCTGCGCCAAGGAACCGACACTCCGGCACTGCTCGGACTGCTTTCGGGTTGACAAGGATCTGCACGGAAGAGTTATGTTCTGTGCGCAAAAAAAAAAAAAAAAGAATTGACAACATAAAGGTCCAAGAATGGAGTGAGAACTCGCAGCCAAACACATCGGAGAAAACAGCTGTCCTCGACAAAGCACATCGACGTTACCGAGAGCCATGCGGCGATGGCAACAATCGCGTGTCGGGCGCTCGGGCTCCAGCACCCAAGTGTTGGCGTCAATCTCATCCAAATCGTCCCAAAGCTGCTGGAATCGCTGCAAAGCTTGCTGGAATTGCTGGAAGACATTCGAGAGAGAACTGGCTGAATTCCAGCGAAGGATTCGAAACGGCTCGGGCAATGCTGCAACACAGGTGGGAGGCACGGCAGGGTGTTGTGGATGGGGTTGGACAATGAGTGAATGCTCGCGTTGACGATCATCCCTAACAAGCGCAAAAGGACAAACAGCCCCCCCAAAAAATAATAATAATAATAATAAATGACGGTCGTGCACCACCCAGACAAAATCCAAGTCAGTACAACCGATGCAGTCGCGCGCGGTGATGCCAAGAAACGAATCAGCAAAATTACCGTGCCGTGAATCGAATGTTGGAGAGCGTGTCATCTTCTAGCGATACATTGTGCCACCCGACCGCGTCGAGCTCTTCAATCACGCGGGTGTAAAACTCGCTCGAGCGCAAGCCTTGCTGTAGCACATAACCTGTTGCGGCGGGACGATCGGCAGCGTCCACCAACCGCTCGAGCAAATCACGCAGCTCGAACGAGAATGCATTGAGGTCCACGCTCTGTTTGATGCGCTGCGCGACAACATCCTCGCACCCGCTCAGCAGCTGCACCAGCGCTGGGCATCCTTCCACGACCGCATCGGCGAGCCTTGTCGATGCGGACAATTCAAGCCGAAGTCGGAATTCTCTCCCCTGTGGCCGACGACCACACAAGCACATACAAGATCATGGACTGTGAGATCATGCACGAAAATATAAACAGTGCTTTTCTGCACTTATTGAGACCTCGAGATTTTTCGAGACGGCTCAGAAATGCAATACCTTGATTGAGACAATGCCAGAGTACGCGGACAGAGCTTGTCCCAGATCCGTCGTCGACCCGCCGGCGAGCGCGATCGCAAAGGCCTCGTGCGTCGGCGCAGAGTACTCTGGCAGCAGTGTCGGAAAGGCGGCCAGCGCGAGAGCTGGCGCGCAATGGAGCTGCGACCGGTTGTCTGTCGCCATGCTTGATGCGAGAAGCAAGTCCAGCGCGTTTACTGCCGCCGAGCGACTGGCGCGTCCGCTCCTGCGCTGGGTCCTGTGCTGGGTGGCTGGGTGGCTGTGGACGACTGTTGTGCCTCTCGGGCTGCACGGGCTGCGTCCTCGCGCTTCTGGTGCTGGAGCTGCAGAGGAGAGCATGGCATGGAAAGTCAGCTCAAACAGACCTGCAACTCGTCGCCGACCGGGTCGACAGGACCATCGGGTTCGATATTGGGGTTAAATATTGGGAGAAGTTTGGTTGGGATTACATATTCGTAAACGGCGCGGACTTCGTACTCCTCGACAAGCTTGAAACCGACAATGGCGCTGGCAATCGAGCAGAATGCAACAGTGGCGACGCGGGCTGGGGTGCTCATGGCAGACTGAGCTCCTCCTCCCTCCCTCTGACATGCATAATGGGAATAATTCTGGCATTTGGGTCATTTTTTTCATTCATGCATCAATTGGGACACCAATGGCATGATAAGACGATCGAATCAAGTCACATTTCGCGCTCAGAAGTGAAACAGCGCTCAGAAGTCAGATGAATAAAGGCCGGGTTGAAAAATAAATAACTGTATGATACATGTACATGGGAATCGCATTTTGGAATCAGGACAAACACACTTGGTGCCCAAACGCGTCGTAACCAATCGAAAAGGTGTTGGTGACTTGTCCAGCGGCGGAGATGCTTTGCAAAAGGTGGATGCCTTGGTTGTCGGCAACGGCATTACTTGTTACAAGCCTGTGGGTAACAGCGAGCTGCCACCCGCGATGCATGTAGTCACGAAATCCGGAGGTCCTGCTGTTGTTGTTGTTGCTACTACTGCTGCTGCTGCTATTGCTGTTGCTGTTCCGAGCAGAAGACGATGCCAAAGACGAAGCAAAGTACGACGGCTTGGTAGCAAGAACAATCAATTGATGCTCTTGGCAGAGACGCTTTACGACGTCCGCCACGTACTTGTGTTCGAGGGGCTGTGCAGCGAAATTGCTCATGCTCGAGGCAGGACTGCCTTTCTGAGACGATGGCAAGTGCGAATCACGATCCATCCAGTAAAACGCAGAGACCGAATCAATCACAAGCACTTGGGGCACGGGTGCCCCAGCGACCGAGGATTCGAGCAACACGCCACCGAGCTGCATTTGCAGCGCATGAAGGGTGATGATGAGCTGCTCGCTCGAGTTGCACCGGGCAATCAGCAACCGCGACATGGCGTCGCGCACCGTGTACGCAATGTCTGCTTCGGTGAGAACGAGGTCTTGCGAGGAGGCAGTGCTCGAATCCGTTCCTACGACCGAGTTCGAGTCTGGTCTGCTGAAATTCAGCCCTTGTCCTTGGGCAGAAGGAGTACTTGTGCCTACCACTGACACGGACGCTTGCCGTGATGCAATTGTCGAGCGGACATGGGCCTCAATGAATGCCATGACGTCTGCAGCGCCGAGGCGGTAGTCGCAGTCGATGTAGACTGCGTGGACGCCCTTGCCCCCGAGACAGACGCCGCGGTACTCGTACGGCAATATGCACGAGATGACAAACGACAGGCACAGCCGCGTCTTGCCAGTGCCCGCGTCGCCGGCAATCTCCACGAGCGCGCCTCGAGGCAATGCGGCGAACGGGCCCAACCCGACGTTGCCCAGCGGCTTGCCCACATCGCGGCGGCGGAAGAGCTGCAAAAAGCACGCAAAACACAAGGAACAGAACACAGATGGATTTGACATGGGTGGTGGTTGAGTCGCGTTGAAAAAAGAGAGCGAGTGAAACAAGAGGGTTTTCCCGCCAAAAAAACAAAACAACTCGTTCAGTCCCATCTCTCCCCGCCACCTCCTCCCGTCCCCCTCCCCTCCCATCCTCATGATTGTATGAGCGTTTGCGTTTCGTGATTTTGCGTTCAAAGGTGGTTGGAAAGGACCTCGAAATGCGTCCAAACGTTGTCCAAAGTCTTCATGTTCTGCTTGCACGCAAGGACGACATTCGAAACACACGCGCGTTTTGAATCTCCGTACCTGCTGAGCTGTTTCGCCTTCAAAGTCAACTGCGACACGGCGCGACTGACTGGCCATCATCACCGTGGAGAACGGATGGGAGGCGCGGTGGGCGGTGGGCGAACGATCAACGCGAGGCGAACAAACACAAAGACAAAGGCGAACAAGACTGAGCCATCCTCCAGGCAGTCAGGGTCAGTCATTCAGCATTGGGATGGTGTGTTTGAGTTTGAAGAGCGACCCTTGCAATAAAGTCGCAGTTGAGCGGCAAAATGAAGAAACCCAGTCCGTCTTTTCCAAAGCTTCTGAGCGTCTCAGTGGCTGCGTTTCGGTTCAAAGGGCTCTTCCATTCAATTTTCCATCGTTCCTGCGCCCTGCCCCCCCCCTTTTCTCTCCCCCGCCCCTTCTCTCCCCCTTGTGTTGTGAATAGAAGCTTCGTCGTGATTTGTTGTGCGAGTTTGACGTTGAATCCACTCTTTTTTTTTTTCTTTTTTTCTTTTTTTCTTTTTCCCCGCTCAGTCTTTTCTATTGAACTTTTTTCCTCTCATTCTCTCATTCTCTCTGTTTCACACATACGGTTGTTTGTCGTGTGACTGACGAGTGAAAGGAGGGCGGGGGAAACAAAGTCTTTCTTTTTGCAACAGCCTTTGCGCTGATCTCGACGACTCGCAAAAGCAACGCCATTGAACCGGGGGGCTACGATCGAGACGGACACTTCTTGACTTGCTGGCGTCTCGCTGCTTCTGTGCGCCATAACTGGACGTTGATCACTTCAGAGCACAACGGGATGGTCGTCGGCGGACTGACAGACCCGCGGATTGCCCAGCAGCAGAACGGACTGCTGGCGGCCCGAGCGAGTCGCGCTCAATTACTCGCCCAGCAGGCGGAGCGTCTCGATGCACGACGGCGCGCGCAGGTCGTCGCACTGCAGCTGCGGGCCATCATAGATGCCGAGATGCTGTCGTCGTCCACAATCAGCGGCGGTGGCGGCGGCGGCGGCGGCGGTGGCAGACGGCTGCGAGGCGCGGCGCTCGATCACCGTCAAGAGAATCATGACAATGCTCGCGCACTGGTTGACGAAGCAAGTGAAGACAATCCAGCTACCGACGACGACGACGACGACGACGACGACAACAACAACAACTCAAGCGAGACGGAAGAAGAATTCGAAGAATTCCAAGCCATCGACGGTGTGTTTGAAGGCATTGCGGCCGAGCTTCAATCCATGGGAGCCTCCGCCGACCAGGTCACAACAACAAGCACCACCACCACCACCACCACTGTGAGAAGCCGCATCGTCCACATCGACCAGAACGATGACAACCCCGAGCAACACGCCAAACACCTGCCGGAGACAGAAACATTGGTGGCACGCGCGCTGGCATTGCGCTTGCTCAACTTTGACCTTCTCGAGACCTTGACCGGATTGTCGGTCGCCTTCCTTCCCTTGCACCTGTTCAATCCAGAAGCCGGTCCAGACGCTGGCAGCCCTGCTCCTGGCTCCTCGAACTCTGAGCATTTTTGCGTCAATTTCGGAGAGCCGCACGCACAGAAAATGGTGCAACTGCTCCCGACCGCCGATCGCAAACCAGCACTGTCGCCGTGCTGTCTGGTGGTGTGGGCAATGGAGGATAATTTCCTACACCAGGCCACGCTCGTGGTCAGCGACTTGGCAAGCCGAGCAGACTATGCGACTCTCCGCCCTGCCCCCGAATTCGAGGGTGTCCGCGGGTTTGAGGTCCTTGCGACCTCGCGTTCGGCCATCGCGTTTGCTCTGCGATTCGCGGTCGAGCAACAGCACCCGCAGTGCCTGGAAGTGCTCATGGCCTTTGCCCTAATGCACGACATGCAGCTTGTCAATTACATCTACCCGTCTGGTGACTCGCTTTTACATTATGCATCAAGGCAGCAATCGACCAGCTGCATCAAAGTCCTTCTCGAGTTGGGCGCCGATTTCAGCACACTAAACCAGGTCGAAGGGAAGACTCCACTGATGTTGGCATGCCAATCCTTTCTCGCCACTAGTGGAATTCTCTACCTAGAGTACTGTCGTCGCCCCAGGCTCGCGGCAACCAACAGCGCCATCTCCGACAACGACGTGTCAGCCATTGACGAGATAAAAAATGCCGATCCGGACGAAGCACCAGCTGTGGTCCATCCGCTTGATGTGACAGACCGAAGTGGCAACACTGCCCTTCATACGGCGGTACTTTTTGGCAACGTCAGAATGGCGGAGCTACTTTTGGAAGCCGGTGCCAGAATGACTGCAAAGAATGCCAATGGCGACACGCCGCTTTTAACTGGCGCCAGAAATAAATCCGCGGCGTTTGTGCGCCTATTTATTGACGCCAATCCACATGCGGCCCTGGCGGAAGATGCACAAGGACGCAACATTGTGCATCTTGTCATCTCGTGGTGCAGTGCTGCGCTCGTGCAACTCCTCCACAGCGCCTTACTTGATGTCGACTCGGCCTTCGCGCTCAAAGTGTTCAGCGCAATCAGTACGGTTGACCAGGCCTCTGCCTTGCACTATGCAGTAGCCGCCAACAAGTACGAGATTGTCTCTTATCTGCTTGAGACGGTCGGACTGAAGCCTGATCTCTGTCTGGAGAGCACGCCGTGGTTTACGCCATTCGCGCTTGCCGTCCACCAGTCCCGAGCCACAATTGCCAGTTTGCTGCTCAAGCATGGCGCCAATGCCGAGGTCCGGGTCCAACATTCTGGCGGTTTCTGGCAACTTGTCATTCACACTGCTGCTCTGAAGAACGACGTGGACATGCTCCGCGTGCTGTTGGCGCGCGCTCCAGCTGCTTGTCTAGGCCATACCAAAACGATGCCGTCGCTTTTGTGCGCGACCGCGGCCTCGACGGTTGGCAGCGCTGCCTGCGCCCATCTGTTGGAAAATGGGGCGAAACACCAGATCAACCTCCGATTTACAGAGAATGGCCTCACGCCACTGATGTACGCCGCCAGGTATGGCTGCGCTGCGACAGTCGAGCTGTTGCTTCAGCATGGAGCTGATCTCTTTGTCTGCGCAAAGTCTGGTGCAACGCCATTGTCCATTGCCAGCGAGCGAGGCAATGTGTCCGTTTTCGACGTACTCGCCCGCACGATCATTGCCAATCCGCGCCATGTGACGCGACAGGTCGATGTGCTCGTTTGTCGCGCCCTTCGCTGGCATGCGATGGCTTCGTGCATCATCCCGATGACTGCGCACTTTCTTGGCACGTCTGAGCCGTCAGACAAGGCCGAGTCCGATCCGCAGACCATCATTCCCAGCAGCTTTGGCAGCTACGTCTTTCCGCAGCTCAATCCGGACGACCACATGGATGTCGAACTGGCACAACTGCAAGCCACTTCGTCGTCCTCTGCTCTTCTCGCCCCGCATCATTCGTCTTCTTCGATGATCAGTAAGACTGAGCGTGCATCCGCAACAGATCTCAATCACGGAAAAGCCCCACAGCACCCGAAACCAGCAGCAGCGCCGACATCAAACACTCCTCCTCGGAGCAAGAGTACCACCACAACCACCACCAGCACCACCACCAGCAGCAGTAAGGCAACCACTGCTTCGATCCGAAACGCCGTCGCTGCTACCAACGCCAGTGAGCCCGCGCAGTCCGACAGTGACGAATGGGCAAGCACAGATGATTCTGCGAGTGACTTGCAGACAGACGGTGATGAGAGCGACGACGACGACGACGACGACGACGACGACGGTGATTGGGAAACCGATGCTGATGGATCCAGCGACGAGGATGCCGCGTCAGCCAGCTCGAGCAAGGCGAGGATGCCGCGTCAGCCAGCTCGAGCAAGCCTGGCTCGGACGCGGACGACTCGGACGACTCAGGCGACTGAGCCCCCGCTGTCACGAAACCAGCCAAAGCGAGCCTGGCCGTCCAGCGCAGCACACCGCAAGTTCAGCAAGCAGGGCGGCAGCACACCGCAAGTTCAGCAAGCAGGGCGGGATACTCGAAACCAGTCTGCCTCTGCCCGCATCGCGCCAACTGCAACGCCAACTGCTGCGTCTGCCTCGACAGTCAAACCATCTTCCTCGCTGCTGCTGGCAGCGCCAGTCTCCACGCTCAGTCAACCAGTCTCTTCCTCGTACAGCATGCAAGAACTTCGGCTCAAACCGTGGCCAGACATGTTCATGGCTCTTCTCAACCATTGGCACCTGTGCAGCGATCGCGTCAAGCAAGAAATTCGCCGCCAATTCCCGTCCTATGCATCTCCTTCTACTCCTCCTCCTGCACCCGCTACTGCTGCGGCTGCGCGGCCAGCGATACCCACCGCGTTCAAGCCGCTCGTCCACTCATCCTTAGCCATCAACTTGCCCCTGCAACCCGAGCCGTTGGCCTCCATTCCTCGAGTCTCAGCCTCGTGGATGGGTCTCGTCGATGTCAGTGGTCGCACAGCACTCCACACGGCGGTCGCTCGCGATCAGCTCGAGCTGGTGGCTCACATGCTCCGCTCTGAAACGGCGCGGCTGGAAGCAATCGTTGCGGCGACCTACGGCCCGCTTCCCGACTCGTTTCGAGGCGCTAAGGAGGTGCAGCGACGGTTTGGTCATCATCCAGTGTTCACTCTGCCAGACGGACGAGTTCGGCCCATCGTCGATCTCGGGCTCAATCTCGGTGACGGCAAGGGTGCAACTCCACTCCACTATGCCGCTCGTGTGAGCGTGCAGATGACGGAGCTGTTGCTTTCGTTTGGTGCCTACATTGAATCGCGCGACAGTACTGGCCGCACTCCACTGCACAGCGCAATGAGCTGGAGTGGCAGCAAGATTGAGGTGATGCGTCATCTCATCAGCGTCGGCGCCAATCCGAGGACCCGTGCCAACAACGGCGACACGGCCGCACACGATGCTGCGGGCATTGGGAAAACTGAAGTGCTTGAATTGTTGCACAGTGTGAGTCCCAGACTGCTCACCATGGACGGCCACCTCCGTTGCAAACCGCTGATGCGGGCCGCTGCCTCTGACAAGGCAGCCCTCGAGTTCATAATGAGCAAGGTCAAACCCTCCGCGGTTTTTTGGTTTGATGCTCAGGGCAATTCTCCAATGCATTACGCTGCAAAGTACGGTCAAGTGGAATGCGTGGAACACCTCATGAGGACAGCGCCACACCTGCTCTTCATTCAAAACTTGCAAGGCCAGTTGCCGGAAAATGTTGTGGCACACGCCACGAATCCTGCAGCTCGCAATTTGCCCATAAGTATGCGACTTCGGGGCGAAATCGTTGCGGGTACCGACGTGGACGCACAGATGGAAGCACTCCATGAGATGGTGCATAAACGAATCGATGCAATGATGCGACTCGTCCGGACCAAGCCGCATCTTCTCGCGGAGCCCGCTGAGCGAGAGTTTAGACGTTTTACTACGATGACGTTCATGGCGGCTGTTGGAGTCGCGCGAAAGGCTGCCGTGTCCTTCGTTGAGGTCGACGATGCAACGAAGCGAGATGCCACGCTGCTTGCCGTTGCCAGCCAAGCCGCTGCAGCGGCGACTGCCGCTCGAGATGCTCATCGTCTCGCATTGCTCCCGCGCTCTGCCAATGGCAGCAACAACCAAGCAGTTGCCGAGGGCGTGGGTCGTGGCCGAGGACATGGTCGAGGTCGAGGTCGAGGTCGAGGTCGAGGACGAAACGCCGCTGCTGATGCGACTGAAGAAACCGACGAGGTCGAAACGAGAGTCGGTATCCGGGGTCGCGGGCAACGTGGTGGCATGGGCGTTCGCGGTCGCGGTCGCGGTCGTGGGCGGGGTATCGGTCGCCAAGGAAGGGTCGGCCTCGGACTCTTCCGACTCGGATGACGACAGCCCTTCAAACTCGGACGAGCAGGATGGCGACGACAACAACAACGACGACGACGACGACGAAGAGGAAGAAGAAGAAGACGACAATGACATGCCCGACACAGCCGAGGAGATTGCCAAATTGATGTTTGAAGACTGGACCGACCAATTTGATGGCTTCACGTCTGACGATGATGACGACGACGACGACGACGACGCAAACGAGGATGGCGACGACGAAGATGACGACCCGCGTATGTCGGCGCGGCAGCGAACGAGGGCTGCTGCAAACCGTCGGATGAGGCGACGGGCGGCCGAGAAGGAGCGTGAGCGGAAACGGCAAGAGCTCCGCGACAAGCGCGCCCATCATTTTGCCCATTTGCCCGCTCGTGAGTCGCCGTTGGCGCCCGACGTGCCTGCACTCTTTTCAATTTCCAAAATCATTGCCGTGATGAAAAACTTGACGTACTCCAATCAGGTGTACACAACTCGAGAAGCTCACCAGCTCGCATTCCACACTGGCGCAATGGTCGACATTCCTCGCGTGTCACTTCCCTATTGGCCCTGCGCTCGCATCATCCTCGAGCATGAACCCGAGTTCGACCTGCCTGAGGAGCCGGACTCGGATGAGGAGCGTCCCGCAACGATGGACCCAGACTTTAACGACACGAGTGCCAATGCTGCTGCTCGTCGAATGAGGGCAACGCTTGAGAGAGAACGTGCATTCTCACTTCTCGTCCGTCCGCGGATGCATTTTAGGAGGTGGGCTTCGCCTTCCGACCGAGAAGCTGACGTAGCTCGCATCGCCGAGGAGGACGCTCAAAGGCCAAGTTCCCAACTGCTGAGGGCAGTCCGGCAATTGGAAGACGTTTCAGACGATGAGAGTTCCGCCGAAGCAGAGAAAAATGAGGACGACGATGATGACGATGACCTCGGTCTTCACCAAGACTCCCGCATCCACCCACTAACTCATGCGGAGCTCCAAGACCTTCGTGCCGTGATCATGCCGATGATGTCGTCGCTTTCAGCTATCGCGACATTCATGTCCACTCGCGCATTGGAATTACGTTCGAGCGAGCGGATGCGCGAGCTTCGACGACTCGCTCTCAATGAAAAGCTGCAAGAAGCGGCACTGAAGCGTTCTCGGCAGAGACGAAGGCTTGCTGCGTTCGAATTGGTTTATGACGAGTTGTAGATGTTTTTCTTCTTCTTTTCTTTGTCTTTTTTCTTGATTCTTTCTTGTTTCTTTCTTGTTTCTCTTCTGCTCTCTTCTCTTCTCTTCTTTTTCTTGGCTTTTGAATGGCTTACGTATTGTACTTTAATCAACTATGTGAACAAACACACAAACTTGTCATTCTACTAGTACTCTCAAAATTTGAGACTGGCAGCATGCTGCGATGCGCGTTCAGACATGTTAATGGCTGCGTCCAAAGGCAGAACATCAGGCTCGCCACTGAGAGAAAACCCACACAGCGCAAGATAAGAATGAAGTGGATCTGTGCAAAATACACGGCATGTTTGAGCAACTCTGGACTGAACACTCGACCACGTGAAGCTTCAACCAAACAACGCATCCACAGCATGCATGCTTAACACATGGTACACACCGGCAAGCGTGTCGGGCGACTTGGCCAACCCTCCGGTGGTAGTCGATTGAGTTGAAAGCAAAAAGCCGCGAAGGCACGTTCTATCGACGAGATCGTAGGCTCCCAGAATCTAATCAATAAACAGCAAGGCAAGGGCATTGGTAGGAGAAGAGCAAAGAGGCAGCCCCGTTTCCACTTTCTGATAGCACCAAACAATGTGCTGCGCTACCTTCAGAGTACCACCAACCCAAAACGAGTAGCACGAATCGACGAGCTTTCCGGGGCGACCGGTAAACCCAGTTTGTTGACGCATGATACACCACCGAATGATGCGGTCCTGACCCGATACCCCCACCCCCAAACAAAACACAAGTGAGAGTGACTTTTAAAAACAAACAAACACTGGCAGAGACTTGCGTCGTGACTCGAACAAAGCGAAGGAGGGGGGGAGGGCACACTCACTTGCTCGACCTTGGTGTAAACCTCGTCCAATTGGTCCATTAAATAGAGGGAAGCAACGCAAAGGAATGTGTAGCCAGCGTGGCCCTCCAAGCCTGGCGCGGCTGCAAACGACCCGTCGTAAGTCTGCCGCGACTTGATGTACGCAACGGCAGTGGCCTTGTTCACGCCACTCCAATCCTTGATGAGGTGTGATACAACACAGGCGCAGTACAGAAAGCGAACGTCGCTTTCGTTCTTGTCTGCCGTAGCGAAGAATCTGCGCAAGAGAGTGGGGATTTGAGTCAACAAAAAGTGCTCTCTGGCTCTCCAAAATTTCCAAAGTTTCGGAACGCTTACTCGCCGCTGTCCGATTGCAACGCCCGCATGCTCTGCACGATGGCTTGACGATTGACACGCGAAAAGTCGTCACCAAGCACCGCCAACACGGACAGCGCCGTAAAGCTCATGGCAAGGTGACCGCTGTCGTGTTTGAGGCAGGCTTGTGCTTCGCACTTTGGGTTGTACGGCGCTCCGACGCTTGATCCAGGGCGAAATCCGCACGCCTGAGCATTCAACCCTGTTTGTGAATGGTTTCGAGTTTCACGAATGATTCGTATTCATGCGCAATGGTGAGAGCGTTAGCGACAAAGCTTGAAAAAGTCCCAAATTTCCACGGAAGAGAGTCTTCTTCAGTCGGCCAAAACAACAAGGCCGAATGGTATGTCATCTGAGAGCTTGAATGTCAGCAAGTGTTGTGGGGCTTTGTTTACCGGGGTTGTCCTTGTCTGGCAGCACTTGCATTGCGTAGACCCAGTCAATGATGGCGGCTCTGCGCGACTCGATCAGCGCAAGCGAGTTGAGCAAGTCCAATCCGGACACTGCAAAGTACACGAGCGTCATTCTAAGCCCACGATTCAAGCCAATCAGAGACGTCCGTCAGTCATGGGTTGTGAGTGAGTGAGTGAGTGAAGTGCGTTGCCAAACGTTTGGCCCAGTCAGCCAGCACAGGGCTCAGGGCTCACCGCTGCGTGTCCAGCGTCGCCATGGAGCGCGGGAGGACCTTCAGGCACATTGCAAAGTACTTTGCGTGGCGCTGTCGGATGAACGTCTCCTGCGTGTCGATTGTCGCTGAACCCGAATCGCTCATAGTCAAAATCGTCAAAAAAGCACAACAAAAGGACTGACGCCCAAATCCAATCCAATCCAATCCAATCCAATCCATCAAGTCAGTTCGTCCAATGTGCTGTTCGTGCATCTGTAGCTACTCCCTTGTGGCAGTTACATGTACCTCAACGGAGCTCAGTTCAGCTCAGTTCAGCTTCAGTCTCCTTTTGTTGTCTTCCTTTCCTCCGCCGCTTTCTCTCTTGTTTCGCGTCCTGCAAAACGACAATGGCATCATCCGACACTGTGCTCGTCTCGCTTCCCAATGACTGGAAGCGCATCTCTGTGCCGTGCGCCTCCAACGCGACTGGTCAATCGCTCTTCAAGCTCGTCATGGCTGCTCTTCGTGTAACTCAATTCTTTCTCGCTCGGTCGGCTCTCTTTCCCCCCCCCCCGATCATCGGCCTCTGTCTCGTCTCTCCTTGTGCTCTCTCTGTCTCTTTGTCTCTCATTGTGCTCTGTCTCGTCATCAGTAGTCCAGAGTGTGTTGCTTCTGATCTTCGCCCTGTTTGGTGTTATGGCTTTGTTTTTTGATTATTGTTTTTTTTTTTTTTTTTTTTTTTTTTTTTTGCTGGATTTGTATTGAGCTTTTTATTTTTTTCTGCTTTTTTTTTTTTCTTGTCGGCTTTTTTTTTTTTATCCTTTTTTTTTCCTGTTGCTGCGCGATGCACTCTCCACACTCACTCACTCACACACTCACATACTACATCCACTTGCCCCCACTCGCATCGCATCCTCTTCAACGTCAACCTCGAGAACGACGAAAAACCATTGAAACAAGCTTTCGATTATTATTTGTATTTATTTATTTTTTTATTGAAATCTTGCTTTATGTTGAGAGCGATTGCTGCTGCTGCTGCTGCTCCCACATCGCCGTGTGTGAGTGAGGGGGGTGTGTGGGTGTCATCTTGGTTGCTTTTTGTTTGGTGGTGTTCGACGAGTCGGTGGATTCAACGTCACGTCCATTGAACTTGCTTCCTCCAGAGCAGCGACCAACGGACTTGTAAACTGCTTGGAACTGCCTGGGTGGTGCTCATTCTCATTCTCATGCTGGAGCTCATCTTGGTGTTGCTTTTTTGTTTGGTCTTGGTGTGTGGGTGGGGCGGTGAAACAAACGGACCTGTGCGTTGCTCACCGTTTTTTGCTTTTTGTTACTATGTGCGCCCTCACAGATCGAAGAACCTGTCTGGTTCTCAATCGAAGTGCTCACTCGCAAGGGCAAGAAGCACTGGCTGCAGGCAGGCAAGACGCTCGAGGAGCAAGACCTCGATCTCAAGCGCCACGTCAAGCTGCGCGTCAAGTACTTCCCGCCAACCTCAACCATCATCCTGCAAAAGAACTCTGCAGTAACCCGCAACCTGCTCTACCTCGACATCCAGGAAAACGTCCTCAACGGCAACATTGCCTGCCCCACCGTCCAGGCGCTCCAGCTCGCCGCATTCACCATGCAGGCCGTCTTTGGCGACTTCAACCCCGCAGTGCACGTCGCCGGCTTCCTCGACGAGAACAAGGAGAAGAACCGCGCAAACCTTCTCCCTCGCGTCCTCCCAGACATTATCATGAAAAAGTCCCCCGAGGTCACGTCCGCCGAATGGCACCGAAAGATCTTTGAACTCCACCAGCGCCTCGCCGGCTGGTCTGTCGCCAAAGCCGAGGCTGGCTATGTGACGGTTGCCCAACAACTACCTCAATACGGTGTCAGCTTCCACGAGATTTTGGTGCGTGTGCCCTGTGTTTTGCTTTTTTGTCTTGAAGGGTTTTTTTTTTTTTTTTTTTGCTTTTTGCGCCCTGAAAGTGTTGCGGTTTTGCCCTGGAACATCCTGTCGTGTGTGTGTGTGTGTGTTTGAAGGACTGCTTCTGACGACTCATTTCCCCTTTTGTGCGTTGCGGATGCGCTTGGGTTTTGTTTTTTTTTTCTTGTCATGCAGGACACTAGCAACGTCAATCGCATGATTGGCATCTCTCTCAAGGGCATTCACTTTTACGAATCGTCCACCGAGCAGCCTGCAGATGTGTCCTTCTCTTGGTAAGGGGGGCAGAGTTACATGAGAGAGAATTTTGGGTTTCACCGTTTTCTTGTTTTTTTCTAACCGTTCGACGCTGTCTTCTCTCTCCAAACAAACAAAAAATCTGCAGGTCGGAGTTGGATTCTACGTATGTGCAGGGCAGCAAGTTTGCCATTCAACTCAAGGACACTGTCATGCCCCTCATCACTGTGCGCATGAAGAGCAAGTCCGACGCGACCGAGTTGCTGGACATGTGCATTGGCTACCACATGCGCTTCAACCGCGTGATGGAGCAGCAACGCATTGCCATTGCCCAGCGCTCGGGCAACGCACCCACTCCCACCAAGTCTGGCACGTCCCCCAACCCGGCCACCGCCGCTCCTGCTCCCGCTGCCGCCCCTGCCGCATCGTCCTCGGCCGCCCCGGCAGCCGACACTGCGCCAATTGCGTATGACGAGACTGTCATCAACCAGGAGGAGAAGGCTGAGGCGCAACTGCAAAAGACTGTCTTGTCCAAGAACGACGGCAAGGGCACGGTCCGCATCAAGGTCGGCGCCAACTTGTTTGCCGTGTCTGAGAGCCAGGACGATGCCGAAGATCTGCCCGCAGGCCTGTCGCAGGCGCGCAAGGCATTGGATGAGGAGCCGCCGGCAGGCACCAAGGACCCGTTCATGAACACGCTCAAGCGTGTCCGCAACGCCGCCAAGGACGCCGAAAACACCTTCCTCATGTTCGCCAAGATGATTGAGCAAAACCCCGATTCCGTTAGCGACATTGACATTGACAAGTTGTTGGGTGGCGCGCGATAAAAACCCCCAAACCAAACCAAAGCCAACAGGAAGAAGTGTGTGATGGCCCCCGACTCTTTTTTGTTTTTTTCCAGCCTTGTCAGATAATGCGCTTTTGATGGTGTTGAGTTGTTTGAACGTGTTGTTGCAACTCCAATCCGACTTCATCGACTTCTTTGAGCTCTTCAATCCGTTTTTGCAGTCCGACTGATTTCTGTCGAATCATCACAAAGCATGAGCAAAAAGCCACATCACAAAGCATGAGCAAAAAGTCGCATCACAAAACATGAGCAAAAAGCCACAACGCGAAACTGAATTGAATCACTTGGCTCGCAAACTACGATGGACACAGCAGAACTAGCGACATGCGTCGAATTAACCGTACAAAGATTACCATACAAGCATACACACAATACTCTAAAACAAACACACTGAGCTCAAACAGCCCTCGATGCGAAGAAAATTGCAATTTCGGTGGGTACAAAATGGAAAAGAAGAGCGGAAATGCGTTGTCACCAAATGGCCCTGCCACTGGCGCACTCTGCGCTACGTTTCAGTTTTCCAAACAGTGGTGTGTGCGTGCACAAAGCCATTGCGACACACCATCGAAAAAAAAAAAAACATCAAGCAAAAAAAAACAAAAGTAGAGAAAAAGAAATAAAAGGCCAGGCGAAAACTCGTGGCCCGGAAAAAGTGGTTAATGAAGAGCCCGAAAGGGGGCGACCAAACAACGAAGCGTCCATCTCCATCCGAACAGATGGACGGATGTGAACAACAAAAGATATCTCACCGCAAGACCAACACGTCCCTCCTTAGTTGAGGTGTTCAAGGAGAGTTCGTGTGAAATCTTGCTCGTGGCGAGTGTTTTCGAAAATGGTCTGAGGGTTCTCGGAGGGACACCGCAAGAAGGATGGCGCGAAAACCATGGCGAGATTGTCCAGGCTCATCTTGGTGACGGCTTGGTTGCCCGGCTCGCCGATCTGCTTGAGGAAGGAAATGAGGTAGCGCACAACGTCACGGTTGATTTGCGGCAGACCGTCGATGATGGCGATCGCCTGTGTGGCTTCCTTGGCGTTCTTAATGCAGTCGGGGTAGAATTCGGTCGGAATGATGGGCTCGTCCAGTTCGCGGAGCCAGAGCTTGAGGAGCGAGGCAGGGACGTGCGGGTCGTCCGAGGCGATGGCGTAATCCGCTCGCTCAATCTTGAGCTTGAGCGCAAAGACAGCGTCCGTGTCGCCGGGCACGCGGAAGATGCCCTCCGTCTTGGCACCGCTGAGGCGGAGGACGCTTTCGGTGAGGGAAGTGAGCACGAGGGGCAGCTTGACGTCGGGCATTTTGCCCGTCTGCATCGACATGATGTCGTCCAGGGTGGAGCCAAACACGGAGGGGTTGAAGGGCGCGTCACGAGCACGCTCGATTTCGGGCAGCGTGGGAACGCGAGCGCGCGCACCGGTTTCGCACACACGCATCAGCTTCTTGAACGAGTAGCGCGCGAGCGTGTTGACGCGAGGCTCGGAATCGTCGTAGTGCATCAGCACAAAGTGCTTGAGATAGTTTTCCATATTCCGCGAGGGAGGGAACATCCAGACCATCACGGAGAGCAGTACCCAGCCGTTGACGTGGCTTTCGAGGTGTGGGTTGCCGGCAATCTGCTTGCACAGCTGGGAAAAGATCTCGTCACGGATTTCGGGCAAAAACAAGCCCTTCTCGAGGATGTGCTGGATTACGTGCGGGACGGTGGGGAACTTGCGGAGCTCGCGGTCGCCCATGACCATCTGGATGAGGCGGAAAATGTTGATGGCGTCCTTGACCACGTTCTTGTGCTTGGGATTGAGTTGGATGACGGTGAGTGTCGAGGCGATCGGGGCCGACGTCCAGCGGGACATGGCCGCGAGCGAGACTTTCCGACGAAAGATGCCAGCCTTCTGCGCTACAAAGAATTTTTTGGCAAAGTTCTCAAAGGCAAACTCTGCAGCGTCGCTCTTGTTCGATGAGCTGGACCGGAGACGCAGCAGCTCTGCCTGCGACGGCGACATGTTCATCTTCTTCTGGACGGCGTCCTGGATGGTCTCGCCAGTGTCGGTAATGCTGGTGGGGACGCCGTTGCGCGTTTCGACGGCGACGAGCGTTGGTGTGCTGTCCACTGTGGCTGCGCCATTGTCCTGGTGTGTCATTGCTTGCTGCTTTGTTGTGCTTGTTTGCAGGTGTGTTTTGTTGTCTTGTTTGCTTTGGATTGTCGGTCCTTTTGTTGTTTGCTTTGGTTTTGCTGTTGATCTCTGTTCCAAAGCTTGGTGAAGAGAAACAAACCAACAATCAAAGAAAAAAAAAAAAAAACTCTAAAAAATCACACAAAATCAAAAAAAAAAACTAAAAATAAGTTTTCAACCGACGCGTGAATGATTGCGAGTGAACACGGGAGCAAGAAACGGAAGAGGACAGCAAAGAGACACGGGAGGTGCAGTGTGTGTGTTGGGGGAGGGGAAAGAGTAGGAGTCGCCATCGATGGCGAACGGAGCAGCAATCCAAATCAATGCACACAGAGAAAGGAGATCAAAAAAAAAAAAAAAAAAAAAAAAAAAAAAAAAGGCAGCCGCGAGTTGTGCCAGACCTTCCGATGCGAATGCAGAAAGCGAGGCCACAGCCTCCCGCCGTGGAAAAGGCGACAAGGCGACAGCAACAGTGATTGCAAGCGAGCGTCCAGAAAGCGAGATGGACGTTGGAAAGCATCAGAGACAAAAGAGAAGCGCACAGCAAAAAGCAAAAAAAAAAAAAAAAAAAAAGAAGCCACAACAACAGCCGTCACTGTTTGTCTTTTTTTTTTTTTTTTTTTTGCTTTTTTGCTTTTTGTGCATCCCACAGCGAATAGCGAGAAGAGGGGGGGGGGAACAGAGAGCAATCAAACGTTGCTGAAGATCAACACCTGCTTCAATGTGAAGCTCCTGAGATCAACCTCCCGCCATGATCCGATTCTTCAGGGGGTTGAGACTAAATCCGTAGCATCTGAGCAAAAGCGGGATCTGCCAGCGTGATCTGGGGATCTGCCTTCCCCACTCAGAGCGCCGCCCGTTGGGGTTCGAGGGCCAATGCTGTCAGGGATCAACGAGTGGTACACCCAGGGTTGCCCAGCAGACGCCAGCTGAGTGCCTGCTCCGCTTCCTGCCTCCGAGGCAAGTGCAATGCTCTCGTGCTAAAAGCAAAAAAAAAAAAAAAAAAAAAAAAAAAAAAAAAAAACACGTTGACTTTGGTTTGTGGCCGCCAGTGACTCCATGGACAGCAGCGCGACCAGGCATGGAAGACACTGGAAGAGTGTCACGGCTGTAGTTCGACACGCGCGCGCGCGCGGGGGGGACAAGATGCTCCGGCATGACGTCTCTCCTCGGCTTTGCTTTACTTTTGCTTTTGAAAAAGGGAAAAAAAAAAATGCTGGTTTTTTTTTTGAGGTTTTTTTTTTTTTGAGTCTGTTCTGAGCATCTCTGAGCGGGAGCCGCGTTCTTCTGCCTCACTCCCTCTCTCTCTCTCTCTCTCTCTCTCTCTCTCTCTCTTTGATCAAACGGTTTGCTGAATCGCAATCGGTGGTGTGCTGCAAAAGGACGATCTTTACTGAATAAAAAAAAAAAAGGACTGAGAAAACGAGACGATTGGTGCAAAATGTAACAAGTTGCACTGAGTCGTGACTTTGTATCGCAACCCATTCGTTCGTCAAGTGCACTGGGTAGATCAGAGAAAGCAACAACAATCAAAAAGCCGGATGCAAGTCTCAGTCCTCTTTCCTAGCCAAAAACAACAAAACCAACCAACCGAATGGCTTTGGCTGCCTCGTCGCAGCCAGTGCTGCAGGAGGGATTGACGCATGTCGAGTTTCTCGGTGTGCCGCCACTGCTTGCTCAGTTCAAGGAAGACCAGATGTCCTGGCGAATGGCGCTCTCAAGGTGAGCATTGGAAGAAAGCGCTCGTTTTATTCTCAGACCCCGAGCGCATGCAACACCTGCGCAACACTGGCACTTGTGATTCTGATGCTGTGTGTATGATTTTGTTTGAATGTGTGTGTGTGTGTGTGTGTGTGTGTGTGTGTGGCTCAGCGATGGTCTCTCGCTCGCGCTGCTCTGCGATGAAGTGCTCGTCATCAGACACGGGCCGCCGCATCCCGAGCTGCAAGTCCACGGTAAAGCGATTTGCGATGCACTAACGTATCTCTATTCAGTATTGCTCGGGTGCGGATGCTGACTGACTGCTGACATTGGGGGCTGCGCTGTATTTGGCTTTTTTGCTTCTGTGGCATTGACGCGTCGGAACAGTTGACCAAGACCTCGCGCCGCACCACCGCCTGCTGAGCTGGAGCCAAGACGATGCGTTCATTGCCATTTGCTCGAGGTAGGTGCGAGGTCGGGGATTTCGGCGGGCTCTGCTCGAGTCGAGCTCATCCTCACTTTCGCTGCACCCCTTTCGCTTGCTTGGCTTTGGTCAGTGATGGCATCGTCCAGTTGATCAATCGGGACGGAAAGCACATGTACGAGATTGATGCTCGCGCTGCGACGGTTGGCATTCCGCTGCCGAGCGCAATCGCTCGCTCAGCCGCGACCGTCTCCAAAGGCGGATTGGGCGGGTGGCGCCGTCTCATCCATCCCGCTCGCTCGGCGTCGGTAGTGGCACCAACAAACGCTGACAATCGTGCAGATGCCTCTGGTGGCAACGCCAGTTCACCACAAGTCGCCCAAACACGGTTGCTCCAGCCCTTCGCGGCGATGGCGCTGCTCCCTCGTCGGTCCTTTGCCGACCGGCAGTGGGTGGCTGAGCTCTTGCTGCTTGATTACGATGGTCGGCTGTTCAGTTTTCACGTCGGGTGTGTATCTCGTTTTGGTTGTTGCTGTTTGTCCTCTTGCCGCAAGAAACTCACAAAGATGGTTTTTGATCTTTTTTTCGTTTGGCTAACCACCACCCCCTCCTCCATGCTGCTGCTGCCACAGGTCACCTTCGCGGGGCAAAAAGCACGAGCTCGCTAATGTGTTTGACACCGAGTTTGAAGACGGCGTCGTGACTGCCCTTACTTACAGTGCTTCCAGACAACTGCTCATTCTCGCCCACGCCGCCATCGCTCCATCCAAGTCCGGAACACCGACCATCCCGTGCCATTTGCTGTACTTCCGCCTCATCAACGAGTATCCATTCTTTGCTCCAGTGTTTGGTGCCTCTGTAAGTCACGGGGCCCCATGCTCTTTACTTTACCTTTTCCTCCAGCTTTTCCCTTGCCTTCGGGACTTTGTACCTTTGAATGCTGCCTTTGCCACCTGCATTCCTTGAAATCTTTTTTCTGCAAACCCTACTACCTGCACTAACATACGCTTTGTTCTTTTGTTCTTTTGTTCTTTTGTTTGTTTTTGGTTTTTGATTTTTTTTTCTTGGTCCCTCCGCTCTTTGGCTCAGGACTCTGCCGCGACATCGGATACAGTGGATGTTCATCAGCATGCACACTTGCATGCCAAGCGGAGGAGGCGACGCAAGCCGTTGTGGTTCCCTCTTCGGTGGCTTCTCGCGTTTCTTTCCCTCTTGTGGTCCATTTTTTTCTTCTGGCGAAAGCCCAAAGTCGTCAATGTACCTCTGCCTGTGCGGTGCTCGATTGCGCGATCTGGTCGGCACGCTGCCTTGCTCGATACATCGGGCGCAGTGAGCTTATTTGTGCTTCCACAGACTTCGCCGTTTGCCGTGCTTCACGACGTCGGAGCTGTGACTGGCCAGCTTCAGCAAGTCTGCCCCGCCAAGGTCATGGTTTCGTCGCCCCACGCTCCTGGCATGCAGCGTGGCAGCGGAGTGCATGTTGAGGAGCATCGAGATGCCTTCTCCACGCTGCTCAACTTGCAAAGTGGAAATCTGGACGCCAACTGGTCGTTGAAGCCGCTGGCGGGCGAGCAAGGCGAACAAAACCCCATCGTCCGTGCATGTCGAAATATCGCATGGTTGTCAGAGACAACGCTCATGTGTTCGCTGTGGTCGGGCCACGTCATCGCACGCGATGTCTCCCAGCTGCTGGTGGGAAACCCAGCTGGCCAACCAACGCGGGTTTTGGGAACCCTGGCGCTTGCTCGCCCAAACCTTGTCTCCCCAAGCACCCAAGATCTTCAGGAGGATGCAACGGCCATCCTCTCGGCTGACTGTCTTGCGCCCTTTATCACTCGCGCTGACAGCCGAAGCCAGTTCTATCTGCTGGCCCGGGAGCAAACCTCGCTGTCCAATCTTTCAGCCTACTCGGCGCGCATGATGGACGAAACACTCCTGTCGACTGCTGAAGGAGGCCCGTGCGTGTGGTTGGAGCAGCCTCTTGCGCAGTACCTGAACGATCACGGAGGATCTTCCCGTGCAAAAGTGGTGCTTGCAGGTTCTGCGGCAGCAAATCCAGCGTTCAAGCGAGCCACACAAACAACCATCACCCTGAAAGCGGTCAAATTCATCACACCGCGAGAGCTGTTCCAGCACTGTCTGGACGCTCGCGACCTCAACACTGCCTTTTCACTGGCCGATCGATTTGGCTTTAGTCGAAACCCTGTTTATCAACGTCAGTGGGAGGCCGTCTCTCCATCCCATGAAAGCATTGACATGGTGCTTTCGAAAATTACAGATCGCGACTGGGTGGTGCAGGAATGTATCACCACCATCCCTCCAACACCTGAAATTGTGCGCAAGCTGGTCTTGCACGGCATTCGCCTCCTGTCAGCCCACGGCGAGGAGCAATCACCACGCTACAAACAGCTGTGTCGATATTACTGGCGCCTGGACACGTATGCCACCGTGTACACTGCCGTCGAACGCTCCTTCAGCGCGGACGAATTTCGAGAATTTCGGGACGTTAATTTGGTGGCGGCCGCGGTGCGCTTTGCCGAGGACAGGCATTTTGACGTGTTGCGCGCCATATTTACCAATCACCCCGACGAAACTCTGCCTCATTTGCTTCCGATTCTGTCCAACGTGGTCGAGTTGATTAATCCAAATCAGTACAAGTGGCTCTTCCCTCGGTGTGTCGAAAGTGGTGCGGATGGTCGTACGCTCGTGGTCGTGCCACCAACGTTTCCAGCGCGCGCCGGGACGAAAGCTGCTGCTGCTGCTGCTGCTGCTGCTGCTGCTACTTCTCTGGCTCCCATTGACGAACAAGTCGACGAAGAACTCGCAGCCAGCTTGCCCAACCCCGCGCCTCCTGGTCACCAAGACGAGGTGGCGGGATTTTACAACGCTTCCATGTTCAAGGGCATGGCTCGCTTCTCTGGCAGCCCACCGTCGGTCGAAGCAGTGACAGAGTGGTTTGTGAGGCGCGCGCGCGAGTTTGACGCTCAAACTGGCCTGGCCGAGAATGCGCTTGCTCTGCTCAGAATCGCCGCTCGAAATCGCATCCCCGGAGTCTACAAGCTCTTGTTCGATGCAAAGCTCCTGCAGGTCATGGTGTTTGAGACGTTCTGCGACCCGGGCTTCCAGCTCGGCGATTTAGAGGTGCTGGGGCAAGAGGAACGCATGGCCGCCTTAGTCGCCACCCCATTCGCCCGATTGCAGGCCGCCGAGTCGGCATTGGTCCAGCGTCTGCATGAGCAGCAAAATGCCCCAATCCAGCAGGCCCAACTTGCTGTGATTAGTTCTCAGCGCATCTTTGTCGAGGCGTTTTGGAAGTGGGTGGTGCCGTATGCTCGCACGCAGCGGTCCTCGTCCGGTCGCCCCGCTGCCTTCCTCGCTGAGCCCAACGCTCCCGCGCCCCCGCTTCCTGCTTTTGTCTTGGCCAAATTTGGCAATCCTTTGTTGGTTGAGACGGCCGCGCTGGTATTTGAAGAGTTTGCCGCGCAGTTGCGCAGCGTTTCGTCGTCGCCGGTGGGCTATCGTGATTCAAAGCCATTGTTGACGCTCGACGAGTGGGAGATGGAAGCACCCGAATCGGTTGCTGCTGCTGCTGTTGGTGCTGCCGCCCCCGCCGACACGCCGCAGCACCTGGCAGATCTCAATCTGGGCATTGACCGGATTGACCTCGAACTACTGTTTGCTGGTTTGGACTTGTGCCTGCTCCCTTTCACGCAGTCCACCAGCAGCTCCAGCAGCTCCAGCAGCTCCAGCAGCTCCAGCACTACCGGCGCCACCAACCAAGTCCAGCTGCAACAGACCCGCGTGCAACAGCGCACACTTGCATGTTTGCAGCGCATTTTGACAGCCGTGCACCATGCGACATCTCATCTGTTGTCGCTCGTTGCGGGCCAAACATTCCACGACCCGGTTGTCGCTGCCATTGCTGCCAAGGCAGAGAGCATTGTCATTCTGGCAACCCACAAGCTCTACAGTGTTCAAAAGTATGTGGCTGCATCGCAACTGCTGATGCAGTACGACGTGATGCGCATGCCGGCGTTCTTCTCGTCGGCAGCCGCGCAGGACGAACAAGAGGTCATGCAACTGTTGCTCCAACTCACCCGCCGCGCCGGTCGGGCTCGTCCGCCCTTGGTCAAGAACGATTGGAAGCGTTTGTTGGAGCACCTGCTGCAGCTGCAGCAGACCGTGTTTCCGTTTATTCCAGTCGAACGTTGCCATGTTTTGTTTGCGGAGGGCGTGCTCGCATCAGGCCGAGTTGAGCTGTTTGATTTGTTGAAAGACGTTCTGACTCGGAATGAGCACGAGGCGCCGTTACCGTTGCCCTCGTCTCGCTTGGGTTTCGACCAGAGCGAGGCTCTTGTAATTTCTGCTGCCAAGGAATACTTCAACGCATGTGCTTCGCCAAGCGACCCTGGCCTGGCTACAGCTCGCGCTTGCTTGCAGATCATAACCTCGCCTTCTGAAGCCGTGCAAGCGGAACACGACTTGCTGGATGCGATTGACATTTTGGCCGAGTTTCAAGTGGCTGCACTTCCCCTCCAAGTTCGCTTGTCCGAAGCGAGAATGGAGTTTGTCAAGAGCGTGCTGCATTCTGCGCCACGCGCCTACCGTCAGCCCGACCGTCTAGTTCGGCTCGCGCAGCTTCTCCGCGTTGTGCCCCGTTGGAATGAAGCTGCCAAGCTGGAAGTGCTGCTTCTGGTTGCCAAGCAAGCGATGGACGTGGGCGACTACGACCTGGCTGCCAACTTGAGCCTTGGGTTGACCGGATCGCAGTTACCTGCCGTCTGGCAGCTGTACCTGCAAATTGGCTCTGCGACGCAATACCACAACCATCTCATCAAAGAGAAGCTCTTGGCTCATGCTCTCAATCTCTGCGACGATTCGTCCATCGATTCTGTGTTTGCACAATGGAGTGTTGTGCGTCATGCGATGGAGCAACAACACATCGTGTCCCCATCTCGGCTGTTGGATGCTGCGCCCGGCTCGCCAACAGCCCCCGCCTCCGTAACAGGGCTCCACTCCGATGACCACGTGCATGAGCGCTATTGTGAGATTCTGCAAGGCTGGTCATTTGCTCGAATTGCCAGCGAAATGACGGTCGCCAAGCACCCCAACGAGCCAGCGCCGGCTCCAATCCAAGCTAGCCTCACATCCGTGGACGCCGGCACGGCATCCGCGTTGCCAGATCATTCTCCCCAAGTCTCTGAGATTGAGGCGAGCAAGCACGCCGAGGCCACGGCGGCCGCTGCTGCCTCTCCTTTGGCGAGCTCACCCACCACGACGTTGGCCACTCCTCCTGTTGAAAGCGACCCCGTCTCTACCTTTATCACTCAACTCAACCAAGCTGCCACCATTGCCCAGTTTGTACTGTCGCAGCGCATCATGGACGCTGGTCGCCTCAGCGCTCAACTGCTCAAAGTTCCAATTTCGCGAACTCCAGGCGGCAACCTGAATAACATCAAGTTGTTCCTGGAAACAATCTGCTCTACTGTCGAGTTCCATCCTGCACGAGCTGGGGCGGAGCAACGCGGGATTAATGTTGATGAGAATTTGATGCTTTGTTTGAAGGCGCTTGGTGTCGTCATGTCCGAGGTGGAAAAGCGCAAGCAAGGTTTGGTTGCGTAGTCCTGTCTGTTTATGGTCCTTTTTGGACGTTTCTCTTTGTATTTGGTGTGGTTGCCTTTCGAAATGCAAACAAAATTCATACAATATCACACTGCTTCAACAACTGAAAGATCTTGCGATGGAACCCGCGGTTTTCTTCCGAAGAGCAACAACTACTCGACTGCCATTGCCGTTGGGCCTCTCAATATTTGGCGCTCCGTGACCTGGAACAGAGCATGAGCCTCCTCCTGAGAGAGAGGCCTCTTCATTTTTTGGAAGGCCGCTTCTTCGCTGATACCATCGCGTTGCGAGATCAGCTGCAGCACTGCCTCCGGCACGATCACATGTGTCAAAAATCTATGGTCTCGGCACGGCGGCCGCGACATCAGCTTTCGGTCGCCCTCGAAATGGGAGAGCAACTTCAGTACGACACTGTCGGGCACTGGTCCAGAAGCAGGCGGGCGAGAGTCGTCACCCTTGGCGTACTCGTCTCGCCAATACGAAAAACCACCGTCTGCAACTTTGCAAATATGAGGCAGTATTTCCTTGGCAAAGGTCTTGATGTTTCCTGTGTACCTGGCGCTGCGCGAGAGGACGAAATTCGTAACAATGAGTGCAAGCACAACACGACGCACAGAGGCCGTTTCAAGGTGCTTCAACAGCTTGCCTAATTGCCAGTATGGCGTCTTGCTCTTCATCGCTACTATCGCGTGCGTCAGCGGCCGATGGCTGGACAGTGTTGCCGTTGTTGTCGTCGTCATCTGACAATTCCTCGGCTTGTTGGTCGGTGTCCATAGGGTCATCCTCGTCGTCCGAAGCCGCCTTGGCAAAGAAGCGCTGCTTCATCGGAGAGCTTTGATCGATACTAGCCGTCCCAACGGCAAGCTTCTCCGCCGCTTTTCTGGCTCGGGCTAGCGCTTCACGGTAAGCAGCAGGCGTGTCTGGGTCATCCGGATCGGTACATTTGTACGGTTTCACAGAGATAAACTTGGCCCTATGTGATGACACGCAAGCAAACAGGTTGGTACTTTGACCATCGACACGCAAAAGCTTCTGTTACATACCGTTTCTCCAGAGGCTTGTCCGTCAATGACAGGTTTCCAGTGAACAAGTTGCATTCGTGCAATTTCTGTGCCTTCAGACGTGAAATGTACTTGGCAGGCCACCAAATGAAGCGGTTGAGCATCAAGTCCAGGCGGCGCTTTGCCCAAACGACCGTGCCAGGCCGGAAGTCGGTCGTAGACTGGTGCGATAGTTGGACAGCCGGGAGTTCGTCATCCGAATCGTCGTCTACCGGACCAGACGATGACGGAAGGTCCCCGTCTTCGTCCTCATCGTCAAACTGCTGTCGGACTACTCCAGATCGCAAGCGAGTTTCAAAAGCAGCCGAATCTCCACTCGAGCTCGGGGGAGAAGAGCTTGGCTCCACATGTGGATCAAGTCTGAGAACTTTCCGAGCGGGAGGCAGCGCCTTATCGCTCGGTCCAGCAGCAGCAGCAGCAGCAGCAGCAGCAGCAGTTGTCGACACTGTTTCTTGTGCTGAAAGGGCGATAGAACGCAAGACGGAAGCAGAAGCTGCTGCCACTGCAGCTGGCGTCGAATCTGGCTCTAAAAAGTCCGCTGCAATCGAACGGACTACTGACGGACGAGGGATGGATGTATTGGTTGGGCGGTGCGCATGGGTTGCTCGAGACGGTTGCTCGTCAAAATCAAACACTTCGAGCTTTGTCTTTGGTGACTTGTCTGGGTTGTTGGCAGCATCGGTGTGCTCTTTGGAAGCGGTGCGCCCTTTGACCGATGTTGGCAGTGGCTTTGCAGCCGCTGACGAAAAGAAAGTGTCAAGTTTTGGTTGCTGCGTTGGTTTGGATGTTTGATGTTGCTTCTTGCCAGCTGTTGACGAAGGCTGGGGTGCAGCAACTGGCCCTGGATTTGCCCGAGTTGATCGCTTGCCACTTGGACTTTCTGCACTGTCGTCGGGTACCACGGGAAGTTCACCGTTGCGGCTGAGGCTCACCTGTGCTTGGCTTTGTCGGCCAGGTTTGTTCACCTTAGCGCTATTAAAACTAGAGTCCTCCTGGCTGCTGCTCGCGACATTGGCCACGGACGCGCGGGCGGAGATATTGGCGGCGTCTGCATCCGACTCGCTGGTATATCGCTTGGAAGCGCCACCAGCACCACGGTTGGAAGCTACTCTGGCATGCGACGACTTGGTCTCGGGTGATGCGACACGCTGGCGCAACTTTCTGATCTCAGTACCATCCGCGGCAGAGTTGAAAAGTCCACGTTGACGACTCCCTTGTGAATCATCGCCAGGACTCTGGCTGCTGGCTAGAGCGCGCCTCGACCTTGGCTCCTCTTGACTGCTCACTACGTCGGTCACATCCGCGGCCGACACTCGCAGGGAAGGGCCTGGCCCCTCGGCATCCATTTCGCTCGCCCTTCGTTTGGAAATGGCAAGAGTTGGACTGGAAGCGCTTTTTGCGCGAGGATTCGGGGATGCTGGAGACTTTGCGTTGGGTGAAGCGATGGTGCGCTGTCGCAACTGCCGAACCGCAGGCTTGTCTTCTTCTTCCAAGCTGTTAGGCTCAATCACATCCCGATGTACTGTGGAACGTCCGCTTGCTTGTGAAGTGCGAGGACTTTGCGCAAAGTCGATTGCTGCGACCTTTGGCTTGGACTGGTCTGGCTCGAGAGTTGTTGGGGTATCAATCACTTCGATCTTCGCCTTGGACTTGGAAGCCTGCACTGGGGTATCAAACATGGACTTGGATAGGACGAGGGGCGGCCGGCTGCGAAGGGCTCGCTGCTCCTCGGCGGATGTATATGTGTAAACTGCGCCAGGCTTGCAGTTTTTCGCTGTGGCTTTGGATCCAGAGACGATTCGGACGTGGAGGGAAACGAAGAGCGTGGAGGGAAACGAAGAGCCGGACGAGCTTCTGGCTGCAAGGAGAGTTTGCGAGGCTTTTGCAGGCTCGGGCTGGTTGCTTGTGCCAGGTGCTTTTGAGCGCACAGGGGCAGAGTTTGTTGCTTTGGGACTCTTTCCAGCCAGAGCCGTTGCGTTGACGAGTGGGTGTTCGACTTGGCTGAAAATCAGCATCATCATTCTGACCATCAAAAGTCTGCGCGAGTAAACCTTGTTGCAAGCGGTCTTTCGCAAGGCTAAGCGAGGTAGAGTAGCGGATGTGCTCGGTTTTGTTGTGCGGCATGGCTTGTATGAAACTGGCACGAAGGGTGCCGATCAAATCTTCGTGAAAAGGCTTGATATCAGCTGCATTGGTGATGAACACGCTACGAGAAACAAGACAATGGTCATGTGGATTGTCGTTGGCAAATGAGTGGATTGTCGTTGGCAAATGAGTGGAATCTGCTGAAAATATGGAGCAAAGCCACATTTCCAGTACTTTTGCAACATGAAGGGCAGACGTACGGTTGAGGAGGTTTGGGCGCGCTGTCAATCATACGGCAAACCGCAATCGGTGGACTACTTGACTTGTTCGAATGAGCATTTGGAGGAAGAACCTGCAGCACGACACACACACAACAGAGAAGGGTCAACTTTCTGATATCGTACGTGTTGTCCGCGCGACTACTACAGTGTCCACGACCCCCATCCCCCACACGTTTGGGAGCTTGACTACAATGCTGTTGACACATCCAAGTGCTTAATCAATCCAACAAAACAGCGAATTGTACCTGAGCTGGCCAGAAATGTCCATCCAACTTGACTAGAACGATCTTGTTTGTTTCAAAGACTGTGACAAGCACAAAAATTCAACATCATCAGCCATGAACAATACACAATGAATAACGTCGAGCTCTCAGCAATGACAGGTCAAAGTGAGATGCTCAGAATGACAGGTTTTTATCAGAATGAAGCGTTTTTTGCAGCCAACGTCGGCCACATCCAACCGCCAACCCCAACACACATCCCCAGCGCTTGGTTGAGGATGGACTTGATGGAGCTCTCCACCTCGCTTGTTCATCGTCGTCATACGAGTGAAGTGAAGTGAAGCTGGGATTCTTGATCCAAAAGCCAGCGCTCTTCTGCGTTCAGTCGCAGGTGATTGCGACGAGATGGTTGTTGTTGTTGTTGTTGTCGTTGTTGTTGTGTATGATGTGTGAGTGTGATGGTGTTAGTACTTGGCATGGCGGGTGCTGCTGCTGGAGCGAGGAGCCCTGCTGCTCTTGGTCTGCCTTGCTGCTGGACGAGCTGGCTGATGCGGCCACCATTACTACTACTACTATTACTATTACTACTACTACTATGATGACTGTCAGTATTAGTAGTAGTAGTACTATCAGCAGTCGTAGTTCGCTTGGCTTTGAGTGGCATGGTTTGGGATTCACTCGGGTGAGCAACAACAGACTAGGACTGATCTCATAGCAAAAGCCCATCACAGTCACAATCACACACTTCACATCACAATTAGATTGAAGCTTGTTTCAGCAACATCAGTCAAACAGAGGAAGCCTCAGCAGTACTTGTAGATCTACTTGAGCCAAAACAGCTCGAAAACATAACTGTAACTGAACTGTTCAATCCTTTATTCTTCATCTTCATCCTAGTTTTCTTTTATTATTTGTTATTATTGGTACTGTTGGTACTGTACGACGATGGCTGGACTCGGTCGCTTGCTGTGCCAGCTGTGCGGACTCGTCTGCCCGCCAATCCCGTCCAGCATTACCAACAAGATGGCCTTCTTCCCACCGCCAACGTCCTACATCTTACTACCGCCGCCCGCAAAGCCGTCCCCATCCTCGCAATCACAATCACAGCAGGGCGACGACGCGCGGGGAAGCGGCAGCGGCAGCGGCAGTCGCTCAATCCAGACACAGCCAACCTCAGCCCAGGCACCCGCGACAACCACGACCACGACCACGACCACGACCACAACCACGACCATGTCTATGTCCAGCGCTGCGAGCAAGTCGAGCCATGGGCTGGGTGACGAGCGAGCCGAAGGAGCCTCTGCGCCACTGCTCTCCGCTTCTTCCTCGCAGCAGCTGGACGCCGACGCGCAGCTCGCAGCCATTGCGCAGTACGAGGAGGACGCCGCCGCCACTGCACTGGAGCAACAAGAGCAGCGCGAGTTGGAAGCGCTTCAAGAGCAGGACGCCGCCGCACAGCACCTCCTGATGCCCGACGGATGCGAGTGCGGCTTCCACCAATGCTACGTCCCAGAGCGCACCATGCGAGTGCGCAACTCGCCGCTGGGTGTATCGACGTTGAGCATTCTATTCCACGAGTACAATGCGACCCTGCAACGGCGCCTCCGTGGAACCGAGTACTTTCGAGTTCGTACCAGTCGTGGCAACACGCTCGCCTGCGCGTTCATTCCGTCGCTCCGGATAGCACAACCAGCAGGTGCAGGTGCAGGTTCAGGTGCAGGTGCAAATGCATCAACGCCAGTAGTTCGAACAATCTTGTTTTCGCATGGGAATGCGACGGACATGGGAGAAATTCTGCCCTTCCTGAAGGCCATGTCACTTGCGCTGCCAGCGAACATTGTTGCGTACGACTATTCCGGCTACGGGGACAGCACCGGTCGGCCGAGCGAGGCCAACCTGTACGCGGATGTGCAGGCCGTGCTTGATCACACGACTAGCCGTTTGGGCATCCCGGTCGGCGAAATCATCCTCTACGGGCAAAGCATCGGGTCTGTGCCAACCGTCGAGCTGGCTGCGCGTACTCGCGGCATTGCAGGCGTCATTCTGCACGCCCCGCTCACTTCGGGACTGCGGCTCATCCGGCCCAATATCAGCCGAACGTACTGCATCGACCCATTCCCGTCGATCGACCGCATTTCCAACATTCATGAGCCCGTGCTCATCCTGCATGGCACTGCGGACGAGGTCATTCCAGTGCAGCACGGCCAGGCACTCCACCGTGCGTGCCGAAAGCCCGCTGAGCCACTCTGGGTGCACGAAGGCAACCACAACAATTTGGAAATGTCTCCCATGTTCTTTCCGCGATTGCGAAAGTTTGCTCAGCATCTTGAGTGACCTGGTGCACTTTTTGTGTGTGTGTGTGTTTTTGGCCCGCCTCAGAAAATCTCGCCATTGTGGTTTGCTTGTTTTGTTTGCAAACCTCAACCAAGCAACAAAAGAATGAAAATAAGAACGTTTTACTGTGAAACAATCGCGTCCAACTCGTGCAATACCGCAGCATCCAATCCAGTGAGATCAAACTCAAAGTGTGTCAAACTAACGGTGGAGGGCGTGCGTGTGGGGTCGCGCAAAATAACCTGGGCAACCTGTGCTAGTTGCTCGGTTTTCGAGTTGGTACAGAGACTTGAAATACGCGTTTGAATCCGCTCAATCAACTCTGGATGCGATTTTTCCAACCGAGATCGTTTGCTGTCACCCCCAAGATCTTCCGAGCGTGGTGCTGCGCGTTTGGTTGTCGCGCTTGGATTGTGGGAACTTGACTTTCCATTTGTCGAAGCGGCTGGTGCTGCTGCGGCTACGGGAGACGACTTGGAACTGTGTGATGACTTGGATGCACTCTGCTTGCTCTTTTCCTTTTCCTTCTTGCTCTGGCGCGAAAGGTACGACGAGGCCTCGCCGTCCGAGTCAGAGTCGTTGTTATCCTCCGAATCGGAATCGACCGCCCGGCGAGACTTTTTCGGACCCCCCGCAGCTGCGGCTGCGACTGCCGCTGCTGTCGGCTTGGCAAGTAGTGCCGCTCGTAGCTGCGCAGAAGGGTTGACAAATGTCTGCACCAGTGGAAAACAAACAACGGAAAACAAGAACATGCAATGTGAGAAGCAAACAAAAAAGGTTGCTTTTGTTGCAACCCCAGACCGCAACTGTCCGATGCTGAACAGAGGGTATGTGTGTGCTTTACCAATGTGTGCGTCTTCTGCTGGAGGTTGGAGGTATTGTCGACGGTCGGAAAGTGCAGAGGATGAACGAATTTGACTGGAGCTTGGCTGGCGTCCTTAAAGTACACGGTGATGGGGATGTCAAAGCTACCCCAGCCGGTCTCGACGACCTGGTATGGTGGTGATGAGATTTCTGTGCATGATCCAATTCCAAATCACGAACTGCAAAGTCAGGCAAATGATAGCCTATCCAAGTTGCGTTCAGGATTCAATGCCACTTGCGTCGCCGTGGGTTTTTAAAGTGCCCTTCGAGGAGCTGGAACTCGACGCGCGAGACGACAGAGCTCAAGTCGAACGTGGTTGGGCTTTCGGATCGCACAAAGACCGTCCAGCGGTAGGTGTGTGTGGCGTTATTGACGAGCTTTGGCGGGATGGCCTCGATCTCATTGCCAACGAGGATTTTCTGAGTGGTCCAAAGCCGCGGTCGGCAAAAGCAAACAGGTGAGCAAGGGGTGAGCAAGAGGTGAGCAAGGGGTGAGCTGTAGTAGAGCGATGATGGATGATGGGGAAGAGGGGGGGAGATGGGGACGAGAGACTGAGCAAAGTAGTTATGGAGAGAGAGCGCCGCCATCACAGCAACGGGATCAGATCGGATCAGAATGCATGCATGAATTGGTGATGAGATGAAAGCAAGTAAAGTCGTTGGGACTGAGATCACACAGCAACAGCAGCACTCACACGGGTGAGAGTCGATGACGCCATTCTGTGCAAGAAGAAGACTGTTTTCACTCAGTCAAAAGGGACAAAGATCGCGACGACGGTTGGTTTTGATGTCGGAGCAAAACATAAACATGCAAATGTTGAAAATTGATAACTTGATTGAAAATGTCGCTCAAACTCAATAAGAAAAAGAATCGAAAGAATGGAAACCGAAAAAAAAAAAAAAAAAAAAAAGACGATTTTCGCATTTATTATTATTTTATTATTATTTATTATTTTTGATGTTTTGGTTTTTTTTTTTTTTCATTCTTCTTTTTTTTTTTTTTTTTTTTTTTCTTACTCTTTCTTCATGGTAAATAATAACAATCCTACAACAACTGGTTTTGAGTGAAAAATCTTTGAGTTTTTCTTTTTTCTCTTCGTCATTTTGACTCGCTCTGCTGATGAGCGTCGCACATCCGGACTTGCAACGCCATTCCAAGCCACCAACGGGAGAGTGGCAACAGAGAGGGAAGATAGGAGAAACATCCACGTCGCTGGAAACACCCCAAAGCACAAAGCAAAAAGCAGCAGGGCGAGAATGAGGATTTGACGCTGGAACCGCGTCCTTTGCTTTTTTTTTTTTTCTTTTTTTTTTTTTAATGGCAAACGCTCGGTGTTGGCTTTGTGTCTAGTTTCGTCCGCTCTCCACGGGATCCGCTGTTTGCTGTGCCACTCGATTTTCGGACGATACCCATCGTGGATGCACTGGGTCAAAACAACCAACAGTCCGAACACAAAAGAACCAAAGAATCAAATGAAAAAAAAGAAACGCCTTTTTTTTTTCTTTTTTTTTTTGGTTCGCTTTTTCTTTTTCGTTCTTTTTTTTCCTGTTGTGGTTTGTCGTCGCCCCCTCATCGCCAGGTCGCACTCACTCGCGTGGATGGCTGCCGACAAGCGCACATGCATGGAGCAGACGCTGTGTGCCATTCTCGTGCTCGATTGCTGGTCGCTCGCTCGTCGTTTCAAAAAACACACCAAAACATGAGCTCGATCACAAAAAAAAAAAAAAAAAAAAAAAAATCTGGTGGTTGTTGCCTTCCTTTTCTGTAAACCAGCCGCTTTGACCATTCCGGCAGAAAACCCTGACGATTGCACATCCGCAGCGCCGTCTCTTGCTTGTTGGTGCATGTCAGTGCGAGTGACTGCGAGTGGAACTGATTGTGTTGGGGACGGGGGGGAATCCATGGACGGGGCACGGATTGAAGTGGTTCTGTGGAAAAGTTACGAACATTCTACGACTTTTGCTTTGGAATGGAGGCTTGTTTTCTGCTTCAATCACACTTGCTGTACTGTGTCGTGTGCTAACGCTTGGAACGTGTGTGCGTGTGTGCGTGTGTGCTTGGACTTGGGATGTGTAACAGCCGCAGTACCATTGGCAGTCCAAGAACGTCAAGTCCTCGGGTGTCGAGGACATGGTCCTCTTGTCCAAAATCTCAGAGGACCAGATTGTCGACAATCTCAAGAAGCGCTACATGGATGATTTGATCTTTGTGCGTCAGAGCTGAGCTTGCAAGACTCTGTCTCTTGCTTCTTGCTGCATGAGGCCGCGCCGCTGACTTTGAAACATCATTTGCTTCTGCAAACAGACATACATTGGGCCCGTGCTGATTTCAGTCAACCCTTTCAAGTCCATGCCCTACTTTACTGATCGCGAGATTGAGCAGTATCAAGGCGCCGTAAGTTGCTTCCTTGTTTGTTTGTTGTGCAGCGAACAGGGAGGACTGAGCTCGAGGATGATTATCCAATCGAGCCGAGTGATGTCATCCCACTTTCCCACTTTTCCTTCCCCACGCCATCCCTCGTCCAACATGACTATTTCATGGTGTGAAACGCAACTGCGACTGCGTTGCCATCGCTCTTTCGCCTTCTTTTTGAGCTTGATTCAACTCAATTACGAAACGCCCAACCGGTTTCTGTCGCAAGCGAGCCACTCGGGCTGACAACATCGCAATTGAGCCTAAAGCAATTTCTCAACTCTATGCAAGCATCAGCAATGAATCTTGAAAGAGAACTCAGTTCGAAACTCGATACTCGCTTGCCTGCCTGACCCTTTTTTTTTTCCTTTTTTTTTTTCCCTCTGTTCTACAACTTTGCTCGCCTCATTCTCTGCCCCCTTTTCTTCCATCCCTCTACCCAACCTTTGAACTTGCGACCTCTCGCACTCACGTGCTGCCTGCCGTGTCAAATTTTGACTAACTGACTGACCTGGCGAACCACTCCACAAATAGTCTGCTCACGAAAACCCGCCGCACGTCTATGCGCTCTCGGACAACATGTACCGCAATATGCTCATCGAGATGGAAAACCAATGCGTCATCATCTCGGGCGAGTCGGGTGCTGGCAAGACGGTCGCTGCCAAGTACATTATGCAGTACATTGCGCGTGTCTCTGGTGGTGGTCCCGCCGTCCAGCGCGTCAAGGATGTCATTCTCGAGTCCAACCCGCTTCTCGAAGCCTTTGGCAACGCCAAGACTGTGCGCAACAACAACTCGTCCCGTTTCGTACGTCCTTTTGTTGTTGTTGTCGTTTTTGGTTTGGTTTCTGTTCTCCTTTTCTCACTCCTCCTCCTCCTTTACCACCACCACCACCACCTCCTCCTCCCACAGGGCAAGTACTTTGAGATTCAGTTCTCTCGCGGAGGTGAGCCAGACGGTGGCAAGATTTCCAACTTTTTGCTGGAAAAGAGTCGCGTGGTTGGCCAAAACCGCGAGGAGCGCAACTTCCACATCTTCTACCAGCTGTGTTTCGGCGCCAATGCTCAGCAAAAGGAGGCCTTCGGCATCACTGAGCCACAGTACTACAACTACCTGAACAAGAGCGGTTGCTTCACTGTTGACGGCACGGACGACGTCGCCGAATTCCACGAAACGACAAAGGCTATGGGCGTCATGGGCCTGAGCAACGACATCCAGAATGAGGTGTACAAGATTGTTGCAGGTATTCTGCACCTGGGCAACCTCGAGTACGTCGAGAATGGCAACTACGCCCAGGTCGCCGATCCCCAATTCCTCGAATTCCCCGCCTATCTTCTCGGCATTGAGGCAGACCAGCTCAACCAAAAGCTCACCAGTCGCATCATGGAGAGCAAGTGGGGTGGCAAGACTGAAGTGACGAATGTGACGCTCAACGTTGAGCAGGTAAAGCATGCAATTTCACAACTCCACTCTCTGTCCGTCCCATGGATTCTCATCATCTGCTGCTGTGTATGTTCAATCCATGTGCGCGGCTTTTTCTGTTTTTTTTTTCCTATTGCTCTCAGACCATGTACACTCGTGATGCACTCTCCAAGGCACTCTACTCGCGCTTGTTCGATTTTCTCGTCCAGGTAACGTTTGGCTTGCTCTCTCTCTCTCTCCATTTGTCCATCAACTGGCATGAACCGGACGGTTTACTCATGCACTGCATGGTCTGACTTTGGTGTGTAGACTATCAACGCTGCCATGGTCAAGCAGAAAGTCGAACTGGCCATTGGTGTGCTCGATATTTATGGCTTTGAGATTTTCACGGTAACGCTCGCACACACCCAATCTGCTACGGCGACGTGTTACGTCTGCTGCTTTAAGGGGTTTGCATCATATTCATCATCTTTCTTTTTTTTTTTTTTTTTTTTTTTTTTTTTTTGTGGTCCTCTTTGCTTTCCTTGAATCCAGAAAAACGGCTTTGAGCAATTCTGCATCAACTTTGTCAACGAGAAGCTTCAGCAAATCTTCATCGAACTCACGCTCAAGGCCGAGCAGGAAGAGTACGTCCGCGAGGGCATCCAATGGACCCCCATTCAGTTCTTTAACAACAAGGTTGTGTGCGACCTCATCGAGTCCAAGCGCCCGCCAGGCGTCATGTGCGTGCTCGACGACGTGTGCGCCACGCTGCACGCTCAGGGTGACGGCGCTGATGGCAAGTTCTTGGAAAAGCTTGCACCCGCTGTCAGCTCGAACGAGCACTTTTCGAGCATGTCGGGTGCCTTTGTCATCCAACACTACGCCGGTCGCGTGACGTACGATGTTGACGGCTTCTGCGAGCGCAATCGTGACGTGCTCTTCAAGGACTTGATCATGCTGATGCAGTCGTCGTCGAGCGCCTTCATCCGCTCGCTCTTCCCCGAAGACACCAACAATGACGACAAGAAGCGCCCCACCACGGCCTCGACCAAGATCAAGACCCAGGCCAACGAGCTTGTCGACACGCTCATGAAATGCACCCCGCACTACATTCGCTGCATCAAGCCGAACGAAACCAAGCAGGCACACGATTGGGATGCCAAGCGCTGCACCCATCAGGTCCAGTACCTCGGTCTGAAGGAGAACATTCGTGTCCGTCGTGCCGGCTTTGCCTACCGCCAAGTGTTTGACAAGTTCCTGCGTCGCTTTGCCATTCTGACTCCCGAAACCTTCCCTCATTGGAACGGCTCTCCGGTTGAAGGCGTCAAGTTCCTCCTCAACAAGGTCGACATGGACAACTCGCAATGGCAGCTTGGTTCGACCAAGATTTTCGTCAAAAATCCCGAGTCGCTCTTCTTGCTGGAAGAGCTGCGCGAGCGCAAGTTCGACGCGTTCTGCCGCAAGATTCAACGCGCCTTCCGCCAGTATCGTGCCCGCAAGCACATGCACGAGCTCAAGCAGAAGGCTACCGACATTCTCTTTGGCAAGAAGGAACGCAGGCGAGGCAGTCTCAACCGCAACTTTGTCGGCGACTACATTGGCTTCCAGGACAACCCAGCGCTTCGTGCATTGCTACGTGAGTGGTGCTCTGTGTTGGTGATGGTGGTTGTGTGATTTCGTGGTGGGGTGTTGGGGTTTTTTTGGGTTTTTTTTTTTTTTGTTGTTGTTGTTGTTGTTTGTTTTTTTTTTTTTTTTTTGGGAGAAGCGTGACTGACAGTGCTCCCTTCCTTGTCGCGTTTGCCCCCCCCCCCCAATTTATGATCAACACAGCCAAGAAGGAGCGTGTCGAGTTTGCCTGCGACGTCATGAAATACGACCGTCGCTTCAACGGCCAAAAGCGAGACCTGCTGCTTACATCGCAGGCCTTGTACTTGGTTGCATTGGAGAAGGTGCAAAAGGGTCCCGAGAAGGGCAAGCTCGTGCTGGAGGTCAAGCGCCGCATCGAGATGGCGCAAATCTCTGGCGTAACGCTCAGCCCGTTCCAGGACGATTTCGTCATTCTGCACGTCCCGAGCGAGTACGACAACGTGTTTGAGCTCATCTTCAAGACCGAGTTCCTCACCACGCTCAGCGACAAGTACTTGGCCGCCACTCAACGGAAGCTCACCGTCAACTTTTCGGACAAGATCCAGTACACTGTCAAGAAGGGTGGCTTTATGGACAGCGCCGGTACTCGCATGATTGCCTTCTCGTACGGCCAGGGCGATCTCGCCATTGTTAAGCCCGGTGGCAAGGGTGGTATTGTGACGATTGGCCAAGGTTTGCCGAAGGATTCTCGTGAGTTATTTCGAGCCGTTGAAGACCTGGTGGTGGTTGTAGTGGTTGTATTTCCGTTTGTCGGAAGTTTCCGTGCAGTTTAGGAATTCGCTCAAACTGACTCATGCCATGTCGTGGTATGTTTGCTCAACACAGGTCCCAACTTCCAACCTGTGGCTCGCCAATCCGCTCCCCGTGGTGGCGGCGGCGGTGGTCGTGGTCGCGCTCCTCCGGCTCCTTCTGGTGGTGGTGGCGGTGCTCCCCCGCCGCGTGGTGCTGCTCCGCCTGCTCGTGGTGCTCCCCCGACGCGCGGTGGCATGGCTCCCCGTGCACCCGCCCCACAAGCACCCGCCCCACAACAACAAGACGACCAGGAGGATGACGCTCCTCCGCCGATGCGCGCTGCCCCACCAACCCGCGGCGCTGCTCCGCCCATGCGCGGCGGCATGGCTCCCCGTGGCGGCATGGCCCCCCGTGGTGCCCCCGCTGCTGCTGCTGGCGGCCCTCCGAGCGGCGGCCCGACCCGAGGTGGCTTGGCTCCGCGCGGCGCGCCGGCCTCGGCTGCCGGTGGCCCACCCGGCGCTGGTCCGGCTCGTGGCGGAATGGCTGCGGCTGGCCCTCCTCGCGGCGGTGCTGCTCCTCGTGGACGTGGTGCCGGCCCGGCAGGCCCTGGTCGCGGCGGTGCAGCCGGTCCCGGCCCCGCCCGTCCCGCGCCCAAGGCCGTCCCGCAATGCCGTGCCATCTACGACTACACGGCCAATGACACGGACGAGCTCGCGCTCACCACTGGCGATGTGGTTGATATTTTGAACAAGGACAACCCCGGCTGGTGGCAAGGCCGTGTCGGCAACCGCATTGGTCTCTTCCCCTCCAACTATGTTGAGATGGTTTAAGTCGATAGTGTGGTGTCTTTGTGTCTTTGTGTGTGAGCGTGAGTGTGTGTGTGGATGTGTGCAAGATCGATCGACCAATTTGTCTGTCCCTTTTTGTGTGTGTGTGTGCGTGTGTGTGTTTGTGATGCCTGTTGTTTTGTTGGTAATGACGGTTGGCTCAAAAAAAAAAAACCTCCCGTCTTCCTGTGAATGAACTTTCAAACAATGTGAATGAACTTGCAAACAATGTACCCACTCATTCCCAATTTACATGTTTCTTGTCGAGCTGAGCGCTTGCGATGCTCAACCAATTTTCGAGCTCTGGTCGGACAAGTGCTGTACATTCGTTATGACTCGTGGCCACAGTGATGTTTTGGCATTGAATGCATGATAGATTCAACCCAAAGTGCATGCGATTCCAAACGATGGCAGCCCTCTGTTGTTGCTCTTTCGAAAAAAACCGAAACCATTTTCTTATTCGATGTTTGCTCTTACTCGTGAGGTCTCCAAAACCAAAACATCAAATTAAAAACAAAGGAAAGCTTCTGCAATATACTCTCCACCTTTGTCCTTTGAAGGTTTTGTTGATGAGCCGTGCAACATTTCCGGTACATTGAGGAGCGATGAATGCAGAAGAAAGCCAAATCTCGGATTTCGCCCAATTCCTTCCTTCCTTCCACTCTGAGCGCAACCCACCCACCTCCCTCCATAACCGGAACGCTTGATACCTCGGCTCACTCTTCCTTTGCGTTTTCATTTTTTGTTGGCTTTTGGTAAACAGAAACCTCAACCTCCACCACACTTCGTGCGTTCGACGAATCAGCGTTTCTGCGCAATCGCTTTTTATTTTACTTTTCTTTTTTTTTCTTTTTTTTGAATGCCTTTTCGTTCTCGTCATGTTGAATTGAAGTGACTGTTCTGGTGCTGATGTCCCCGAAAGTGTCGCTCCATTGTCACATTGCTTCAACAGTACCTCTCTCAACGCGCTCAGGCACACACGACACGGTCTGTCGGCCATTGCGTTCGTGACCAAAGGGGGGGTTTTTTCCTTTTTCCATGCGCTCGCTCGCTCATTTTTCCCGCACTGCTGACAGTCGGCGTGCTGCTTTGTCTCTTCCATTCTCTCGTTGTCGTCTCGCTGTCTCTTTGCCATGCTCATATTGCCCCCGCACGGCGTTGTGTGCTTTTGCTTCTGCTCCGTTCTTCGCTTTGTCGTTTTCAAAACACGCACTCACTGCCCTTGTTTGAACGCATTTTTAACTGGTTTTTTTTTTTGGTTTTTTTTTTTTTTTTGGTTTTTTCCCCCTCAGTTCACTTTTTTCTCTCAAGTTTCAAAAACCCACCACCTCCGACCATGTCCACCAACTCGCTGATGCCTTCTACGGTTGGACCGTTCACGGCGTCGGCTGCGTCGTCGCCTGCGTTTGCCTACCCGATGCCTGCGTTCGAGTCCATCTACCAGAACATCAAGAGCGATCCGCAGGTGGTCAACTTTGGCATTGGTCAAGCGCTGCCCCAGGCGCCCGTCAACTCGACCGTCGCCACCAACCAGGGCCGCTCCCAGGCCACCAACACCTCCCTTGAGCATGTGGCCCTCCTCGACATTTACAGCGAGCCCACCAGCCTCCGCAAGACCTCCGTCATCTGCACGATTGGTAAGGACGGAGTGGAGTGATTTCACCACGGCGTTCGACCCTAAAAATTCTCCCTCTTCTCCTTCTCCTTCTCTCCCGTTCTCTCTCCCACTCTCTTCTTACTCTCGTGATGATGGTCATATTTATGCTCTCGTCGCTGACTCTGCCCTTCTCGTGTTGTTCCTTGCGTGTCTGTGTCTCCCCCGCACTCAACCTGGATCTTCCTTCTCTTTCTCTTTTCTCTTTCTCTCTTTCTCTTCTTCTCTCGCAGGCCCCAAGACCAACACAGTCGAGCGACTCACCGAGCTCCGCCGCGCCGGCATGAACATTGTCCGCTTGAACTTTAGCCACGGCAGCTACGAGGTAACACCCCCCCCCCCTTCTCCCAATCGTCGTTGCAAGACTTTGAAAAAACTCTGCACTTGTAATCACTAACAATTGGTCGGCGCCCCTCCTCGTCTCCCAGTTCCACAAGTCCATCATCGACAACCTGCGCACGTCGATGCAGCAGAGCCCCGGTTCGGCAGTCGGCCTGGCGCTCGACACGAAGGGCCCTGAAATCCGCACTGGCTTGATGCGCGAACCTGGCGAATTTGACCTGAAGGCCGGCCAGGAGCTTCTGATCAGCACCAACCCGGAACACGCCAACGATGGCGATGACAAGCGCATCTTTTGCGACTACAAGCAGCTGCCGCACGTCATGGCCAAGGACGGCCTCGTGTACGTTGACGATGGTCTTGTCTCGCTTCGTGTGACTGAGACTGGCCCCGACTGGGTCAAGACTGTGGTGCTCAACCCTGCGCGCATCGGAAGCCGCAAGGGCATCAACTTGCCCACCGTCAAGGTTGATCTGCCCGCGCTGTCGCCCAAGGACCGCGAGGACATCAAGTTTGGCCTCGACAATGGCATCGACATGGTCTTTGCCTCGTTCATTCGCAAGCGCGCAGATGTCGAGGAAATCCGCCAGGTCCTCGGTGAGCGCGGCAAGAACGTCCTGATCATCTCCAAGATTGAAAACCACGAGGGCATGCAGAACTTCCAGCAGATTCTCGAGGCGACGGACGGTGTCATGGTTGCCCGCGGCGACCTCGGCATTGAAATCCCCCCGGAGAAGGTCTTCCTCGCCCAAAAGATGATTATTGCTCGCTGCAACGTGGTCGGCAAGCCCGTCATCTGCGCCACGCAAATGCTCGAGTCCATGACGTACAACCCGCGCCCAACCCGCGCCGAGATTAGTGACGTTGCAAACGCTGTCCTTGATGGCGCTGACTGCGTCATGCTTTCTGGCGAGACTGCCAAGGGCAGCTATCCGATCGAGGCTGTGTCGATCATGCACAAGATTTGCCTCGAAGCCGAGAGCGCCCTCTTCTACCGCCCGCTCTTTGACGAGCTGCGCCAAAACACCCCCAAGCCGCTCGCTGTGGACGAGGCTATTGCCTGCTCTGCCGTCAACGCCGCATTCGAGACCGAGGCCCGAGCAATCGTTGCCCTGACCACCTCTGGCAACACGGCCCGTCTGCTGTCCAAGTACCACCCGTCGTGCCCGATTCTCACCGTCTCCCGCAACGCACAGACTTCGCGCCAGGTCCACTTGTACCGCGGCTGCTATCCTCTCGAGTACAAGCGCGAGCGAAACCCCAGCTGGGAGCGTGACGTCGAGGAGCGCATTCACTGGGCGGTCGAGGTTGCCAAGGCCCGCGGCTTTGTCAAGCCCGGCGACATTGTCATTGTCGTGCATGGTTTTTCACAAGGCTCGCAGCACACCAATACAATCCGCATCTGGACTTGTGTGTAAGCAATGCTCGAGGTTGGGGGCAAACGGAAAACAACAAAAAAAAAAAAAAAGACGTTTGCACTGTTGCTTGTTTTCGGTGGAGCGCCTCCAATTGCCAATAAAATTACTGTAGTTGTTACCTTTGTCGTTTTGACTATCAAGTACGGAGTGAAATGCATTGAATGAAACTTGCGGGTATACATTTTGCAATGGGAATTTTTCCCCAGTTCACTGAGGCCACTGTGCACCACCGCCCGCCGCCCTGACCCCATCAGGTTTGTACATGACCTGACAGCACCCCGTGGCTGCATTGGCGAGGACGGGGGACACCTGCATCGTCGTGTACGGATACCCCCTTTTTGCGTGTCGCAGCTGGTGACGAGGTCCCTCAAAACGGCACTGCAGCCCCTTCTACTGTATACCATTGGAATGAGCCGATTTTTTAGATATAGAATCATGTGCGAGACGGCCAGGAGCGAAGCGCTGGAGGCCGCACCAGGTTTCGGGTCCGTCGCGGCCAAGCCGACCGCTCGATCTCGGCCTAGACCGCACCCACCGCCGATATTATGGTCTCTAAAAATCTAGTAGATGGGTCTGGTACCTCCATTGAACGGGCGGGCCTGGGGCAGTGTCCGACTGCTGGATATGGACAGCCGTCCACGAGCCCTCAGGGCGCCGACTAGGACAGCCCGTTAGCGCCACCTCTAGTATAGAAAGTTAGCGCTTGGCATGGTGTATATGAATCCGGGATCGGTCGGGCGGTAGCGCTCGATAGCACGAAGAAGGACTGAATCGGCCTTTCGAATTTCGTCCAAAACCTGCTAGCCCCGAGATCGATGCCTTTCACCAGCTCTGTCCGTGTAATCCATACATATTCCGATTGTTCAATGTCTGATGAGTTGAAAACCGTTATGGCGAGTGAGGTGCCGCACGATGCGTCCGACTTGGCTTCGCACTCGTATCCAGCCATGTAGACACCTAGGAGCTTGACCAGCCATATATCAATGTACTCTATACACTCTATAGTATCCGCTCTATATCGCGCGTGGACAGTGATCGTTGGTTTCTAGTTGATGCACCCGACCAAACATTCGACGGGCTTTAACTTGCGATTTCCGAGTCGCATCCATGAAATATTTTACCAGACAACAGTAAATTAGTACTAGAGTCTAAATCATTGATGCGGAATTGCGGTGATATCTGGAGGGTGGATCACGAAGGGTCGGAAATGACCCATTTGGCGGGTGCTCGATCTTTGTCCAGCATCGTCCGATCTCTGATATTGTAACTTTTTCTTGCTTCTGACATGCATTAGACATCACATCTGCGGAGGGGCGGATGTGGTACTAAATCATGCGGAGTGGGAGGAGGCCAAAGTTTCGGCCAACTCGCAAAACCATGGATCGAGTGTCCGGTCGTTTTACCGGCCGTCCATGCTGCCACCGGTACGTGATAATACTTACCAATAGTGTTAGAGTTGCTTTGCTTTTGTTCCGACCGATTCCACTTGATAGAAGCCGACTTAGCGAATCGTGCAAATGGTCTTCTTGACGCTCCTCGTGTGACCACCACTGCCGTGATACAACAAGTTTCGAGGTTTTAAAAGTGTTGTCAGATAATTTACATTTGAATCATAGCCGTTAGTGGCCATTGGTACTTGCGCTTCTTGTCGTGGGATGAGACTTGCTTTTCGTGACTCGACCGCGGCTTTGGGGTGCATGAACGCCTCAAGATCCCATCCCCATCCATGTTTATCAGTATTTTATCGTTTTCTGTGATTAGTGGGCCTAGTCCATAGCACTGGCTGGTGGCAGAAACTTGACTGCGCTGAATTCCTCTTCGCGCTTGAGTCTGTCTCTTCAAGCTGATCTACCTCAAACAGATCGTGCTTCAGACCAGGTCTATGACATGTAACCGATAGTATCATCAATTCTAGTTACGTGGCTATCCAGGATGAGGCATGAAACCAATGTTGTACCCCTAGAATCATGTTCCTTCGGCGAGCTAGTTTTGCTGAACCAACTCCGTCTGTCTACGCTAGCTAAATCGTCTAAAACCGTACCCATATGGAATAGATAAAATTAAATACATAAATTAAACAATAAAACACAAGAGCAGCGGACTAAACACCCTTCAAGCCTTCGTTACGTGCGGTGTCCAGCAGCGGGCGGCATCAGCGAGCCACTTGAACCGCACATGCTCGGCAATCAGGAGCGACAAGGGAGGTACGGCTTGAGATCTAGAAGGTTGACCAACGTTGGGCGGAGGTGGATCGGTAGGGACCCACGGCCACGGGTTAGACGTGGATGCCTGCAAGTCTTCTGCTGACACGCCGAGCCGTGCAATCCTCTCGGCCATCCACAAGGCGAGCCAACCACAAGTCCAAGGAGGTTCCTCCGTCTGGCCAGGCCCTTGGTGCCCGTAGATAGAACCCGGCTCGGGAACAAAGCTCCATTCAGTCGAGTCCGGCAAGAACGA
>NW_011887294.1:2269740-2272722 GCF_000151315.2 Capsaspora owczarzaki ATCC 30864 | reverse complement strand
ATGCTGTGAGTCACCGCTCTCGCAATCAAGCAACCGCGGTCCAACCTTAACACACACACACACACATCATACCCAAAAGGTGACTTTGACCCCATTTTGCGAGGTAATGTTTGCTTGTTGCAGGCGCCCGAAGCAAAAGTCAAGCGCTTCAGCGGACATCCACTCAGAGCCCTTGTCGACGAATGGCTTCAAGACTTGACTCGCTGGTAGATGTTCGGACGCATCTATCCCAGGCGAATTGAGCTTGATCGGGATCCTCCTGTCATAGAGCTGAAGGAACTCCTGCACAGTTTGCAAGGCCTTCGGGGACAGTTTGGCGGCCGGTTGGGCAGCTGCTGAGATTGAAGCCGTCGACTCTACAGACGAGTTGGGCAGTGGCGGGGATCGAAGCCATCGGCTCGGCGGACAGTTCGGTCGGCGCTTGGGTCGACTCTGCGGACACGTTGTCGGGCGGTTGAGTAGCGGCTGGGATTGTGCGTGAGACCCGCAGGGGTGTGAACTGCAAGGGCTGGCAGGCACTCATGAGCCAACGGTACGCGAGAATTCTAGGCTTGGGGTGCACGGCGAGCTCTTTTTTGATTGCCTCGGGGGGATCTGTCCACATGCTTGCCCACAGACGCTTCATCAGGATCGGCCTCGGTCGTTGAACAAGTTCGGTTAGGCCTGCGGAGGCTGCTTGTTGAGCAGAGGGGCGGCCAGGAGGAGTCTGCGGCGCTCGTGCAGACCTAGTAGCGCAGTCACGCCTGACTGTATGCGGAGGTTGCACGTGCCCTGCATGCGAAACAGAAGAAGAAGGGCGGTCACAAAGAGCAGAGAGAGGCGTGCGTTCTGCTTGGTCGACCTGCATCGGTTCAGCGGACCCAGAATCGTGGCTGCGACTGCCTGCATGCGGAGCTGGAGCATGTGCCGTATGCGCAGCATGGGGAAACCGATGCATGTGAAGCATGAGCAGGAGCACCAGCAGGACTATGTTGAGCAGGAGCACCAGCAGCAGGGGCTTGAGCAGGTGCTGTCCACTGGACTTTCATTGCAGCAATATTGCGTCGTGTGACGGGGTCCAGGGGCGAGAAAAGCAACGAGAGCTCGGCAGCAGACACGCTCTTGCCGCTGGGGTGCCCAGGCATCTGAAAGCCAAAGTCGCTCTCCACGTCGTCTTCAAGCCTGGCATCAAGCTCCAGTTCTGGGCGCAACACGTTGCGTGCAGTGGGCATCAGCACGACACGGTCATCGTGGTTGTGCTTGACAAGGGACAACTTGATTTGCTTCTTGTCGTCCTGGGGGAGGTTGCACATGTGATGGAAACACGCGTGCGTGGTGCTGAGCGGGGCGACGAGGATCGTGGCCGGCACGAGAAATTTGGCACGACAGGCGTACTCGGACACGGCCTTCCCCCCAGTCGGCCTGACGCGTTTCCGCAGAAGACGAGCTGCTCATGACCGTACTGGTCGTGTTGTCGAGCTCAGGCTGCACCGAAAGGTTCGACAAGGACCCAGCAGGAGAAAGAGAGTCCTCCAAGCCCAAGGACACACGAGCCGCGGTTCTTGGTGCTGGCGGCGCGCTGCAGCATGCCCAGCATACGGACTGTGCTTCTCTGATGTGAGTGCGTGTCACTACATGTGCTTCGACTCGGTCTTTCCGGAGAAAACGATTGAAAACGTCCTTTCCGCAGCTCCCGCAGGTGTAGCCCCTTCGAGGATTTCCATCCTTTCGCGACTCCGTGCCTGCCACGATCACCTTAGAGGCCATATGACACTCTAAGCTATGCCACTTGCTGGGAGAACACCGGGGCATTGTCGGACCGACCAGAGCAGACTCGCCCGAATTGGTCGAAGAGAAGAGTGAGCGCAACCTGGATTTGGATGCATCCAACATGTCCTTTCAAGGCAAAAGAAGCTCAATAATCATCTGGCAATGTGCCACTGGAAGAGAGTAGAAGTAAAAGCGCCTTAAACGGCCTGGCTGGAGCCGACAGGTCGATTTTGCGAGCACCCCTCTTCAAGCACGACCCGCGGCGTCTTTGAGATGCGCATGCCTCTTCATTGAGCTGTTTTCGGACGAGAAAAATAATTTCGTGCTTGGTTTTAATGACATCAAGGGGTGAAGGAAGGCAGAATCAGTCGCCACCTCGACACGAGCGACAAGAGGCGGAAATGGCCGCTGCAAGACATGTCTAGACCCAATATCGCCGCCTTTCAGGTATTATTGCAATGTTTGACATCATTGAAGATATTTGGAATCAAGATGCAGGGCGGATAGGCAACTCAAACAAGAAAAAACATTTCAAAGAAGTAAGGTCGTCTGGCCGATTTCAATTTGAATAAGACCTTCTGTTTGAGACTGTCACTCATTCCGGCTCCGCCCAACCTTTGGGCAATTAATGGGCATATATTAGCGTCACCAATAACCACCGAAAACCCGGTGCAAACAGACCTTGTCAGGCGGGGAAAAGTCGACAAAGCGACATGGCGCGAAAAATTACAAAGTTCAAAGTTTCCAGTCCTGTGCGTCGCTATTGAGGCTCTTCCCTGCGCCTCATCGCCCCGCTTCCAAATTCAGTGCACAATAGCGTGTAAAATCTACACATGGACAAAGTAAAATCCGAGAATAGTCGACCAGAAGCCAGGGAGGGAAGGGATGAATGGCGACCAAATTTGGGGACATCACTCTTCAACCACCACCTCCTCCTCCTTGACGCTCCCGGCCCGGGTATTTGACGGAAACTCGTCCACTTATCGCATGGAATATGTAGAACCGCACACAGACAGTGAGAAGCATCGTGAGGGCGTCGTGAGGCTCGATGTGGCGCGTGTTTCAACCGTGTTTCAACGGCTTTCGTGTTTCGGCCATTCACTTGCGTGTACTCGCCTCGTCCTTGCAGATGCGACCGTGCCTCTTTGGCCACGTGTGTACATCTGTCAACTCTATCTGAATCCAATGCGGCGACGACTTGGCACCGAACACTTGCATCAGGAACTTGACCAA
>NW_011887294.1:2255984-2269556 GCF_000151315.2 Capsaspora owczarzaki ATCC 30864 | reverse complement strand
GGCCTAGACTGTACGCTGTGCTGAACGAAACAATGACTTTTTTTCTCACTTTCTTCCCCCACATGTTGGTGATGGTTCCACAGGCGTCCGCGACCCTCCACCGATGCTATCATCAAGAAACAGAGCCACCTTCAGGTAAGTCACCAGTTCCCACCCCAAGGTAAGTCAATGGGAAGCCGGCTCTTCCAAGACTCCAAGGAACTCCAGTGCCCCAGCGGCCTTTCGTGGTCCCCTCGAGCCCTGCCGCGGACTGCCTGCTTGGTACGTGTGGCAACATGCTATAATGATGTTGTGCAAGTGTCACTGGGGCGGGAAGACATGTCATGGTCGACTGGTTGGTGTGACTTTGGTTGGTGGCACCGACGCTGGGTGCCTCCACCCCAAAGGTCCGCCGATCGGCCGCCTGGCACTGTTTTAATGCACAACACACTTGTACAACATCACTGTAGTGTGGAGCCGCGGGTACCGGGCAGGCAGCAGCGAGGCGGCGGGCCCAAAAGCCCAAATGCGTCAATCTTCAGAGCCCGATAGCGGGCCTCCCGAGCGAGCTGCACCGTTCTTACTGTAGCAATAGATAGTTCATACTTAGCACTAGTAGCATACAACGTAGAAAGGGCGGGGCACCAATAGTACGGCCAGGCCAGGCCCCCGACCACCCAATGCCGCCATTGGGGTCCATTGCGTCCGCGCGCCTTCGCACCACCAGAAACGTGTAGTCAGTACCAAATCGAGTCGAATGTACTAACTGGCGGGACGGTAGGACTGAGTAGAGAGACGTAGAATTTTTTCCCCAGAACCGAACCGAAGCAAAAAGCGAACTTTGCGCCTTTACTGCACTTCGGGGTTTGGACCTTGCGAGCCGATTTTTCAAGATTCGGATCAGCCAAAGTTTGTTCTATCTAACAATGTAAAAATATCGATGGAAAGTAGGTTGGGCATGGTGGTCATTTTTGGGGATTTTTGCCCCAGTCATTTGCATTACGTTCGACCTCGACCTCAAGTCCCCCCTCCACCCCACTTTTCGGCGCTTTTTCGATGTGACTATGTTTATAGACACTAATGAACATGTTTAGACCAATAAAACCATGGAAGTGCCGGATTCCCCCAATTATGCTGATTTTGCTGAATTCACATTGGCCGAAAGTCGACCCGGCTCTCGACATGGGGTCTACTTGGATTCACCACAACTGCAGAAAACAATCACACATATACAATAGAAGTAATTTTAAGCAAAATTTTCGGGATTCAAGGACGTGATGTTCGCGACACCGCGTCTTTGGGAGGCCTGGCTTGAGCAGCAGGAGTGAGATTTTGGGCTCAAACTTTGGATTTGAGCAAAACATTGAGATGGCTAACAATTGGAAAAGTAAGAGCGGTATAGATACTGTCCAACACAGAGCCAACCACCCCCTGAAAATCAGCCAGCCGGTGGCGATTTCGTAATGCACGGCCTACTTTACCTACCAGCGTCATAAATCAAAGATAAAACCCAGTCAGCTGCTAGAAAGCGCAAAGGAAGGGCAGGTGGTAGGTCAAGGGACTCGGTGGGAGGCCGTCGTCCGGAACCGGCGCAAAGTGCTCCCAACCCACCGATCTCACGATACAAGACTGTCAATCCTTTGAAACTTTGGCAAACAGAGTACAACACATATTAAACCAGGAATCCCGAGCGAGAGTGAACAATCTACGATGGTGGCCCCGAAAGTAGGCAGTGTATGGAATCCAGCTCAAATCGGTGCTCCAGCGGCGTCTCACGCGCGCTTCTCCATCTAGACCAACGGGATCGCGGCGCCGCGCTAGCCACAGGTGTTACGAACATAGAACTACTTGCTCCAGCAGAGGAATCGCCATGGAAGGTCCTCAGAGGCCATGCGCTCCGATATTCGGTGGATTTTCCGCCCAAACGGGCTCGGAGGCCCGAATCACCCAACTGGTCAAAGATCATGTCATAGCATGCTATATTTTGGCGTAAGACAACATTAAAACATGGAATCTGGTGATAAAGCGAATGTAAGGGCCTTCAGGGCTCCGAAACGCTGTGTTCTGTTACCTGTTGGCAAAGTGCCACGATTTGACTGTGAACCAATTTCCGTACTCAGGGTCCACTAGAGGTTGCACCATTCAAGCCACAGCTATATGGAACCAGCGCACACTAGAATCGCCTGCGGGCGGCGATGGAACCAGGTGAGGAGCCGCAGGAAGGGCGTATTCATGGGCTGGACGAGAATTCAACAAAACGACCATGATGTACTTCTGGGGTCGTAGCCCCGATGCCATCCGTTTTCAACCATGTTTCCGACGTTTGGTATGCATGAATATACTACTGAAGCTCTAGGACGGCCGGGAGACCTCGCTTTCGGTCAGAAACCCAGGAACGCCTTTTGTTCACCTGAAATCGCGACAAACCCGCCCAGCGATATTGAGCTCGTTTTTACCACCATCCAAAGCCTCCAGACATGGAATTACGTGTGGAAAACCGTATTCCAGAAGAGGGAGATGTAACAACAAGATGAGTTGGAGATACGAGGTCAAGTGCAACCCGGCCGAAACGACACCGAAAACCTGACAGCTCGCCGTTCACGCCATGTACACCCTAAAATCCTCCTCCCACCACACGAGCACAGTTGCATAGTAAGGAAAGAGCAAATTCCAGGTGTTCGGCCAGCTTTGCAGCAGTCTTGGCCAAAATATGTCAACCTGGCCCCAAAAGCCGACTGTGCCGATCTCGGCTCCAATCATAATTATTTTTTCACCGACACGCTTTCCCGCATATTGGAGACGGGTTAGATGATTTGCCATCATCAGACCGTCGATTATATCCTCCTGTATGGGTGAAGTGCAAACCACCCCTCAAAAACACCGATTTAGAGGGGTCGCAAATGACCATCTTCCCGTCGACTTTATCCCGCTTCACCACTATCAGTATATTGCCGACATTGTAAAAACACAAAGTACAGCCGAAAGTGGAGGTTTGTACATGCTTTGTCGAAATGGGATGGGTTGGAAGGAAAATTTTTCCAAGTTCGAAAAAATTCGAGTTTCAGCCTGGTGACTTCCACTTGAGACTTTTATGACCGACGAACGATTGTAACCCACATTAAATTTGCATGGGAAATCCGAAAATACCATCCGCGAGGTGATGGCTCGTGTCTACTCGTCAGGGCAAATCGCTTGTTTGAGCTTCAGGCCACGCCAAGTGCTCGGAGCGCCGTTTTTTCAAGCGCAATCGAGTTTACACGATATTATAAGGATACCCTTTTGGAATTTCCGCCAGAAACAGCTCAGGTCGGGCAGGGCACCCGAGCGAAGCCCGCCAGCGATTCCAGTCTCTGACCTTCCCTCCGCCCCATCTCCACTCAAAAAAAAAAGACGTTTGCACTGTTGCTTGTTTTCGGTGGAGCGCCTCCAATTGCCAATAAAATTACTGTAGTTGTTACCTTTGTCGTTTTGACTATCAAGTACGGAGTGAAATGCATTGAATGAAGAGTCAGTCGTTTTTTTTCAACACAACCAAAACCACTACACGATGGGCGATCAAGTCAAGCTGTACCTCGACAAGCTCGATGCTGAGCTCAACAAGTATCCCTTCATGATCCGCCTCCAGGACCAGACCAAGGTGCCCAAGGCCTACCTTGCCATCGGTACGTCCCTTGTTTTTTCCATTCGACAGCTGACGTTGCATCAGAGCTCAAAGCGAGGGTGGGAAAGGAAGGAAGAGGAAGCTGTGAAAAAACGGGATAAAAAAAAAAACAAGAAAAAAAAAAGCGCCTTGTAAAAGAGCCAGCGGTACAGTGTCATTTCGCGAGCAGGGAGGTGGAAACGGGGTGATTTCCAGATGAAGCGCAGAGTCTCCTTGCATGGACAGCGATGGAACGACGTGCGAATGTCTTTGAGACATGGCTGAACGAGCCACTTCAGCAAACCAAAAAAAAAAAAAAAAAAAAAAAACGCATTTTTCTCTTTTTTTTTTCCTGTTTTCTTCTTTTGTTGTGTCTCTCGATGTCTGCGGTCGAACGCATTGCACGGGGGGAGCAGCAACAGTACGCTCTTGGTGCAGAGACAGGGAACGCCGAGCGTCAGTGGGGGGAACGTTGTCCGGCTCCCAGCAAGCCAATCTGACGCCAAGAACGGTTTTTATTTATTTTTTGGGCTTTTTTTGCTCGTTTTTTCCAAACCATACCGTTTGTGGCAATCGTTGGTGCTGTGGCGAAACGGTGGATGGCGTTTGTGAATGCAGGTTGGTTGCATTCGACTTGTTCACGTCGCTGACGTTCGACGGACGTCAAGAATGAAAAAAAAAAAAAGCGGGCTGGAAAAAAAAAAAACATTTAATAAGGAGAAAAAAATGAAACAAATTGAAAAAATGCAAAAAAAAAAAAAAAAAAAAAAACATACCTCGAAAAAAAAATGAAACAACCAAACAACTAAAACACACATACATTTGTAAACACTGTTGCTGAAGTGTAGAGTGCAAGTTGGAAGCCTTGTTGTTGTTGTTATTGCTGTTGTGGGTTGAAGCATCACAGAAAAAGAAGACGCGGGTCAATGACGAAATACACACTCAATGAAAAAACAAAACAAAAACAAAACAAAAACGCACTCTCTCAAACTGACGCATTTGGCCGTTTCGACAACTTAAATAACTGGGACACTCGATTCTGATTTTTTTGGCTACGTCGCATTGCTCTCGTTTGGTTTTGATGTTGCTCTTCAGGTGGCTTCCTTCTCATCCTCCTGTCGCTCTCGGCTGGCCTCGGCGCTCAGCTTGTCTGCAACATTGTCGGCTTTGTCTACCCGGCATACGCCTCGTGAGTCCCCATGTTTGCTTGGTGTTCATTTGTCATGCAACAATCACCTTGCCAAACTAATCTTTGTGCTCTTTGCGAACACACTCATCGCAATTCACAGCTTCAAGGCCATCGAGTCGACAAACAAGGACGATGACACGCAGTGGCTGACCTACTGGGTCGTGTTCGCCTTCTTCAGCCTGCTCGAGTTCTTCAGCGACATCATCCTCCACTGGCTGCCCTTCTACTACCTCATGAAGTTTGTCTTCCTCGTCTACCTCATGCTCCCCACCCTGAACGGCGCTGCCCAGCTCTACCAGAACGTCATTCGTCGCTTCCTCCTCCAGAACCAGGCCGACATTGACCACGGCATCAGCAAGGTTCGCGGCGCTGCCACCAGCGCTGCCAGCTCTGCTGTCCAGAACGCCAACAAGACCGAATAAGGTTGTGGAAGATGCAACCAACCCAAAAACCTAAAAAAAAAAAAAAAAAAAATCCAGCTCAGCTTCCGCTCTATCGCATGATATCAGCCTCGCCCGTGTGTGATTGAGGTTGCTCTACTGTACTGTTGTTCATTCGCTTGTTCACCCCGTTGATGTTGATAATGCATGCGGTGTTTTCTGCCGGTTTTGCCAGGTGGTCGCTTTTTTTTTTCAATTGCCTTTTTGTTTGGTTTGGTTTGTCGCTTTCGGTGTCACATTACAAAAGCTAGTTTTTATCCATTGATTGTTGAGCATTGGATTGTGTTTGGTAGCAGTGTTTGTGCAGAAAACGAGTGTTTGGAGTGCCGCTCAAACGAAAAGTGCCCAATTCTCTGTGTTGTGTGAGCCTGACTGTCGTCACGCGGGCAGTGCATGTATATTTTCATCTACTGTATATGTTGGGAATGAATGGGGACGGCTCCTGTTCACAAGGAGGTCGGAATAAAAAGTGAAGTTTGAGCCAAACAATGAAAGCGAATGGTCCTCTTGAAACTGGTGGAATCGGCTCGTTATTAAGCACCAAACTCATAGCGTCGAGCACAGAACGTGCAAAACGCAAACCACCGTCACCACACTCTGATCAATATCATGCATTTTAATTTATTCACAAGAGCTGAAGCCCAACAGAGACCTCCACGACTCAATACATTGGAGCAAACGATCGCACTCTTTTTATCGGACAAACCGAGCACAATCAACCTATATTTCCAGGCATGTCCTACGCAATGGGCAACTAAAACAATTTGTCTACTCGAAATCACCAAGCGGCGACGGCACACCCGGGTGCATGCAGGTAGTACATCGATACGAAACCTGAGGCTTGAAAACCAAAATTCAATACCTCGAGTCATTCCGTCGCACGTTCTCGCACTGCCATAGTCTCGTGTTTCCAACCGAACTAACACAAACTCAACAATCACCAACAATTCCCAACCTTAGAAACAACCCTACTGAATGAATGCAACGCACTCCTTCCTCTACAACTTCACAATGTCGATTGTTCGTGTCGCTGGTTTGGACCAATTCCGTGCTGCTGCCGAAACCGCCAAAGCCGCCAATGCCGGCCGCCTCTTTGCCCTGTTCTGTGGCTCCAAGGATCCCGCCACTGGAAACAGCTGGTGCCCGGACTGCGTCGCCTGTAATGCAACTCCATACACTTCCAAAAAAAACCTCCGTTGATGGTTTTCACCTTTCACACTCACATCCTCCTGCGTTATTACCCTCTGTCCAATTCTGTGCGCTCGTTCTCAACCACAGCCGAGCCGCACATCATGAAGGAGTTTGGCAAGCAGACCGATGCCACTCTGATCTACTGCACTGTCGGCGAGCGTGCCGAGTCCGTGACCTTTGAACCGCGTTGTCTGAGGCTGCTGCTGCTGGTACGTCACTGACTCTCGAGTGTTTCTGTACCTGTGAACATTCTACAGATGGAAGGACAGCAACAACGTCTTCCGCAAGGCTGCCGATCTCCGTGTGGCGTGCGTTCCTACGTTGCTCGAAGTTGACACTGTAAGTTCAGCACCAAAATTCGTACTCGAATATGCGCTCATAAACTCAATTTCTCACCCAAAACAACAACCAATTGTAAAATGATGCACAGAAGCGACGCCTCAACGACGCCCAGTGCCAAGACCCCAAGCTGGTTGCCATGTTCTTCGAAGAGGAGGATTAATGATGGATGTAAAACTTGCCTTCCGCACAATTCAATCCTTTCCAGTTCTCATGCAACCAACTACCTTCATAATGCACCCATCACGCAATGAATGACAAAGCTGAACAATTGAAACCTTTGGCAAACTTTCTCTTTGACATTCAACCAAAAAAAAAAAAAGAAGCCATGCGCCACACTCAACCAAGTCCGAATGCCTCACGCTTAAGGCTTGCAGCGATCAATGTTGCGGGGATAGAAGCAGACATCGCGAATGTGGTCTCGGTTGAACATCCAGGTGAGGAAGCGATCAAGACCAAGACCGTAGCCACCGTGCGGGCACGTGCCGTATCGGCGCTGGTCAATGTACCAGTAGTACTCTGCGGGGTCAATCTCCTCCCGACGGTACGCGGCCTCGAGCTCCTCGAGGTTCCAGATACGCATGGATCCACCGACAATCTCGCCGACGCCGGGCATGAGCATGTCAACGGACTCGGTGAGACGCTGGTCCCCAGCATCGCGCTGCATGTAGAAGGCCTTGATTTCGCGGGGGAATCGCATGAGCAGGATGGGCTCGCCAATCTTGTCCGTCATGGCGCGCTCGGGGGCTTCCGGAATGTCCTCGCCAAACTCGTAGAAGGTGCCGTCGGGCTTTCGGACGTCGTTCTCCTTGAGCCAAACGATGGCATCCTTGTACTCCATGCGGCGGAAGGGGCGCTTGGGGGCCTTAAAGTTGGGGTTGAGCTCCTTGAGCAGACCAGCGTACGGGGAGGCAAGCACGCGCTCCACAACGTCGCAAACAAGGTCTTCCAGCTTGTGGAGAAGCGTCTCAAAGTCGAGGAAGGGGCACTCGGCCTCAATGTGCGTGTACTCGGTCAGGTGGCGACGAGTGCGCGACTTTTCAGCGCGGTACGACTGCGCAATGCAAAAGACGTCACCAACAGCGGGAATGGCCGTCTCGAGGTAGAGCTGCGACGACTGCGTCAAGTACGCCTCCTTGCCAAAGTAGTCGAGCTTGAACAGGGTCGAGCCGCCCTCGCACATGGTCTGGACCAGGGTCGGAGGGGTGACCTCAAAGTAGCCGCGGTTGAAAAAGTGCTCGCGGAAGGCCTGGGTGACGACCGATCGCAGCTTGAGGATCTTGGAGTACGTGTCGGTGCGCAGCACAAGGTGGCGGTTGTCGAACAGCACGTCGGGATCCGACTCCTTGTTGAAGGCGTGGTCGAGGCCACCAGCAGGGGCAGTGCCCATGAGTTCCCAGTAGTCGGCGGCGAGTTCGTGGCCGTCCGGGGCCTGCGAGTTTGCGTTGGAGAGGATGGCAAACAAGACCGAAAGAAAAAGAAGAAGAAGAAGAAGAAGAAAAAACAAAAAACAGGGAAAAAAAAAAAAAACCCGACACAATCATGAGTCGAAAAGCAAACAGCGCACCAGAGTGTGGTCAAGCAAAACAACGACGACATACCGTCTTGCCCTCAGGAAGCTCCTTAATAATACCAAAGACAGAGACAGTGGACTCGGTTTCAAGCTTGACAGCTTCGATCGTGCGGCACTGTTCCGAGCGCAAAATTCATCAGCACCCCGAGAAACACCACCAGTACAAACAAAAAACACACACACAGCAGCCGTGCATGACTCACCATGTCACCGGTAAGCAGGCATTGGAGGTAGCCAGTGCCGTCGCGCAGAACGAGGAACATCATGTCCTTGCCCTGGCGGCGCAGGTTGTGCAGCCAGCCCTGGACCTTGACACGGGTGCCACGGTGGGCAACAGTGTCACGGAGCTTGATCTGGGGTGTGTGTGGGAGTGGGGTGATGATGATGAATACAAAAGTCAGTGACAAGAACATTGCACAGTTCTGCCAGGCCTCCGACATTCCATCTGACAACTCACGGTTTTGGCAGCAGGAAGATCCTTGTTCTGGGTGATCTTGATCTTGCTGGCCTCCTCCAAGGCCTTCTCACGCTTCTCGGCGTCTTCGGCCTACACAAAAAACCCCAAACAAAGAACCGCAAATGACATCGCATGAGCTTTCAGTTATGTCACGACACCCGTTGTTGAGCGAGCATGGACAGCCCACACGGCTTCGTCACACACAACGCAGACCAGCACAGACACAACGAGATTTCGACGTACGTCCTTCTTGGCGCGGGCGTCGGCCTTCTTGAGCTCGGTGGCAAAGTTCTTCTTTTGCTTCTTGAGTTGCGAGTCCGACAGCTTGTCCCAGCGGGGGCCGTCTGCGGCCTGCCCGTCGAGGAAGATGACGACGTTGGCATCCGGGCCACCTGCACGCAGGGCCTGCATGACCGTCTTGAAGGGCTTTGCCTCAGAGCCGTCGCCGGACTCGTCGCTGCCAGCGCGCTCGGACGTGTAGAAGACCTTCTCTTCAGCCGGGGCTGCTGCTGCTGCTGCTGTTGTTGTTTGCAATGTCAATCATGACACAGACACACATCCACACATCACCAAACAGTCAGAACAAGGTCACTGCGCGAGACAATGGCTGGGAGAAGTCGAGATCTTTTTGTTTTTTGGTTTTTTGTGTGTCTTTTTGGTTTGATCGACATTACGTCATGTCCGTCGCAAAAGCGAGGGGGCTTCCAACACAGTCACTCTGCCAGTGCACAAAGGCAAACAAAGGGGAGTCTACTGAGTGTCTGTCGTAGGCGAACCGACAAGACGGAGAACGAAAACGAGAAATGCTTTTGAAACGAAAAATCAAATACAAAAAAAAAAAAAAAAAAGAGCAAAAACACGAGGAAATGGATTTTGCTGTGTTTTGCATTGAGATCACACTCGCTGGCCATTTGGAAGAAGCAAAGGGGAGGAGAAGGAGGTGGGGTTTGGGTGTGTGTGGAAAAGCAGTAGTAACAACACCCGCGCATTGATGATGGGACAGACAACGACCACACACCGGATGTCGATGGAGCAGACATGTTCACAATGGGATTTGATAGGACAGGGAAAAAACAAAAACAAGAATGATCTCATTCTGTCATTCGTTGTCATCGTCCAGAGTGAGAGACAAATACGAATGCAACACATACATCCATAAAACACCTGAAAACAAGTGCAAATGCGAATGCAGAAACCGCTCGGAGCTTTGACCGGGCCAATCCTAATGCAATTCCAGTCAGTCTTCTTTTGTTTCTCCGTTTTCTTTTAGCTTCTCCACTCGTTTCCCCCTCTGCACATTTTCTTTGATTTGCTCTTCCTGAATACCCGCACAAAAAACATGGGCAAGCTCAACGTGCAAAAGCTGCGCTACCTGAGCCGGGACGAGTTTCGCGTGCTGACTGCGCTCGAGATGGGCTCCAAGAACCACGAGGTGGTCCCGACGACCCTCATCTCCCACATTGCAGGCCTCAAGCACGGCGGCGCTCGCAAGCTGCTCATCGAACTCACGCGCCACAAGCTCGTCGCCTACGACAACTCCAAATGTACGGTTTGGTCGGCGTCGTTCGCTGAGCTGTTTGCGTAACTTTTGTCCACATGGAAGCGCACAAAACTCACATTTCCTCCCCCCCCCACCACCACCACTGTAGACAGCGGATATCGTCTGACATACCCAGGATACGACTACCTGGCGCTCAAGACCATGGCCAATCGCAACAGCCTGAGCTCCGTGGGCAACCAAATCGGTGTCGGCAAAGAATCTGGTACAGGAAACCATTATTGTTGAACGACGTCCCCTCCACCGCTAGCTGGCTGACTTGGATGCATTGCTTACACACGAACAGACATTTACATTGTGGCCAATGAGGCTGACGAGCAGATGGCGCTCAAACTTCAACGGTAAATGTTGCAGACACTTTTTTTGTTCTCATCATCCTCCGTTCCTTCGACGCTAACAACCACCTTTTTGCTTCTTGCAGATTGGGTCGAGTCTCTTTCCGTAAGGTCAAGGAAAAGCGCGACTATCTTGGCAAAGCGACGTCGGCGTCTTGGCTCTACCTCTCGCGACTCGCAGCGACCAAAGAGTTTGCCTACATGAAGGCGTTGTACGACCACGACTTTCCCGTGCCCAAGCCCATTGACTTTAACCGACACTGCGTCATCATGCAGCTCGTGAATGCCTATCCTCTGTACGTGGCTTCTCTCTTCATTTCACAATTCAGTCCAAAGTTTGGACCATTTTTTTTTTTTTTGCGCTCACCTTCTCCCACTTGTATTCTCAACCCTTCAGCACCCAAGTTCAAGAGGTGGGCGACGTGCCTCGCTTGTACAATGACTTGATGAATCTCATTGTGCGATTAGCCTCGTACGGCCTCATTCACGGCGACTTTAACGAGTTCAATTTGCTCATTGACGACGAGCAGCGAGTGACGCTGATTGATTTCCCCCAAATGGTTTCAACATCACACGAGAATGCCGAATAGTACGTGCCTGTTGAACGTGAGCTGTGCTTTCTGCCCTGAATTTGTTCCTCTCATTTTGGCTATTTTTTTTTTTGTCTTTGTGTGTTTTGTGCTTGCTCGCTCCTTTCAGCTACTTTGACCGAGACGTGACTTGCATTCGCGAGTTTTTCGCTCGCAAGTTCCACTACGAGGCGGCCTATCCTCGCTTCCGGGACCACACCACTCGCGCCGTAAACCTGGACATTGATTTGTCTGCTAGTGGGTTTTCCCGCGCTGATGACGAGCTGCTGCAGCAAGCGTTTGCCGCTCGCGCCGCTGCTCCATCTGGAGACGATGACCACCAAGATGACGACGACGATGATGATGACGACGAAGAGCTCGATCCCACTCAATTGGGAAGCGCCAGTGATGAGGACGACGATGAGGATGATGAAGCGAGCGCCGACAAGACACGAACGGCCTCTTCCTCCTCCTCTGCTGCTGCTGCTGCTGCTGCTGCTGCTGCCGCCACCTCAAGCAGTGCTGCTCCAGTCGAGCGCGTGACCATCAGTCTCACGGATGCCAATGCTGCGGCGAATAATGCCAATGTCCCCGCACACTCCCTCCACCTGTCGAAGCAGTGGCTGAACAGCATCAGCAAGGACATGGTCAGCCTGTCCATGTTGCACGATGCAGAGGGAGAGCCGATTCTGGCCATGCCGCTCCCAGATGCAGAGCTGCCCGCAGATGTTGTCGCTGCCATGGCAGCCGCTACTTTGGCCGCGGCCGCCGCCAGCAGCAGCAGCAGCAGCAGCGAGCCAGCATCTGCCGATGCAACAGACCCTGCAGCCGCTCCGCAGCAAGTCGAACCCGTTGCTGCTACCGGCGCGCCACAAAGCCTGGTCGCGCAAGAGGACGAGCAGCTGCCTGAAAATGGCAACAAGAATTTCAAACCCTTCCGAAACGGCGCTCCCACGACAGCCCCTGGTCGTGCTGGGCGAGCACCAAGCACAGCCTCCAGCACGCTTTCTGTGGATCCCGATCAAATTCGCGCCCGCGTCAAGCGACAGCTTCACAAGAAGGCCGCCAGCGAAGTGCGAGTCAAGGATTCCAAGAATGATGCTAAAAACCGCGATCGTCGTCGAACCAAGATGGAGGCACGGCAGGGCACGGAAGAGGCTGATTGGTGATGCATTTCTGCGTGCTGCGTGCTGGTGACTGTGGATTGTTAAGTTTTCTCGTTGTTTTTGACTTGTATTGAACGGGTGTGCTGAATAACCAATACATTCAAGCACACTGTTTCTCTTCTTTAGCAGTTCCATTTGCTGTTGCGCCAGTTGTTTTTGCCACCGAGATCAATCTACAGCATAGAAACAGCAGTGTTCGGGTTGAAAAAAAAATAGTGTTCTTTACAATAACAGTCGACGAAAGGGTTTCACGCATCCAGGCGCGACAAAACACACTCAAGCGAAAACAATCAAACAATAAAGGACACTCTCAGGATGAATAACAGCATCGGCGATAAATGGGGGGGGGGAATATCGAAACAACAACAACAACAACAACAACGACAACAACAATAACAAAAAGTAAAGTTCATCAACAGTTCCGGGTGTACTACAACCCGCCAAAGGAGAAAGCGAGGCATTCATGGTTGGAAACGACCATTGGCGTTATCTGTTCAATTGCCACGAGTGGTGGCAAGCTCAGCCTCAAGGCGAGCAATGGTGGCTGCCATTGTGGTCTTTTCAGCAACGAGCTCGGCGACCTGGGTGGAGAGTTCGTCGATGAGCTGACGGCGGCGATTTCGGCAGCGGGCGGCAGCCTCGCGGTTGCGAAGGCGCTTGAGCGAACGCTTGTCGATGGATCCCGAGGCCTGAGCGGGGACATCGGAGCTGTCCGAGGATTGCGACAGCTTTCGTTGACGAGTGGACGCGGAGGAGGTTGCGGCAAGCTTGGCGGCAGCACCCGACCCGGCAACCTTGCGAGCGCGACCCTTGGGCGTCGTCTTGGTCGCCGAGGTTGCAGCGGTGCCGTTGTACTCGGGATCGGACACGTCCATGTCCTCGCTGTCAGAGCCTTCAAAGTTGCCATCTTCCTCGGCATCGCTGCTGTCGTCGGATCCGGCAGGGGCGTCTTCCTCCATCAAATCCTTGAAGATGTCGTCTTCCTCTTCATTGTACAGGCAGTACTCATCAACCTCCAGCAGGGGCTTTTGCAATTCCGCATCCACCGTGCTCGATGACGAGGCAGAGACAGCCAACGAAGTTGCAGAGGCAACCGCAGCAGCAGTAGCAGCAGCAGCCGCCGCCGCCGCCTCAAC
>NW_011887294.1:2070370-2255884 GCF_000151315.2 Capsaspora owczarzaki ATCC 30864 | reverse complement strand
CTGGAGAGGCAGTTGATGGATGACATGGTGCCAAGGACATCATGTTGGATGTTTGTCGTGGATTTGCTGCTGCTGCTGCTGCTGGTTGGTGTGATGGTGGATTTGATAGTTGACCTGGCTGTCTGAGACAAATGGTGGCAACATGTTGAAGCTCGAATCTCCAAGGAAGAAGGAAGCAGACGAAGAAGTCGACGAAGGGAGAGAGGTTGCAGAGAGGGCAAGGCTGTTGTTGCTGTTGTTGGACGAGGTCATAGACGGCAGGAAGCCCAGATTATCACACGCGAGCATTGAGTAGCTTCGTTGCAGTTAGTTGCCTTGAAAGAATAAGCAAAAAAACAGTTCTCGGATTTTTCAAAGCAAGGCTTGGAAAGAAGGCGCGAGGTATTTGGTAATTTTCTGTCAATTTCAATAGAACAAAACAAGACAAGTCAGAACAAAACACGTTCAAACCAAAAGGAGCGAGGGAGGGTGAGGGTGAGGAGGAGGTGAGGAGGTGGGTGGATTTGGACGAGTTTTACGGCAATGCTCCCCACATCACACCTCGACTTGCAACGACCGGAAGCGCGAGGGAAACCAAGACGAGAGAGTTAAACAGTTAAAACAGAGATAGTGAGATAGTGAGATAGGGGAGAGGACATTGATTGAGAGACAGACGGGGGACATACGAGGCAGACGCAGCCAACGAGACAGAACAAGCCCAAAAAGCGCTTTTTTTTTTTTCAATTTTGTTGTTGTTGGCTTTTTATTTTTTTTATTTTTATTTTTTATTTTTTTGATGTTTCGGCCATTTTTGTGCAATGCTGTGGCACAAGGCATGACCAGCACGCAAAACGACTCGCATCTCAACCCGAGCCAGACCCAAAGCAAACGATTGAAGAGGCATTGTAAATAGGGGCAAAGCAGCGGGGGGGGGGAATTGGTGAATGTGGAGGACCAAAAGTGTGGATGTAATACAGTCGCATTGACGCGATGGGACGCAGCGAATTTGCGGAAATGTATGGTCGATCGCGTCTGCTTCCATCGCTCGGGGGAGGGGAGGGGGGAATTGCGACACACTTTGACAAAAGGATGAATAGGAAGGGATGAGGATAATCCGCAGCTCGTTTGTCTATCCCCTTCTACGCTTCGAAGCGTTGAGCTCCAAATCCATCGAAGCATTCTCACAATTCCCCGCGTTCTGGCAGCTCGTCCGGAGTCTCTCTCTCTCTCTCCCCATTTCCCATTTCCCATTTCCCATCGCACAACAGAAACAGTAGCAGCAGCAAATCCAACCAACCTTTGCCGAGAGGGGTTTCAGAAACAGCTCCAAGGAAGCAGCAGAGAGGTTTGGCAAAAATGAAAAAAAAAGAAAGACTGAAACGAGCACAAACTGGAAAAATCTCCACACATCGAAAAACGGCCGTCGAAATCCAAGCTGCTCCACTTTGCAAGGCTCAGGCAAGCACCGAGGGACAGCACTCCCTTCTGCATAGGACGAAGCGTTGCCTGATCCGACCGCACAGAGCCGTCGAAACAAGAAGGCGGCCGAGGAAGGGCTTGGTCGATCCGAGCAGAATGCGCTTGGGAGGGGCTGGATGTAAAAACACACAAAGGTAGTTGCAAGAGCAACAGACACAAGAGACTTAATGACCTTTCATCAATGCAGACGGCGGGCTTCTTTCCGCTGCAGATTCCCGTGGGCGGGGCGACGCCCAAATCGGGCGACCGACCAATGGCAGCGATTCTCTCCCGTCCTGCCATCGCCGCATACAGCAGTGTTGGACCGGGCACTTGGCCCGCTCTGCCCGACACCAAACGACTCGTAATACCATCCCATATCCAGATCGCCCGCTGATCCGGCGCCGATCGCCCCAACCGCCGCTGAGTCAGCTTGGTCTGTGCTGCGAGAACTTGCGCCTGATTGGCCGATTTTTTCCTGTTTTTTTTTTCTTCGAGATGATGCTATTTTTGTCCCCCTTTTGCTTTTTGCTTTGGATCGATCGCGCAGAGTGTCAATAAATGGCGCTTTGTTTTTGTTGGATGGTCGTGTGCAGGAATAATTGGTACAAACGGTCGGGGTTTTTGTGTCGTGTTTGTTTTTGTTATGGGGTGGGGTGGGGTTGTGAGTGCCGGGGCGTCTGGTTGGCTGGCTCAGGTTGTTGTTTAATCAAGGGCAACAAAAGTCACAAAGTGGGCGGGAAGGTCGGGGCGCACCCAAACCAACACAACAACGAACAAAACAGCACAAACAGGGCACAGAATACAGAATAAAAATGTGTCGACATTTCGGTCATTCAAGTTGGGCAAGCACGCGTTGGGCATGGGCGACGAGCGTTGGGTGCCCACGAACGATTGTTGCGAGGGCTGGTGTCGGCAGCTCCGACCCTGCGCCGAGGATTTCGCTGACATAGGCTGCTACACAGCAATCGAGGGCGCTCGGGCTGTGGGAAGGGAGCGATTGGGGGGGGGGGCAAAGAGGGGGACAAAACAAGCAGTGCCGACGTTAAAATAAGTCCCGTTTTGCTTGGCAACTTAGCACGTTGCGCAGGTGGCAACGCGAGCAAGAAATATTCTGGGCGATGGCAACAGTGGGGTCTCAATTTGCTCAGGGGAAAACAAAGTGGGGTGAGAGGAGGGTCAGAGGGGCAGAGGGGGCAGAGGCAATGAAAGAGGGGGTGGAACTGTCAGCATCTTTCAAAAAAAGGTGATCAAGCGAGCACACGCCGTGTCGCGGGAAGCAAGCATTTGGATTGGTGCATCTACGAGGCTGTCACCCCAAAATTAATCGACAAACGAGACACCACCCACCTACGTCCATACATTTTAAAAAACACAGTCCGAAATCTAAAACAAACACCTTTGGCGCCGATTCGACACCACCCCTCCCCGCTCTGCTTGACAACACCACCCCGGTTTCGACAATTATGGGTTTGTCACTTTGTCGATCGATGCTCTGCAGCCATGCACACAGCTTGTCGCCCTCGTCCCCCCAATTTAACCTGTCGCCAACAGCTGGTCCACTCAACAGCTCCGCTCCCCACACCACGATTGCCGACCAACACGGTCCGAGCTCACCTTGCAAAGAACCAGTCACTGTCGCCCAGTCGTGCGGAAAGCGCGTCTAGTGCGGTTGAAGCTGCAGCATAAATCTGGCCAAGTGCTGGACAGTTGAGCGCAACAAAAAAGATCAACGCAAAAACCATCAGAGCGTACAGAGAGGGCGCGAATAAACTGTACCTTCTCTGCAGACACTTGCTCAAACTTGGTCGAGAGCAAGGCGTGATAGTCGCGTTGTTGCCGCCAAGCCAAAAAGATATTCAATGGCCAAGCAAAGCGGGATGCAAAGCGGGGATGGGTCACTGCAGTGTAGTTGTCCTCTTCAAACCAGTACCAATAGATCTAGAAACGCAGCACCATACGATACGATACGGTGTTGATGAGATAATGAAGCGACAAGCGAAGGAGGCGACAAAAACACAATCGAGCGATCGATCATGCATGGTTCCAAGAACAGTTCAATACCTTGGCATACTGGAGCTCAACTTGTACGAGTGACATGAAGGCTTTGGCCGAGGCTCCTTCTTCGTCAGTCAGTGCGTTGAAAACGTCACTGGTGTCCTGCCACAGAAGGAAACAGAGAAGAGAGGGTTTGAGCTCAAGGGGCAGCTCACACGATCAAAGTCAGCCGTGCTAGCGCATACCCGATTGCGAATATATGCCAAGCACGGTCCGAATCCCGAGAACAGCTCCTCACCCGCGCAGAGCAGAGGGAGCTCGCCTGACAGCACACAACACAAATTAGTGACGGAATGAACAAACAAGAACAGAAAACCAAGCAAAACAACAATATTGGCGAGTCTTGAAGAGCCTTTGTGCGATGCCGTACCTGTGGGCGAAACAGCCGTATTACCAGCATTGTTAACAGTGAACGGCAATCTTGCGAGCTTGAGTGCGGTCTACCATGAAGGCGCTGTGAGCAAACTGCATTGCAAAACAGCTTTGCTCGCAGAACTTGCGTGTTCCTGGCAATCGCACAAAGCCTGTCATCCAATGCTCAAGAACGAGGTTACCTGTACTGCCAAACATGCGGCGTCGCGCGAAGCCAGTCCCCACCCTGCCACAAAGCCGAGCAACAGCAGACCAAACGCGAAGAGTTCAGTCAGCGCTTCTCTGCTCGTCGCAACAGCACAGCGCCAGATCAACCATCCGGGCCTTCCAGACACCAGCGCCAAACCAAACACGGTCGCAAGACACTGCTGGTCGTGCGGATGCGGGGGCGATCGCGCAGCTGAGGGCTGAATGTTCAATGCTCTGAGCAGCACGAGCAGCACGACGCCCAGACCAAATGGACAACGAGCTTACCTGGGGGGTGCTGATACAGCACAATAGGATCGTCTGCAAACCCAACCAAGAAACAGTGCGATCGGGTGGTGGTGGTGGTGAGCCAGGCGAGCAACAGAAAGACCACTACTTGGCTGCATTCGTGCGTTACCGTCTGCCATTCCCAGATGTGGGCTGCTATGGAAAAAAATAGAGTGTGACCTTGAGAAGCTACACTTTTGATTTCTCCTGTCCCTGTGCAAAGTGGCGGGAGGAGCGGACTCGTTCGGAAACTGTCATACAGTACCATTTTCAAAGAAATCGCTCACGGATCTGCAACAAACACGCTTTCATCAATGCATGTATTCATGTCGACTTAAAGTGCATGGGATTCGGGTAAAGGCAACAAAAAACAAAGGGGAAACAACAACAAAGCAAAGGACGAAAAATGAAGGCCAAACGCCAAAAAAGAAAAAAGACAACAAGCACATCGACCAGACTCCGAAAAACGCCCCGCTTGCATCTAGAAATACGTTTACATGTAATCATCGTCGTCGAGATCAACAAGATCGTCGTCGTCAAGATCGGGGTGGTCGGCGTCAAAGTCGACGCGGTACCGCAAGATACCGCCGATGCCACCAAAGCCCTTGACGAATTGCGAGCCTTCTTGGGAGCGGTCGGTGACAATTTCGAGTGTAGTACCAAAGCGCTTGTAGTTGTTTGCAAACCATTCGATGAGAGACATCTTCTCTGCAATCTCATAATCGACACCAGTCTCCTTGTCGACAAAGTGCTCGCGGTTCTTTTCTTGCTCGCGGCTGAGGAAGGTAACCTTCTCCACCTCCGAGTTTGGCAGCTTGAAAACATAGCGCGTTGTGTCGAGGTTTTCCCACACGACGAGCGTGAGCACTGCGCCCATCTCGAGTGCCTTGAGTGTGTCTTCCACGCCAAAGCAGTACTTGCCAGTGTCTTGCGAGATCTCGTCAAAGTACGCGAGAATGAGGCGCTTCTCTTGCATGAACTTGACGTTAGCGAGTGCGTCAGCAGCAAGCTCGATCGCCTACGGGAAGGAGAGCGAAAAAAAAAAAAAGGCGAGCAAATCAAGCAAACACAAAATCAGACAAAATTCAAACTTGTGGGGCCAATCAACAACAACCGAGTCGCTCAAAATGAATTCACTCACTTGGTTGAAACCGTTCTCGCCACCATAAGAAATGTCAACAATCTTAATAATCTTGTCCTTGAGACGGGGATCAAACATGTCTGTTTGGGACAGTTCGGTCTTGAAGTCGGCCGAACCAGCAAGCACGATGCCGGCCACGTTCACCTTGTCGTTCGTCAAGAAACATTGGGCAGAGACTTCAGCCACACGACGGACGTAGTTGTGACGCTTTTCAACACGCAGACGCGCGAAACGCAGAGCAGATTGACCACCACGACCTGGTGTTTTTGGGGGTATAGTATCCGAGAATCGGCCGTCGCACATCGAGAAAGTGTGAGCCCAAAGCAAGGAAACGATCTGAAAAGCAATAGCAACCATTCCACAAGAACGACGAGCAGGAGATGCCACTCACCATGCTTTTTTGGCAACTCGACAGTGAACTTTGTAATAATGTCGCGCGTGTTACCCGAAAGAGTCGCAAACAGCGCGCCGTTACCGTCCATGATGATAAAGCCGAACTTGCTATCGTCAGCGAGCAAATCATTCAATGCCTCAGTGTGGAATTTGTTGTCGCTGGCAAAAAAAGTGAAAAAAAGGTTGTAAAATGGCAATTACGGTGAGCACCGAATACGCAAAGACAGACCCACAATTCCCACAATTCCCTCAATGTATCGGTTGGTCCATGTCGATACGAGTCGCATCAAACAAAACAAAACAAAGCAAACTGAAAACACGCTGCATACCACAAGTAGAGCGAGGTGTTGATTGGCCGGAAGGGCTCGAAATCAATGTTAACCTTCTTCTCCTTGCCCTCATCCGTGACAATGGTGCCGCAATAGACAACGAGGCCGTTGTCGGGAACTGTCGATGACAAGAAGGCAAATTGCGTGTGCGATGCGAGAGTGAAGCGAGTGAGCTCAAGGCAGTTCAGCATCCAACATGAGCAGAACGACGAATCATTCCAATCGACAAAAAACACGCACCGCGGTTGAACAATTTGAGCTTGGACTGCACCGACGTGATGGCCGACAAGACCGACAGACGGTTGACACGCGACTTGATGTTCGAGGCCGTGCCGTATTCGTCTGCGAGCATCTTTGCGACGCGCGAAATCTGATCCTTGGGCGGGATGATGAGCGAAATCATGCTCGTGCCGTTACTGTCAGAAGAGTCAGAAGAGTCAAGGGGGGGGGGTGAGAGTGACGTTCGTTCTCGATTGCACAACGCTTGAGCCATCATTGAAGTTTTTGGGCTCTGATTTTTTTTTTTTTTTTTTTTTTGCTTTTTTGCTTTGGCTGACTTTGCATTGGCAAAATGCTGTTTCTGCACTATTTTGGCGTGTCTCGGGCAGCTTCCGCGCCGTCGCCTTCACTCTGCCACATGCCCCACAAGCATCGACCACGGCATCCACACCCCGGGGCCGCTCAGCCGCACGCACGCACCTCAACGCCGAGCAAACGCAGTCCAGCACATGGACTTTTTTTTTTTTTTTTTTTTTTTGGCTTTGGTTTTGGCTTTGGCTTTGGTCCAGGCCCCACCGGTGCATTCGCTTTTCAACCTCCACCCCGCCTCCAAACCACGATAAACCAACAGACGATCGCTGCCGGGGCGGACAGACGGCGAGACAGGCGCACCGCAATGGAAGGGGAAGCGAGCCGCAGCACGAATCCAACCAAAAAAGCACGCGGGAAAAAAAAAAAAAAAAGCCAGCCAAAAAAAAAAAAAAAAAAAAAATCCGTCGTGTTTCATTCATTGATGCTTTTGTCAGTCAAACTGAACAAGGGAGACACCAAATGGAGCATGAAGGGCAAGGGGAAAGCTCCATGGCGAAACGGGCTGGTTGATCTGAATTGGAGCGAGAGACAGTGCTCGCGCTTCGTTACCCCCTCTTCGCACTTTATCTCGCTGCATGTTGCACCATGAGCTAGCACTCTGTCGCTGCGATCTGCTCGGGGTTTCATTGGGTTGCTGGATTTGCTTTTGTCTGTCCGTTGTCCGTTTTGTGGTGTCTTCCATTCTTACCCGCGGGCAGTCTCAAGCGACTTGATCAGACGCTTGATCTTCCACATTTCGACGTTCTTGTCCGCTTCATCCATGATTGCTGCTTTGGATGCAAAAAAAAAAAAAAAAAGAATGAATGAATGAATTCTCAGATTGAAAGAGTCGGAATGGATACAAAAGCAAGATCAACAATGAATGGATGCAGATGTGCAGCTTTGAATGGAGGGAGGCTTGAGCGGCTCAGTCAACTTCCTGGTCGATTTTCTGCTTGGGAAGCAATGGCAGCCCCGCGCTCGTTCACGATTCGCGGGGTGGACGTCGAGTTCCCATTCAATCCGTATGACTGCCAGCTCGTGTACATGGAGCAGGTCATCCAGTGTCTGCAGGAGGTGCGTCTTGCGTGTTTTGGACAGTTTGCCATTTTCTTCTCAGAAATTGCTCAGCAGCGACGAACAAAAAAAAGAACAAAAAGCTGAATGAGCTGTGCAGTGTGCTTGTTCTCCCGGAGCATTGATGATTCACCCTGCCATGCTCTGTACAGGGAACGAACGCGCTGCTGGAAAGCCCGACGGGCACCGGCAAGACGCTGTGCTTGCTGTGCGCTGCGCTCGGGTGGCGCCAAGCCGCGGTCGCCGCCCATCAGCTCGCCAAGCTCGACAACCGGTACGGCGGCTTGACATTGCCATCTGGCGACCAACAGCAGCCGGGGGACGAGCTTGTGTCGAGCGAGGCCAAGGCGGCCGCGTTTGCCGCTGTCGGAAAGAGTTTGGCGGGCAACTTTGCAGACGACCTGAGCAAGCGGCTCGGCGAGGCCTCCTGGAGCGCCAAGCCTGGCGACAAGCCATCAGGTACGAGATCGCAGCAAGACTCGCTCATCGCCACGTCGAGCCGAGTGCGCTTCGCTCGGAGGCTTCATGATGACGATGATGCTCAAACCATGAGGTCTCACTGTGATACTTTTACGCGCCAAAAACCTTCTCTCAGCAGTGGACGGAGACTCGCCCGTACCGCGGATCATATACTCGTCACGCACGCATTCTCAGCTGGCTCAAGCGATCAAAGAATTGCAATGCACGTCCTACAAGTAAGCGGGGTTTGGCATGTCTCCAGTTTCTTGCAAAATGTGTTTTTGTGTCAAACTCTCAGAAACATCATCTCACTCGATCTCATTCGGGTGTTGGATAGGCCGATTGCCAGCATCATCGGGTCGAGAGAGCAAATGTGCATTCACCCTGAGGTGTCTCAAGTGCACATCCAGTCTGTGCAGGTGCACAACTGTCGCAAACTTGTGGGCTTGCACTCTTGCTCGTTCTACAACAATCTCGAGCGTAAGCTGTCTTGGCTGCGTTGATCGTTTGTTGATTTGACTCGAGCTCCAAAGGTTGACTTGCTTTGTCACGTGCTTTCCCCCCCCCCCCCAACAGGAAACAAAATGAGTCGCGATATCTCCAATCAAGTGCTGGATATCGAAGGACTTGTCGAGTTTGGACGCGAGGAAAAGCAAGTCGACGAATGTGGTCGAGTTGGCGACCCTTGATGCAATACTGACTGTGGGTCTTTTTCGATTACTTACAGAGTCTGCCCATACTACTTGTCCCGGCAATTGCAAAACCGCGGCGAAATCATCTTTATGCCCTACAATTACTTGCTCGATCCAACGGCGCGGAAGGCGGCAAATCTCAACCTTGCCAACTCGATCATTATTTTTGACGAAGCACACAACCTGGTATGTTTGGTTGCTGGAGTCTTCTTGTGGCAGTGCATTTTGAGTTTGCCGCCACAAAGTGCAAATTCCAACTTTTTCTTTTGCACTTTTCCAGGAAAGCATTTGCGAAGACTCTGCGTCCTTCCAGTTGACCTCACTCGATATTGCCATGGCGATCAGCGAGGCGCAATCATGCCACGATCTTGTATCAGATGCCAAGTACATTGGCAGTATCGAGCCGGACGATCTTCTCCTTTTGAAAAGTAAGAATCAAGCAATTGCGCACAACTGATTCCAGGCGCGAGCCCCTCCTCATCTGACTCAATGTCGCACGTGCAGAGGTACTCTTGCGCATTGAAAGTGCGATTGCAGAAACACCCCTGCACCCGCAAGACGGATTCACAGCCCACGGCACGTTTATTTTCGACTTGTTTCGATCGTTCAACTTGACCTTTGAGACTTTCTCCCCCGTTCTCGAATTGATCAACTCGGTCATTGAGGCTCTTGCTGAAGGTATAGAGATATGTGTGTGTGTGTGACACCATGTTTTCGCCAGTGAAAAGATGCAAAGGCTCAGTTTCTGGTTCATGTTGGCCAGCTCGCGGAACTCGAACGTCTGCATCGATATCCCTTTCCAAGTTTGCCGACGTCCTCAAAACAATGTTTACCGAAGAGAACAAAGTGAACATGGATGGTATTCGCAAGTACTACCGGGTGAGCGGGACGACTTTTGCACGACCATTTTTGAATTTGCATTTTTTGCCCTCCAAGAGTTTAACTTTTCTTGTTTCTGGGCTCCCACAGTGTCATATTGGACAAGAAGCTGCAAAACCGGTTACCAAGGCCTCGTCAGGCTGGGGAAGCACCGTCCATGTTGCACCAAGCGCCGGTACGCAGACTATTGTTGGTTTTCTTCAGCTCTCAACTTTTTGCTCCAAAAAGTCTTATCTTCGTCATCTGCATGCATTTGCTCTTTTGCCCATCCAACAGCTGGACGGACGCTCAGCTTTTGGTGCTTCTCACCCGGCTTTGCGATGCGCGACTTGACCAAGATTGGTGTTCGCTCCATCATTTTGACGAGTGGTACCCTGTCGCCATTGGCGTCGTTTGGCGCAGAAATGCAGCTGCCATTCCCAATCACTCTGGAAAATCCCCACGTCATTAGCAAGTCGCAGCTCTGGTGCGGTGTCGTTTCGACTGGGCCCAGCAATTGCAACTTGAATTCGTCCTTCAAGACTCGCAGCGACGAAAGCTACCTGACCGACCTGGGCAGTGCGATCGGTAAGTTGCCTTTGTGGAGGTGGCGGAAGAAGAGTAGTGATTTAAGTATGTGGGTCATTTGAATCTTACTCTCGGCCAAGTACTGCTTTTGCACAGTTAACTATGCGCGCATCGTTCCCGACGGCCTGCTCGTCTTCTTCCCATCTTATTCTGTGATGACGCAGTGTATCAATCACTGGCAGGTAAATGTTTAGCAGATGGTGGAATGATCTGAGCGTTCTGATAACTGAATAATGGTTCTTCTTGGAATTTAGAACCGGAGTGGAACCAGTGCAAAAAACGTCTGGGATATGCTACACCAGCACAAGCATGCCGTCATTGAGCCCCGGGAGAAAAACCTGTTCCCTTCTGTAATAGACCAATTGCATGGACCTTCTTGCTCGCTTTTTGAACATCGTTGCCGAGATCTGACACTGCTTGCATTTTGTGTTGTCTTGGAGTAGGCAATCAACGAGTTCTACGCCAAGGTTCGAGACCCCACCATTCGAGGGGCCGTTTTCTTTGCTGTGTGCCGAGGCAAAGTCAGCGAAGGCTTGGATTTTGCCGACATGAATGGCCGAGCCGTCATCATCACGGGCATCCCGTACCCAGCCCTGCACGACCCGCGAGTAAGAGTGTTGCTCGTTTAATATTGCACTCGAAGGTGGTGGTGGTGCTGAATCGAACTTGATGCCCACAGGTAAAGATAAAAAAGCAATACCTCGACGAGAACAAGGCCGAGAATCTCAAATCGGGCATCGCGGTAAGGACCAATCTGCCTTTTTCCTTCGTTCATTCTTTGTCAGGCATCTTACAAATTCTCCTCCTTGTTATTTGGGGGTTCAGGCCATCAATGGAATCGAGTGGTACAACCAAACTGCAGCTCGAGCGGTCAACCAAGCCATCGGTCGCGTCATTCGTCACCGGTCTGACTATGGCGCCATTATATTGTGTGATTCACGGTGAGTTCGCTTGTCTGTTGGGTGATTGTCATCCATTGTGCGTTTTGAGGTGCCGCAAGGCGTTGAACGAGCAAAGCTCTCATCGCTTTGCGATTTTCTAGTTTTGCTGCCCCTGGCACTATCGCGCAGCTTCCTTTGTGGGTTCGCCCCTATGTGAAGACGTGCAAGAATTTCGGTGATTCGCTTGCACAGCTGGCACAGTTCTTCAAGACGGCCAAAGCCGACGTGTCGCTTCATGTAAGCCGCCCTCCGGACAGGTTTAGCTTCCACGCAATTCCTGCTCACCGTTGACTTTTACGATACTGCAATTGTATTTCTGGAAAATTGTGCTTAGGCAAAACCGGCCGCTGGAGCGCCCATCTTGGTGCCAGAATACGACGTTGAGATTTCTTCATCTTCCGCGCCCCGCGGTGGCGTTCTGTCTGGCGCCACGACGACTGCATCGAGCCGCAGCGCTGCATCTGCATCTACTTCTACGACGGCGCTTGCATCATCAGCATCATCATCCAGCAATACCAACGTGGCTGCAAGAAATGTCAAGTCGGCTTTCGCGTTTGCCACAGCGTTGCAGTCTTCTTCTGCTGGTCCTGTCTCAGATGCAACAGCGACAAGCAGGCCTGCGGCAAATGCAGGGAGTGCCAGTTTTGTGCTGGGTCAACTCACCGACCGCACCAAGCCGCGCTCTCTCCGTGATTCGTTGAACTACGTTGCGGCGCCCGCCATTCCAGCTCCTGCGACGACCGTGTCTGCGACACGACGCTTTGGTAGCGTTGCTGGAACGTCCACCAGCGCAGCAGCACCTGGTCTTGGCACAGGGTCGCGTCTATCGCTCGCAGATCGGTTGATGGCCATCGATCCTTCTCCTGTTATTGTCGAGCCGTCGCCATCCCCCAACGCCACCCTGAGCAACAGTGAGGACAGCGTCGTTTCCGTTTCAAGCACCACGGTTGCGAGACCCAAGCGTCCACATTCGCCAACCGACGACGCTCCATCGCTTGAAATTGTCGAGTCCGAAGCACGTCCTCCGCCACAGCCACAGACGGAGCAGCGACCTCTGCGGCCAGCCGCTTCGAATCCCGCTCCGCTCAGCCGGGCGAGCTCCATTCTCGCGATGCCGTCCACCTCGACTTCATCGTCATCATCGACAACAGCACCCGCGCAGCCAACCGCCCAAACCTTCCTTGCAAAGGTACTGGCCGTGCTACAGCCCGCTGAGCGCCGCGAATTCTCCGCACTCCTCTCGACTTACAAGACTGGGGGCGATGTGACGCAGCTGGCGGTCGGAGCGAAGCGTATCTTTGCTGGCGCTTCGGGAACGATTGAGTATGCGCGCCAAAAGCTGCTGCACGAGCTTCGGTCGTTTGTGAAACCAAACCAACGGCTGGAATTTGATGCGATCGTTGGATCTGCGCCGTCCGCCGCACAGCGGGACATTGTGACGGGTCTTCCTGCGCAGCGAATGCCGAAAAAGCGTCGACTTCAGTCGTTTGGCGACGGCTTGCTCGACGTTTCTGCCCCTCCCATCACGGATCCAGTCCAAATGGATGTTGCCAATGATGGCCAACACACAGCAGCTGCACCGACCGACCTGCACGAAACCGGCATTCAGGCGCAGGCGCCTAGCGGTGGACCGGCCAATCCTTCGACCATTGTGAGCGTTTTGAGCGCGGCCACCCCTTCAACCAATGTTGCTGTGCATGATGACTCCAACGATGAAGAAGAACCCGTTGAAAGTGCCGTGGATGGGCTTGCTTCGACCGTTCACGCTGGTAAGACGACAGACGATGATTGCTTTTGATTTGTTGTTCTGGTTTTCTCCTCCGTTGACCAATCTCGCCATGCCCTTTGCTTTGACTTTGGTCGAACAGCAACAGCAACCAATCCCACCTGTCCCGTTTGCTTGGCGCCGCCCAAACATCCATTTACCGCTCGATGCGGTCATATTTGCTGCCACGGCTGCTGGATGGAAGTCCTCAAGAAGGCACTGGAGTGTCCCGTCTGCCGCCAGCGTACGCGTGTCAAGCAGCTCACCAAGTTGTACTTTTAGTTCTATGTTTTCTTCTGTGTGCTGTTGGATGGAAGGGGAGATTTTTGTTGCAGTTCTGTTGAAGCCTTGTTTACGAGATTGTACCATAGACGTTTATTGTACTGTATTCTTGCCATGACCATGATCCATTGTTGTATTTCTCTTGGATGACACCAGAACCTCTGTGAGTGATTGCAAGAGCTGAGAGTCGCTTTGTGAAGCTTTCAAAATCCAATCCTCGTTGCCTTCTCTGCGCTGCTGCATTGATCTCGCTCATCTCAATTCCTTTGTTGACAAGGACCAGGACCACCGCCTTCGACAAGTCCGCTCTGAGCCTTTGAGTTTGTTCGTGTTTGTTACCTTTTTCAGTCTATTTTATTTTCGCTTCGTTGTCTTTTGCTGCCGTTTTTCGATGAGGTGCGAATTTTTTTTTTTTTTTTTTTTTTTGCATTGGCGTTTTGCTGGAAAAACAACAAACAAAAACTGATTTTTTTTTTTTTTTGGCGCAACCAGCGAACAGAAGATTTACACAACAACCGGCCATGTCTTCCATCTGGATCCCGTGAGCAAGACGGACTGGGTTGGCGTGGCTGCCGACGCCCTGACCATCTCGCTCTACCGCGACGAATCGCGGCGGACGTGTCGCATTGTCTCCATGTTCCAGAGCAAGGTAAAGGCAAAGCAAAAAAAAAAAAAAAAAAAAAAAAAAAAAAATCAAAGAAGCTTGTTGTTTGTTTTTGTTTTTTGGAGGGCGTTGTTGTTCGCGACCTTGCAGCCCGAGGCGAACGCTGCGGCCCTGTCGCCTTCGTGCCACACATGCACACACAGTGCGCTCGTCGCGGCTTTTGTGCTGGGGGGGGGAGCGATGGGCAATCTGCTCCTCTTTCTGCGACCACAAACGAAGCTCAAACCGCTTTTTTTTTATTTTTTTATTTTTTTTATTTTCGCAATTCTTTTTTATTTTTTATTTTTATTTTATTATCTCGATCGCTGCCCATCCATCGTCGTCCACACCCCCCTCCCTTTTCGATCGTCCCCCTCCCCCAAGCAACCACCTGCTCCGGTTTGCTTGTGGCATTGTCTCCTCGCAGCCTCGCTTTCACACGTGGCTGAATCGGATTGAAAAACAAAAAACAAAAACCCCAAAAAAACGATTATTATTCAAACGAATCCGCAAACACACCGCTGCTCACTAAAACGCACGCCTTCAACCTACCAAAACCTAACCTGGAGTAGCTGTTACTCTCCATGATGATTGATCGAACCGCCTTTTCCTTTTACTTGTCTCGCGCTCTCTTCCGCCGAGCGAGACCGGAGACCCTACATGGTCGTTGTGTTATCGGTCGCATCTTGCAACGAGCGAGCAGTGGACGGCTGCACGGGTCTTGCTGCCAAAGCTCAACCCCCCGAATTAAAAAAAAAAAAAAACAAAAAAAAAAACAAAAAAAAAACTCTTTGAAAACAAATCGAATTGAAGAGCTTTTTGAGCCATGAGCAAGAAGCCAATTGGAGCAGGAGTCAGCGGAAATGACTCACTCAACGATAACGACAAGCTACAAGAGAAAGAAGAAGACGAAGAAAAAAAATTGAAGACAAGGCAGAAAGAAAACACCGCCAATCACGACCGAATTTCTCATGCGTGAATACCAATTGTTGGTTTGAACCTTATGGCGAATTGATGTTGTGCTGACCTGACCATCTGGCAACCTTCTTCCTTGTTTGAAACACCAGGCCGTCATCAACTGCTTCATCACACCGGGAATGACACTGGTCAAGTCGTCGTCCAAGTTCGGACAGTGGGAGGACGTGCGCGCCAACGTTCTGTACGGTGTCGGCTTCAATTCTGAGGGCGAGCTCGACACTTTTGCCTCGCAGTTTGAGAATGCCGCGGCCACCACAGTGCAGCTCCCGATGCCTGGAGCTGCCGGAGCCGCTGCCAGCGCTGCAGCGAGCGCAACAGGAGCTGCAGCTGCAGCACAGACAGCCCAACCGGCCGTTCAGGTGCAGCAACAGCCTCAGCAAGCACAGGCGCAACCCGCGCAGCCCGCTCAGGCCCAGCAGCCGCAACAGGCAGCCCCACAGACCCAGCAGCAACCGGCCGCTGCCGCGAAGGCAGCCACCAACGGCACCCACGCACCCGCCTCCGCTGCTGGCTCAAACGGCGCCGACGCGAACGCAGAGGATGACTCTAATGCTGTTGCCTTGTACGACTTTGCCGGCAAGGACGAAACTCAGCTTGGATTCAAGGCCAAGCAAAAGCTGTATGATGGTATGTGACCAAAAAAAAAAAAAACAAAAAGAAAAAAAAAAAGAAAAAACGATCTAGGATTTTTTTGTTTTGTTTTGTTTTTGCTGGCTGTTTTGTTTTGCTCACCGAGCTCTCTGAAACCTGATTCGTTGTCATCATTGCAGTGACTTCGACAACGCGCGAGGGGTGGTCGTATGGCTCTATTCTGAACGAGGATGGAGTGACAAAGTCGTCTGGACTCTTCCCAACCTCCTACATTCAAATCACAAAGGCTGCCAGTGCCAACGCCAGTAACTCGGCAATCTCAAGCGCGTTGGCCAAGCGCGCGCAAGAAGCACAGGAGCAGCAACTCAAGCAACAGCAGGCGGAAAAGCTCCAGCAGGAAAAGCTGCAGCAGCAACAGCTATTACTACAACAGCAACAACAGGAAAAGCTCCAACAAGAGCGTCTTTTGCAGCAGCAGCAGCAGCAGCAACAACAGCAACAGCAACTACTACTACAACAACAGCAGCAGCAACAACTCCAACAGCAGCAATTGCAACAGCAGCAGCTCCAACAGCAGCAACAGCTGCAACAGCAAAGGGTTGCCACAGGCTCTGCTGCGCAATTCCCTCCTGTCAATCCTCGAGGTGGCGGCTCTGAGGTATGTAGCAAAGCCTTGATGCCAGCGTGCATCCTTGGTTGTATTGGGGTTGTGAACCAAAACCTGATTTTTTTTTTGTGTGTGTGTGTGTGTGTGTTCAATTTGTCCTCTGTCAACACAGCAACTCGATTCTGAAAAGGATGTCATCATCAAGCACCTGCGCGAGCGAGTGGAAAACTCGGAAAGGGCCAAGGCTGCTGCCGACGCCTCCAACCGTGAGATAATCGAGACTCTCCAGGGCGACATTGCTTCATTCAAGAATGAGAACGACCGCTTGCTGGCTGCCCTCAAGGAGAGTAACCTGAGCGGACAGCAATGGGAGACAGAGCTCAAGACAGTCAAGACTAACAATGCGCGCCTGTTGACTGCTCTCCAAGAATCGTACGCAAACGTCGAGACTTGGCGGACACAGCTGCTGGCCATCGAGGAACACAACGCCAAGCTTCAAAAGAAGTTTAACGACGTTGAGCAACTGCTCAACCGCGGCGTGAGTCTGCTTCGCGAGTAATTGCGCCTCTCGGGGTTTTTCTTTTGAAAAGAGCGATACTTGCGTCCAGCAGCGCTTTTCTCCACCCCACCCCCCTCAAAATTGTATTTGCTTGACTGCTCCCATTGATGATCGCGTTTAGGCGAGGCTTCCTTTGTCCCATCGATTGTTGTTGTTTTGCTTCACTGCCAGTTGTTTTTTGCTATTCTCGCTCGATTTTTTTGTGGCCGATGATTGTGGCGTTTTGATTTTATGGCACCTCTCTCCCCCCCCCCACCTTGTCTGGTTTCCTTCCTTGTCGTTGCATGTCGTGTGATGTTGATGTTTGATGATTGATGCTGGTGTGTATGTTGTTTGTTTGTTTGGTTGTTTGACCGTGCTGGGTTTCGAGTCATTTTGTTTTAACAAAGAACAAGAACAAAAACCTCCTCTCTTCTACCCGTTGTTCGGCTCGCATTTCGTCTGTCGAGCTTGAGCGTCTCTCCCACCGAGTCTCTCTTCTTGACCACGCTTGCCTTTTGCCACCCTTCTTTGCACAGCGATGGTTTGGGTCAGTCCAATTTGCAATGGTAATTTTTCCCCAGTTCACTGAGGCCACTGTGCACCACCGCCCGCCGCCCTGACCCCATCAGTAGTCGCTGCACAAAGTCGTCTTCGATCGTTTTCGCGCAACATGAGCCTGTGTGCAACTGAGGTGAGGGAGCTTTGAGAGCTGGCGGCGATGAGTTTTCGCGTCTCTGTTCTTCTCTGCCTCGCCATTTGCGCACACACTCGGACTTGCAGCTCGGAGCTGGGCGTGCGGTGGTTTGGACAGTGCAGTTGCTATGAAGCGGTGTCACGTATTGACTTCAGCGCACGGCATTGCATTGGCAAACTCGTTCCAAACCAAGCTGAATACTAACGCATGGAAACTTGCTCCTCTGTCAGGGTGCCGCTTACGCGAGCTGCATTTCGTCACAACTCGATAACATTAAGCAAGACATGTGCGTAGAGCAATTTCGATTGTTGCAGGCATGTTTCAAGGCTTCAATGGCTGCCGCTGGCGTAAGGTGTTATCTTTCATGTATGGCTCAGTGTCTACTGTATGTCAAACTCACCTCAAACCCAACATTGTCACTTTTTGACACAGCACCGACCATGAGCACTCTCTCCTCAAGATGTTGACACTGAATGCTGCACAGTGGCACCAAAAATGCTGTATGATAATACAAAAAAATAGTTGCACAACGCTCAAAAAATCCCAAAACGACCGACCAAACTACTTTTTAAGCTTGTTGCTGGCCCTCAAACTTGGGGAACTTGGCAAGCACGTCAGCCCAGGTCAGAGTGTTGTTGGCCAGGCGCTTGACAGTCTCGGCAGCCTCGGTCATGCTCAGACGGACTTGGCCCTTGGAGTCGCGCTCGCGAAGGGTCACAGAGCTGTTCTTGACAGTGTCAAAGTCAATGGTCACGCCGAACGGAACACCAATCTCGTCGGTGCGGGCGTAACGGCGACCAATGGACGCGCTCGAATCGTCGACCTTGTACGAGACGTCCATAGCGTTGAACGCATCGGCTGCCAGAAAACAAAGTGATTTTGTCAATGAAGGTCGAGTCCCAGAAACCCCCCCCCCCAAAAAAAAACAAGCTCACTCCCCTCTCGGAAACCATAAAAACAAAAAAAAAACCCCACTCAAACATCCTTACCAGCAGTCTTGGCCAGCTTGACCAAGTCGGGGTTGTTGCTCAAAGGAAGAATCACGCACTTGTAGGGTGCAATGCATGCAGGGAGCGAGAGAATCTGATCAAGTCACACAACACCGTGATGAAGAAAAACAAAAGTCAGACGAAACCGTCTTCTCCACCGCCCCCACAAAAACCCCAAACAACTTACGCAGTCCTTGTCATCGTCGTCAGCAGGAGCCTTGCCCTTGGCGGCAGGGGCCTTCTCCTTTTGAGGCTTGCCATCATCAGGGGTCGAGAAGTTGTGCTCGAGAAGCGAGTAGATGATGCGACCAATGCCGAACGAGGGCTCAATGACGTTCGGGGTGTAATCCTTAACTGTGGTGTGGCGTAAACGAAGAAGAGTGAGAAATAAAAGAGTTTGAAGAGAAAATCCACTGAAACAAGCAGAGACAGCACGAGAAGCGATACACAAGCCAATCCTTACCGAAAACTTCACGCTTGGAGGGCTTGAGTTGCAGGAGGTTGGCAGGGATCTCAAACTGCTTCGAGCCGGGGCCGTCGCCAGAAACGGCCTTCTCAATCTTACCCTTGTCGTTGAACTCGAGAATGAGCGAGAGGTTGATCTTCCTGTAAATGCGAGTTTTGGTCGAGTGAGTAACCACGCCAGGGAGTTGTTGTTTGTTGAGGATGTAAATCCACAGTCAGTCACTCAACTTGTCTGCCTCAAGCTTCTTGGACAGCTCCTCCAGCTGGCAGGGGTTGTTGACTTGGAGATCGCGCAGGTACTTGAGAATACCCTCGGCATCCTTGCGGAAGAGCTTGCCAAAGGCAGATGCGTCGGGAAGGACGTCAATGTACTCCTCAATGACGGGGGTGTCAAGAGTCAGCTGAGCGTTCAGAGTGGTGCCCGACGCCTCAGAGTGTTGCGAAAGATCGTAGGCAGAGCGGTCAGCGCAGCCAATGCATTCAACCCAGCCCTGAAGGAGAAGAGAGTGTCCAATCACGCAACCAATCATGTCAGCCAAATAAACCAACACATGCAAAACAAACAACAGCAGCAAAAGCAAACAAAAAACGTCATGCATACGAAAGAGGTCTTGCACTCGGCGTCCCAGCAGTCGCTGGCGTAGTGCGCCATCTCGTTGGGCATGTGTTGACGGAATCGCAGCTTGGCGTCCTTGATGCCAATCTTGGTCATGAACAGGTAGATACGGCCAATAAAGTAGCCGAGCGTCTGGTTGTCGATCGTGCCGTTCTTGATGGCGTCGCCGAGCTTGACGCGCGACGGGTTGCGACCAGAGAGCTGGTCCTCGCGCGAGTAGAGCAGGACGCCAAGGTCGGCCACAGAGGCGAACTTGGGGTGGTCCTTCTTCTCGGGATGCACAAAGTGCTCAATCTCGGCCATGGTGAACTCGCGAACGCGCAAAAGACCAGCGCGCGGGGAAATCTCGTTACGGAACGACGAACCGATCTGGGCGGCGGCGAAGGGCAGCTTGTTGTTGTTAAAGTCAAGCAACTTGCGGAAGTTGACAAAGATGCCCTGAGCTGTTTCGGGGCGGAGGTAACTGAGAGAGAGCGAGAGACAGAGAGGGAACAAACGCCCAAATAACATTTGAGTGAAAAAGGCTCGGTGCCGCGAGCCACAATCAAGCTGCACGGCAGTGTTACTCACCCCTTGATCAAGCTGTTGGGGCCGATGGAGGTCGGAAACATGAGGTTGAACTCGACGGGGTCGGTCAGCTCGTGGCCGGTTTCGGGCGCGCGAACGCCGTACTTTCGCATGTAGCCACCAATCTCCTCCTTGCTGAAGTTGTCCAACTGGTAACACATGTGAAAAGTGAGGACGAGGAACGGCGTGGCAAGGAAGAGGAGGGAGCCAAAACAAGAATTTCAATTTTTGCAAATCATCCGTACCTCAGTCAACACCTTCTGGTACTCGGGAAGGAGCGAAGGGTCTTGGTTGGCGGCAATGAGCTTCTCGAGATGAGCCTCGAGCAAGTGATCGGCGCGGAAGCATTGAGTCGAGTCCTGGACGTCCGACACGAGCAAATCGGTAAAGCGCGCGACGTGGCCGGAAGCTCTGTGGAGTGAAACGAGGAGCACACTCACGTCAAAATCGTGTCGTCGAGGGCAAAACAACACACACACGCCTCTTTCTTTGGAGCAAGTGGAAAAGAAAGCACGCGGATGGGGCAAACGTACTTCAAAACGGGCTCGATGGTGAGCATGGAGCAATCAACCTCAAGCATTTGCTCTTCAAAGACAAAGTGGCTGCGCCAGAGGCTCAGCAGGTTGGCCTTGATGGCACAGCCGGTCGGACCGTAGTCGTACAGACCCGCAACACCTACAAAAGGACAACGATGACATCGACGTAACCACCAAACCAAAAGTGAGCGTTTGGGTCTTCGAGTCGTTCCCCCCATTCCCATTCCCACTCAACAGCTCGCACAAAGCTAGCAAGCGACGAAATAGCCTCGGCTACCCCATCTTTTTGCCCCTTCCCCCCCCCCCAATCGGCGGGTTTCGAGTCGTGTGCCATGACCTCATTGCAGCCATACCATTGTAAATCTGGAACGAAGGCGTCCAGAAGAAGCGGCGCTTCATGACCTTGTCGAACGCAGTGCGGTTGAAGACGGGCTCTGGCGGCGACAACAGTGCCTCCTATGTGTGTCCAAGTCAGCGTCCAGAGGTCCAGAGGTCCCAGAGGTCAGTCGAGCCATGACGCAAGCCGCAAACACGCAGTGAGGTATCGGAAGCGAAAAAAAAAAAGAAAAAAAAAAAAGAGAATTCCGTGCTTGCACGAGTTCCACCAGAACGCCACGCTCTCCCGCCGCCGTCGACGACTCGCACGAACGCCGCTCGACAAGTAGTCATGCTTGGCGGTTGGTCAAACAGCTCGCGTCGGACAGCCAGTCCCACACACACACGCCGCTTCAAACAAAACCATATGGAGATCCCTTTTTTTTTTTTTTTTTTTTTTTTTTCGGTTTCTCATGGTATTGGGTTCGTTGCCAACAACACCATCTCAATCAGAGGCAGCCGGATGTTGCTTGGGATGTGACTCACCTTCTCATCGAGAGCGGCCTTGCGCAGCTTGAGCTCGGCGACGGCCTTGGCAAGCTCTTGCTTCGTGGCGCCCTGTATTGCATTGCAGAAGATTGAGACCAATCGATCGCCTTCAACGTCCTCTCACAGACATGCGGCAAGAACAAGCTACAAAGCAACATCGGCTAGAACTAAAATCATGGTAAAAAGCCACACACGCACCTTGCTCTTCATGTCGCGGACGAGGTCGCCCTGCTGGACGACAAGTTTGCGCAGAGCTTCGATCTCAGCTTCGGCAGTCGATGCCATATTTGTGCGTGTTGAACAAAAAAATGAAGAATGGATCAAAAATTCTCAGATTCAGTTGAAGCACAGTTGGAAAGTAGCGTGCGATTTTCAACTGATGTTCATTCGAGCTTCAGGCCTGTGCAGGTATCGGGGTTAGCGCGCGTTGTTCACTCTTCACCACACTTTTCTCGCTGTACAGTGCCCTCCCTCCCTGTACATGCAGTTGAAAGAGTCTCGAGTGCTTAAAACAGCCCGCCCAAAACACACAGCCCTACATCATTGGAGCGGGGCTGAAGAACGGGGAAAACAACACAAACGAAAATTGTACAGATCATATTGATCAAACAAAACAGCCAAAACAAGCATCGCATAGAATGAATGGAAACAACATGACAGAAAGCAAATATAAACGTTATCAGAACAACAGCCATCAAAGTGCTGCTGAAGAGTGTGAAAACCCCGCACCCAACATCTCACTCGGTCAGATTCAAACCACCGCGACTCTGCCACCACAGAATACACCGGCGAAGGGCGCGATCGAGATCCACCTTATGACAGGGCTTGCTGAGATAGCCTTGCATGCCTGCGGCGACACAGCGCTGCCGATCGGCCACGAGGACATTGGCCGTCATCGCGACAATGTAGGGCTTGCGGTGTTGCGCAATGGCAGGGTCTTCCATGATGCGAGCTGATGCACTGACACCATCAAGCTCTGGCATATTAATGTCCATCAACACACAGTGGAAGGGCCGCGCTTTCACCGCCGCAACGGCCTCCAACCCGTTGTTGGCAAGCTCCACGTTGCGGTAACCAAGGACGTAGAGCAGTTTTGTGGTCACGCGCTGGTTGACAGGATTGTCCTCCGCCAGAAGAATCCTCAAGTCTTGAGGTTGGGCCTGACGGTCGCCCAGGGCGGTCGAAAGGTCGCCATGGTTGGCTGCGTTGGAAAGGAATAGTTGCTCCCCACCGCTCAAGCCGCCACCCGCCAAAGCCAGAGAGTACGCGTTGCTCGGAGAGAGCTCGCTCACGTCCAGGTTGTTCTCATGCAGCGCCTGTGAAAGCGGCGCCGAGACCATCGTCGCATTCGACAGAACTGCGGCAGAGACGGCTGCCGCAGTGGCCGCTGCAGCTGTGGCAGCAGCAACAGCTGCGTAGGCAGCTCGGCCACTTGCGCTGGCGTCTCCGAGATCGCTGGGGATGCTTCCATTGCCCACGTTCAAGTCCTCTCGGCTGCCGCCACTCGCGCGGAGCGATCGAACGCCCGCCTCGTTCAGCAAAGCGCTTTGTGAGATCCGGCCGCCAATGCGCGGTTCGGTTGTCAGGCCGAGCGCCTTGAGCAGACTCTTGGCGAGCTGCAAGCGATGCACGGGTTTGCTAATGACGATGGATGGACAGCCGACCTCCGACTGCAGAGAATCGGGCCGAAGAAGTCGCGGGGGACCAACCAGGACGATGGGTGCAATATGTTGGGCAACGAGGGCCAGGAGCTTGACCTCACCCATCTCTTGGGCAGTCTGCAAATCAACAACGACGACATCCACTTTTGTTGCAACAGGGCCGTCGACAGACCGCAGCGCAGAATGTGAGTTTTCACCCAGGCGGAAGGTCGCAGACGCCACGCCGACGTCGACTCGAAGCTGCCGCGAGTGTGGAGGTTCCACAGTGACGAAAGCAGGTTTGTGACCATTCTCCGCTGCCAATCGAGACGAAACGGAAGTGCCATCCAGTTGCGACTGTGGCGGCGGTGACAGGATGGATGCTGGCGAGACCATGGAGTCGCGTGTTGTGGGCTGTGGTAGCGTGTCCGCAGAGCGTCGAAGCACAGCGGAAGGCAAAGACGGGCCAATGCCAGGGCTGGAGGGCGATGTCGACGGGGAAAGCTGCAGCAGCTGCACAGGATGCAACTGGTGCGCCTGGAGAAGCGCGCTGACCGAGGCGAACGGGACGGACACGGCTCGAGTCGCAGCCACATACAGCTGCAAGCCCGCGAGTTCGATGGCATGCGACGACACGACGGCCACGACCTTGTTTGCCAGCGAATTGTTCTGCAGCAGGTGCGACATGCTCGAGAAGCTGCTGGCAAAGTTGTTGTCCGTCATGATGGGTGACGTGGTCGGCACCGTCTCCGTAAAGTGGGAGGAAGGCAGCCCCAAACCGCGTGGGTCTGGACTGCGCGTCTGTGCCGCAGCAAAGTGTTGGGTGAGGGCCAGTGTTTCGGGGCTGGATTTGGTCGCGTGCACTGCATGCACGGAGGGCGACGCTGACATGACGGGTCCCACCCAGGTTTGCAGCGTTTCGACCGGCAGGGTAAAATGGAAGCTGGAACCACGGTGGAGCTCGCTGTCGACCCAGATATGGCCGCCAAGCAGACTGACGAGCTTGTGACAGATGGCAAGTCCAAGGCCAGTGCCGCCAAACTTGCGTGTCACGGACGAGTCGACCTGGAAGAACTTGTTGAACAAGACGTGGATTCGGTCGGCAGGAATGCCAATGCCTGTATCGGCCACGGTAAAGTGCAAAACTTGACGAACGCCAGTCATGCTCGTAGAGCTGGCCGATCGGAGACTTGGGCGGCCGGCGCGGAGTCCCAACGGATGTGCCTGTTGACCTGCCGTGATGGCTGGAACAGGAGCAGCCGATTCTTTCGATTCCACACGAGCCTTGGCAATGTTTTGCTCGGCCATCTCAACGACAGCGGGCGACGCCATGCGCACCATGACCACCGCCTCGCCTTCACGTGTAAACTTGACAGCATTGCTGAGCAGATTGACAATGATTTGTCGCAAGCGGGTGACATCGCCCACCACAACTTCGGGGACGAGCGAGTCGACCAAACAGGCCAGCCGAATGCCGCGCTCTTGCGCTTTGCCGCTGACAATATCCAGCGCCTCTTCCATGCACGAGAGCAGCTCGAAAGGCAAGCGCTCCAGCTGCACCATGCCGCTCTCATACTTGGAAAAGTCCAAAATGTCGTTGATGATGCGCAGCAACACTTCACCAGAGCTGCGCATGCCGTCGACGAGCTCTCGTTGCTCGACATTCAGGCTCGTTTCGCCCAGTAGCTCACCAAGGCCCATGACGGCATACATTGGTGTCCTGTGCGAGTGTGGCGATTACAACATGCAAACATGCAAGCAGAAACACAAAGCACAAAAAGATAAGCGTCACGAGTTTGTTCACCAACAAGCCGGAGCCGGCCGTTTGCCCGTAGTTTCAGCAACAATGCAACTCACCTCAGCTCATGACTCATCATGGCAAGGAACTCGCCCTGCATGTGCGATGCCAGCTCGGCTTTTTGCTTGGCACGATCCTTTTGCAGCATCACCTCGACATTCTTCCGTTCGACCATCAATTGACGCGCACGATCGAGAGCAAAGCTGATTTGGTCGCAAACTTCTTCGACAAGTCGGGTTTCATGCTGAGCCCACTCGTGTGGAGCATCGAGTTGGAGGAGAATCACAGCGTACTGGCGTTGAGTCGTGAGGTCGCTGCCGGCAGAGTCAGAATCAGCATCAAAATCATCACCAGCATAGTCTTCTTCGCCGTCGTCTTGCAGGTCGGCCGCATCCATGTCAAGAGCGACGGAATCAGAGTCTACATGAGAGGACACGGGACGAGATGCACTCTGGCTGCTCTCTGTGATCGAAGTAGGCAATGGCACGCGGACTGCCAGTAATGCTTTTGGTGGCAAGCGTGCCGTCCCATTGTGCTGAGGGTGTGAGAATGGCTCAAGCAGCTCAATCAGGCGAGGCTGAGCCATCACGTCGACAGCGCCCACACTCGAGCTGACAAGCTTGATCAAGGCAGCCTTGGAGTTGAGCACTGTGGGTGGCGACTGTATTGAAAAGCCAGAGGTTTGGGAGTCGCACTGCACGTCAGTGACGGCGACCATTGGGGAGGTGAGCAGCTCCTGAGAGGTGCGTGCTCGGGACCGGGTCATGCTGGCTTTGCTGCCGCTGGTTGGGAGCGGCGCTGGTCGCCCACTACTGGTGGGTGAGTCCGAGTTGTAATTGGGACCATCGAGTTGCTCGCGAACATCAGCCTCCGACAAGGTGGTGGTCAAACGGCGCCGAATCGGAAATCGACGACTTTTAGGGTCGTACAAATTGGACGAGTGCGCTGCTGTCGACAGTTGTGCGGTCGTCGTCTCGACGCCGAGCAGTGGCGCTGTCGACGAACTGAGTTCGATACCCTCCTCGTTGTCGTCGACCGGCTCGCACACCGATTTGAGCAGGCGCGCGGCCTTCCCAGCAGCTGGAGATGCTGATCGTGGGGAGGTGGGAAAAGACGACACGCCTCTTGGGGAAGAAGCGCCTTTTGGGGAGGCTACGCTGCTGCGAGGCGAGGTCACATGTGAGAGCAGATTTCGAGTGGACGTTGCCGCGCTCGAATGGGTCGAGTGGAACGACGACGCGCCTTCTTCCGTTGAGGCAGATTGCAGGAGAGTGACGGCTGCAAGAGCGTGCTGTGGCGGCAAGTAGATGGTACAGCGGTCGAGATTGAGCGCATTGGCCAGACTTTCTGCAGCTGCGGCCAAGATGGAGGGTTCGTCGCGCGCCGTTCGCATCGCTCGCATGAGTGTGCGCACCATCCGGTGCTGTCTGCGCTGGTTGAGCTTGTTGGCTGCTTCATCCTGCTTGAACTGTCCCAACTCTTGCTCGAGCGCAAGCGCGTGCGATTGCAGTCCCAAAGCCATCGGAATGACCTTGATCAAGTAGATGGCAGTGGCAACCGAGATGAGGGCGCATGCAATCTTTGCCGCCAGCATGACAGTCATCAAGTCAAAGTGGAACATGAACACATGAACGAGATGGGTGATTCCGCACTGTGATGAGAAAACAACGACAACACAAAACGTTGATAAGGTTTGAGTTTGACAAACAAAACAAAACAACACAACAACGTCCAGCGCAAAAGAGACAAACGAGATGGTGGAGCCGAGTCACACTACGAGATGAGTCATTCATGATGTGTGCAAAGTGTTTTGGATGGTGATGTACGTGCTGGAACCTAACCAAGCACAAGCATGACAACGAGACAAAGCCGTGCCGTTGCCCCCCAAAAAGGGGTGCAGCCAGGCAACGAAACACATCGAACTTGCCACTTTCGTCAGGTGGTGTTGTTTTGGGTAGAAACACCAAAGATGGCGCAATTGTGCGGCAGACCGGTCGCATGAGATGCGTCATCCGATTCGAAAAAAGAACATGTTTTGGTCAAAACAAGAAGCCAGCTGGAGCGCTGCTGAGGCTATCTGCACACTTCTTAAAGAAGCATAATGGGGGGTTCTTATTCGCCAAGGTGGCAACAAAGGTGCGAACCCGACTCATCACGCGTTGCCAAAAGAAAAACAAAAAAAAAAAAAACAAACTCCAACGCAATTCCTAGTGGCGCGTGCTCACGAAGAACGAAACCGAAAAACCTCAAACATACTACGTAGGTTGGTAGTTCGTTTGTTTGCTGGGATGTGGAGGAAAACACACAGGGCTCAGCAAAAAGAGGAATCGGCGCTCCAGCGTTGGGTTGTTTGTTTCGGAGTTTGCCAATTGACGCTCGTGGCGACCAACACACGCCGCCCAGACGCAAGCGCTCGCTCACTGGCTCACGAATTGCGCCCCCACATGCCCCCACACATGCACAAAGCGCGACATGCACATGAGAGGAGTCCAAAGCCATGGGCCAAAGTGGGATGATTGTCGGCGAATGCAGCGTTGGTTTTTCGCTCAGCTATTCCTCCTCCCCAATTCCTTCCTCACATGGCCCAGCTGACACCCCCGCGAAACCCAAACTCAACTCCGCGCATGTTGGCTTTGTTGTCCAACAGGTCCACATTGGAAGTATTCAAAACTCAGTGAGTTCGTTGCGAATAGAGCAAAGCCAAATAAATACGTCGGAATGCGAAAAAAAGTAGGTGTCGGTGAAAAAAAAAAAATCAAATAAAAAAAAAATGAAAATAAAGAAAAGCCGAGAGAAGACCACACGGCAGAGAAGCGCCTGGCATGGAGACGCAAGGCAAAGCAACGAGACGGAAGCAGGAGCAGGAGATGGAGAGAACGAGCGAAGGAAGGGGGAGAGGGAGAGCGGCAGAGGGAGAGAGAGAGAGAGTAGAGGGCAAGCAAAGCAGCAACCCCCAACTCGTCTCAGTTGGCGACTCTCACGCGTCGGCTGGTCCGCTCCCGGATCAAACCAGCATCCCATGCCAATACGCAAGTACAGCGCCTGATGAATGATGCAAGGCGCGAGGCGAAAAGACGAAACGGAGAGAGACGAAGCGAGACGCCAAAAAAAAAAAAAATAAACAAAAATTAAAAAAAAAAGGTCCGTCAAAGTTTCTCATTCAGGTTGGTGCTAATCGTGTTGGAGCGTGAGCGAAAAAGTTGTGCTGCTACTTACAGCGAGGATGAACGACTCGAAGAGCACGAGGACGACGCTGTTCGGCAGGTTTGGAAGGCGCTTCTTGAAGATGTGAATCTCAATGGGAACGGCAAAGTACGCCAGCGCAATGAGCAAGTCGGCGAGCATGGTCAGCGCCACTACCGGCTCAGCCACGTCGTTGTACATGGACAGCATGGCGCCCGCTTCACTCTCTGGGTCGGCGTGTCTGCCTTGGCTGGCGGGCTGCCTGGATGGGCGGGGCTGTCGAAGGTGGGTGCTCACACGAGGCCGGTTTGCAAAAAAAAAAAAAAAAAAAAAAAATGGAGGGAGGGTTTTCCTGCGCGAGCGAGCGATCGCTGTGCTGGAGGAAGCCGAGGGCAGGCCCTTGTCGCGCTGTTGTCGAGAGTTGCTCCTTTGCCTCAGAACAAAGCGGGGAAACGAAGCAGAAAAGAGAGAAAAATGCGCGATGAAGGAGAGCGGGAGAGTGGCAGAAAACAAAAAAGGAAAATTAGCAAAAAAAAAAAAAAAAACTGGACTGGGACCAAGATCAGAGTCCCGGTTGCTTTTGTTTTTTGGGGGGTCTCGAGCATTGAGAAGAGCGAGGGCAAGTCGGATTCGAACTGGCCAAGCATTCTACATTACGTTTGCAAGGGGGGAAAAGCTGTGGGTTGGGGCCTTCTTGTGTTTTGCGTAATGGGTTGATGATGAGAGTGATGATAGGGAAACAAGAGACTTCACTTATACAAAGCGACGAGTGAACACACTCCAAATACAGATACACATCAATCCATAACACTCCGCCTTTCTTTCCCCCCCTTTCGAGACATTCCCAAAGCACTAGCGCTTCTTGCGTTTGGCACTTTCCCGAGTAGGCTTGTTCGGGTTAGCCTTATGAAATGCCTCCGTCATTCGATGGTGTTCTCCAAACACCTCCCACGGCTCAACAGTCGGTTCCTCCACGCCTGTCCACTTGACCTTGTACCAGAGCGTTCCTTTGTCAATAAAAGAATCAACAATCTTTTCCGCTTGATAATACTTTTCGCCTTTCATGTGAATGGGACGAGGCTCGGACACTGGCCGGCCAGGTATGCCATCCGCCCCCACGGCCTTGACCCGTGAAACATGGAAGCGAGGATGATGCTTCATGAACTTTGGCAGGCGAAGCAGCACGGTGTGCTTGTCCGCCTCGAGCACTTCGAACGGACCAATGTACGTCGTTCTTGACACCGTTCTTGTCTCGATTCGGCTTTTGGACGTGCCTGGGAGCTTGACTACTGGTGCTGGTCTCCGCTCGTACCTTGCTCGGCATGCTTTCGACCAACTCGTTCAATGCATCAATCCACGTCATCTCGGTGGTGTCCTTGCACAGCTCCTTCGCCACATCGCGCACGCCTTTGTCTTCCGCTTGCAGCACAATGAAGCGCCTCACCAAATCATCCGTAAGTTCCGCTTTGGGCACATTCAACAGCATGACCTTCTTGAAGTGCCTCGCAGAAATCTTTGGATCCGCCACCGCTTGGATGATTTCCCTGAGTGCGTTATTCTTGCTGTTCTTGACGCCATACACATTCATAATGTACTCCAGCAGAGCTTCCGCAGTCTCGAACTTGACATGGCTACAGTAACGCCTCGCTGCGACACCCAGATGACCAAGCACAAAGTCGACCTTGTCCTTCTCGGGTGCCGTCACTGACTCAAGCTTGCGTCGGATGTCCGTGACAAAACGTTCCAGATCCAACAGCGTCCCATCGAAGGGTGTCACCTGCATGCCATGTCTCCACAGTTCAGTGCTGGTGGTGGGGCTTGCCGTGGTGGTGGAGGCCGCATGGCTTGATACAGCGATCTCAGCGGTTCCCTTGCGCATCGCCTCCTTGACGACCTCCTGCATTGAGGAAACCATCGCTTGAGTCATCATTCGCATCATCTCTTGCGCGCTCATTGGTTCAGCTGGTGCGCTTGTTGCGCTCGACGTGCCCGCAGTGGGCGCCGTCGTATCGACGCCCTGCTCGTTATTGGGCATTGCTTGATTCTGATTCAATTTCCTGGTTCCTACTCTAGTCGTCACCTTAGACATCAATTACTCGACCCTCGAGACTCGTCGCAGTGTTATGATCAGAGATCCTTCCACGAAGATACGAGTAATGGGTTGATGATGAGAGTGATGATAGGGAAACAAGAGACTTCACTTATACAAAGCGACGAGTGAACACACTCCAAATACAGATACACATCAATCCATAACAGGAAAAGCTGTGGGTTGGGGCCTTCTTGTGTTTTGCGTAGTCCAAGCTTGCCGTTGATTGTTCGTCAACCTGCTCATCGGCCACACATGTGCCATGTGCGTGAATCAATAAACAAGCAAACAGCAGAACGCTGCATGTCAAGGTTTGAGCGTGTCGTTGTTGGCTTTTGCGCGTTCATGTCCGCAACCAAGCGGCAATCTGTTCCCAAACGCTCGGCCTCTTTCACAAGCCCGGGATGCTCATACTCTCACTGAGCGGCAAAGTGCCCGTCATCCGACAACATCGACTCTATTGGTACTGCATCTGGCGTGCGATGGGTGGTGCATACAAGCAGAGTTTCGGACAGATTCGCACCGCGTTCTTCTCATTCACCATCGTTGAACTGCTTGAACTGCTTGCTGACCAGGTTGCCTCTCTCGACGGTGCGCGAGGTGACATAGCTCAAGCACCTTCTTTGCTTTTTAAAACGCGCCAAGAATCAACGCACCGGAGCCCGGTCAGTGCGATGTTCTGGATACCAGCATGACTTTCGCGCCCTCTGGTTGCTTTTCCTCCTTCAGCTGTGCCTTGTTGGCATCGCACTTTGTGCCAACTACGAGCCTTAGGTCTGAGCACTACTGTAGACAGAGCTGCGAGGGTTAACGAGCGCCACCGTCCTCTTGAACCTGGAGCATGTTTACGACCGTACAGTACTCGGAACATGCGAGGAGGAAGGCCGAACGCAGTGTTATTGTATCCGAGCCTGGTCCTTCTCTTCAAGAAGCTGCTCGTGCCATACGCCTTGCGCGTCAGGCCGAGAGTGGACCGATTCAGACCACGTTCAGTGTTTGCGCGCGTTCTCCAAAACCTGCGCTGCTCACCTCTGGAGAAACGAGCAACACCGGTGATGCTCCAGCGTCAAGTCTTGGCTCGAACCACTTGTCTCGCACTGGTCGACAAACTAACTCAAGGGGGTGTGCGAGTTTTCTCCTCCTTGGCAATTCTAATGATTGTTTGTGAGACTTGTTTTCCCGCCACATTTTCATTTCGTCCGTTCTTCCATCCCATCCCATCCCATTCCCATCCTCGGCAGCTCAGACAAATTCCCCCCAATTCCCAATCCATACAAACGCATTCAGTCTTCCTTTTTTTCCATTGTATTTTTTATTCCTTGTGTAAGATTGCCGTTTAATCGCCATTTTCAATTGTGTGTCTCGTGTTCTTTTGGCCAGCTGATCTCCCGCCACTCGCTTTCGCTTCCTCTGATTTTTCTCTCTCTTCCTTCTTTTTTTTTTTTCCTCCGTCCCTCTTTCCCGCCTTCTTTCCCCTCCGCTCCTCGTTCTTGTCCTCCTCTTTGCTTTTCTACTTGTTCCGCCCTTCTCTCTTCGTTGCTCCATTTTTTTTTCTATCTACTACTTTTGCCTTTTCGTTCGCACTTCATCGAACCTTTTTTTTTTTTTTTTTTTTTTTTTTTTGATTGCAAAACCCCACGAGTGCGACCTCTCTTTTCTGTTCGTTCAAGTTCTCACTCTCAACACCACCAAACAACGTCGTTCCATTCCATTCAATAACTCAGACATACAGACACACACACAATGGCGGACTACTCTGGCGGCGATGGCTCGACTGCTGCGGATTTGAGCGCGCAGACGTGGACGGTGGTCGGCGCTGGGCCCGCGGGCGTCCTGATGGTCGGCCAGCTGCTGCGCGCAGGCGTCGCGCCAGACCACCTGTACTGGGTCGATCTCGCATTCAAGGGCGGCGCGATGGGCGAGCACTACCGCGGCGTCCCGTCCAACTCAAAGACCATCATCTACCGGTGGGTTTTGGAGCGCATGGGGCACAGCGCGTGCGCCGACTGCAAGGCCATGCTCGACGCCGCCGAGGTCTTCCCCCCGCTCGCACTTGTCGGAAACTTCCTTGCATGCATGACCAAGGAGTACGAGGCGCGCGGCGTCCGGTGCATCCGCGATCAGGTCGCCAGCACGTCGCGCTCGGCCGTCACCTCTGCCTCCAACGCGAATGCTGCACAGGAACAGCTCCTCGCCAAGAAGCAACTGGCGCAATCCCAACAGTCACAAACCCCCGGCTCGTTGCCGCCGTCGCCCGACCCGAACGCGTCGGCCATCACGATGCCCATCGCTGTTGCCTCGGCGGCCGGCGGAAGCGTGCCCACCAGTCGCGCAACGTCGCCGACACACCGTGATGTGAACGAGATTGTCTCACTCGCAGTCAACGCCTCTGGCGAGCTCGTCGTCTCCAGCTCTACTCCGCGCAGCGCACATTCGCGCACCACGTTCAGCTGGAACGTGTCCACCGCCTCTGGTCAGCAGTGGCATTCGGACGTGGTCGTCGTGGCGACTGGCGCGACTCCCCGATCGCGCTGGATTGCGGTTGGTGGCAAGACCGTCGAAGTCCCCTCGGACAAGCTCGTCTCGCTCATCGAGTGCCTGAACAAGGAGTCGCTCGCAGCCCTGCTCGCACCGCTCTCGGGCACCGCCGAGGCCCCCCGCAAGCCCACGATCGGCATTGTCGGCAACTCGCACACGGCCTACCTCGTCGCCATGTTCCTGGTCGAGCTCGGGGCCGCCGTGCGCATCTACGCCCGCGAGCCAGGTTCGGTCTATGTCACTCCGCTGCAGGGCCTGACTGATCTCGAGTACTACATGAGCGATGGCCTCAAGGGCCCCGTTGCTCACTTTGTGCTCAACGGCAACCGCATTCCCGGCGTCGCGTGCGACAGCCCTTCGCAAGTCGAGGTGTTCACCGGCGAGGACGGCATTGCCTCGTTGCTCGAGTGCGATCGCGTGCTCCTCGCCATCGGCTTTGAGCAGCGTCCTCCACAGGGTCCACCTTCTCGGCTTTGTCGACGCCAATCAGCCGTCTGTCGGCCTGTGGTCGTACCTGAGCGACGCTGCAGGCATTGTCACCGAGTCACCGAGCACATGCAATAACAAGTCCGGGCGACTTTTGTAGTTAATTTGGCGGTGTTTGTGTGTTTTTCTCTATTGATTTATACTCTGTGTTGTGGTTTGACTTTTTTTTTTTTTTGTTTGTTTGTTTGTTTGTTTGTTTGTTTGTTTCTGTAGTTACTGTCGTTAATGCACTATTATTTTTTTCTTCTTGTCGTTTCGCGCGCACTCTTTTTTTCGCATAGTATCAACTGGATGGAGTGCTTCACGGCGTTTCATGATACAATGTGTATTGGCGTTTCTGCAAAGTCACCCTGCATCACGATCGCGTCAACAACAGCTTGATAACTATAAGCTTCCTCACTTGCGGGGCCAGGCACTGGGCGCAGAGGGGCCGCCCGAGGGTCGCTGGAAACCGCCTCGGCCGACAGCCGAGGTCATGGAGCGCTCGCCCATCTTGGAGCGCACGCCGCCTCGAGGACTCTTGCCAAACTTGGGCTCTTCGACCTTGATGGTCTCGGACGGTGCGGGAGGCCGCGCAGATGCCGGAGCGCGGTTGCTCACAGCGTTCAGCGCGGTAGTCGCTGTCTTGCTATTTGCGGCCTCAACAAAGACATCCGACATCGACTTGGTCTTGTAGTCGAACGCCTTGAAGGTGCCGGCAGACACGGCCTTGGCCGCAGGATCGTCAGCCAGCGCGGCGGCGGGTGTTTTTTGCGACTGGGGCTTCTTGTTCTTTTTGCTCTTGGTCTTGTCGGTTGTTGCTGGTGCGAGCTCCTGAGTCTGCATACTGGACGATGTGTCTTCCTCGTTCTTCGAGGCGGCAGTGGTCGCTGCAGATTCCTTGACATCCTCGTCCTCCTCATCGTCTGCTTCAACACGAGCCTTTTTGCGAGGCTCGTCTTCTCCGCGAGCTTCGGCAGGGACGATCGCCACTTCTGCTCCGGCTGCGGCAGGCGCTTCCGACTCCTCCATCTCTGACGCAGACCGTTTGGTCGAGAACAAGTTGCCCATCTCAGACCAGATTTGACGACGACGCTCCTCGCGCTCTTCACCAGCAGAGTCCACTTCCATCGCCACTGCGCCAGCGGGCGAAGCGTGCACGCCTCCCGCACGCGGCAGCTGGGACACAACCGAGCCGGTCAGAGCTTGCGCCAGCTTGGATGTTGCCTGCAGCGATGTGGCCTTCTTGCTAGAGGTCGCGGCAGAAGCAATGGCCGAGGCTGCCAGAGCGGTTGCGATTGCAGCAGGCACAACAGGCATAGATGCCGCTTCTGCCCCCGAGTTGCTGTTTGAGGCATGCGCTTTATCCAACAGTGCACGTATCCGTGTTGCGGGGGACCCTGCCGCGGCGGCTGTTGGCGCGGGCTCTGCAACACCAGCAGCCGTCGCTTGTTTGCTTCCTGTAGCAGCAGCAGCATCCGAGCTGGTCGCCGCCAGAGCCTCTTCGCGCGCGCGCTTGATGAGCTGAACCAGGTCTGTCACATGCAGACGGACGAGCGGGGGCACCGGGATGCAGCATGCCAGAATACCCGCCGACTCGGTCGGGAGCGCCTCGGCAATGTGGAACAGCATGTGGTTTGGCAGCACGTAGCCCGTGCTCTCGTCTTCCTCGCGGCCCATGCGATCGCGCCATGCAAACAATGCCTTGAAGACCTGCATTTGCTGCGGGCCAAACGTCCGCGAGTGTTTCAGGAAGAGCTGCATGTGCGAGTTTTCGGGATCAAACAGCGGCTTCTCGTACGTCTTCAAGCACACGTCCCGGCTCTTGGCGTAGGCGACACGCAGCAGGTTGCTAGACTCGTTGCTGCGGCTGACGAGCTCGTTTCGCAAGCGATCGTAAATGTACAGGAGGTAATGCGTGTCTTCGCGTGCATACTGCAGCATTTCGGCCGGGATGGGGCGGATGCGCCAGTCGGCCAGCTGGTACTTTTTGTCGGCGGTCACGTTGCAAAAGTAGCGCAGCAGGTGGGCGAGCGAGTACGAGCCGAGCTCGAGGACGCGTGCCGCTTGGCCAGTGTCGAACATGTTGATGGTGTAAATGCCAAAGTCGTGCTGCAACCACACCACATCCATGTCTGCACCATGGAAGACCTTCAGAATGTTCGGGTTGGCAAACACCTCGCGCAAGTGGTGCATGCTGCTGCGAACGGCGAGCGTGTCAATGACAACGTCTTCCGTGCGTGTGGACACTTGCATCAGGCAAACAAAGCCTTGCAGCGATCGGTACGAGTGGTGTTCCAAATCGATGGCAAACTCGGACACGCTCGACAATCGCCGCGCAAAGTCAATCAGCTCTTCCTCCGAGTCAATCCAGGTGAATGGGGTCTCTTCGTCGGTACGGTAGAGCTGCTCAGCCACCGCCGTGAGTTGTGTCTCTGCAGGCTCGAACGCCAACAGCTCGCGCTCGTACGGATGCGGGAAGGAGCCAAGGTCGTGGGCAAAGGGGACCTTTGGGTTGAAGGTGTTTTGCAGGACGCCGAGGGGGCGGGCTTCCTTCCGCTGCTGCTCCGCGTAGGCCATGTATTCTCGCTGCAGCGGGGTGAGTTGGGCGAGCGTCGCGGGCGCCAGGGGCACAAGCGGCACAAATGGCACGTTCGAGTTATCGACGCGGTCTGCAAATGTCAGCTGCGGCCTGGCAATGCCCTTGGCATGGAGCACGACAAACTCGCCGCCTTTCCGCCCCTTGCCTGGCGCGGGCTGCTTGCCGTTCGGCTTGGGCGATCCGCTCGGGCTGCCAATAGGACTCTCATCGGAGAGTCCACGCCGTGTCATGGGCGATGCGCTCCCCGTCGACGTCATGAGCGCCTTGTCCGCTGCAGACGCATGTGTTCGTCCGTCGGCGCCAGACTGAGCCGCGCGTGCCGCCACGCTTGCCGCCGCCGCCGCCGCCGTCGAGCTGCGACCACTCGTGGCATCGAGTGTGTTGTCAACGCGCTCCAGCGTCGTGTCCAGCTGCTCGACCACGGCGTCAAACAGCGCGTCGTCGTCATAGAAGGATCGCGTCGAGCCAGCGCGATCGTGGTTGACCAGCCTTGTAATCTACGCCAACACGCAATGCGACCAGCGTCGAATGAGCATCATCATCATCATCGTCATCAGGTTTTCCAATAAGTGTCAGTATGTGAAGCAAGCTTGGCTGTTGCATGGTGCTGGATGACGACCCTTTTCAGCTTGAGCCACATGGACCTTTTCTCATTCATCTCAATGCATTACCATGGTTTGAAGGCGGCCGCGGAGGCCGTTCATGCGCTCCCGGAAGCCAGGGTAGCTCATGTAAAACTCAAAGTCATTGCCGGCAGCAGGGATGGCATTCGATGCGCGGGTGGCGGCAACGAGCGACTGGAGCAGCTGGGTCGTCGTCTCGTCCATTGTTGCTGAAACAGAAGAAGAAGAAAAAAAAAAAGTGAATGGACGGCCATACAAAAACAGCAAAGGAGACAAAAAGGGATGCCGAGTAAAATAAAAGAAGAAGAAGCTGAAGAAGAAGGGGGAAAATGATTATTAGCGAGCATACAGTACAATTCAAGAAACAAAACAAAAACCAAAGAAACAAACCAAACAACAGACAAAACGGAAAACAACGAAAATCATTCATGTCAGAGCAAAAAAAAAACGAAAAAAGCACAATGCAGGAGAATGAACACACACACACTCGTGGTGACACAAGACCCCGCATTGAGACACGACAGTGAAAATGGAGGCGAGCGATCAAAAAAAAAAAAAAAAGCCATCGTCAAAAACCAAATCAAAACACTCCATTCATTCAGAACTTGTCCAAAATCGTCGGAGGCCATCCAAAGTCAAACCGCCATTCCATTCCAACCTCGCAGACAGTGCTGTTTTACTTGGCACGGACGTTGGACAACTGCGGGCGCTGGTTGGTCGTGTCCCAGTCGCTCGGCTCGTCCATTTGGCGCTGAAGCCACTGCTTGGCGTTGGTGCGGAGATTGGGCACGCAGGCAATGACGCATGGCTGGGCAGCTGTCGTAGGCATGGCCGTTGGGACAGTGGGCGACGTGGCTTCGATGGCGGACGCCGGAGAAGCAATCGAGGACCGCTTGGAAGGCACGGCCAGCGGAGTTGATGTGGCGTTTGGAGAAGCGGTGCGATTGATGATACCGTTCGAGCCGGCGACTCGGGACGGCGAGGGAGACAGCAGGGTGGTGGCCGAGCTGGCATCGGGAGTCTTCGAGTCAGGGACGGTGGCGACGTGCGGGTCTGGAGACGTGCTGCGAGACCGAACGATAGGGTCGGTGGTTGTGGTGGAAGTGGAGGACGCGGATGGGACGAGCGAGACCGGTGCTGGCTCTTGTTGGCGCACAACGAGCGGGACGCGTTTTTGTGACTTGCGAAAGTGCAGCGTGTTGTAAATGCCAGAAAGGTCGCCGAAGGGTGCGTCCTTGAGCATGACGTGCACAGTGTTGGCATCAAACCCGAGCCGCTCCATGCGTTCCAAGAGGTAGTTGTGGTCTGGCGGGCGGTAGATGACGGTTGTTGTGGCCGCAAGCGACGGCATGGCAACCGACGACGCTGCTGCCAGATTAATGTTTGAGCCAGAGTGGGCATTGGCCAAGGCTGTCAAGCTACCCGCAGACAGGTTTGTTGGCAGCGGCGTCGCTTGTTGTTGGGAATCTGCGACATTTGGCGAGGGGGCATCCGAGCCCGCCCCAGCCGTGGGGTTGGCGTTGGTTGAGCCAGAAACGGCAGTCGTGCCGTCAGGATTCAGCTCGCGCAACCATCGGTGGGAGAGAATTTGAGTGAGATTCGGGCGCTCGGCGGCATTGAGCGCCAGCAGCTTGTTCAGCAACCGTTTTAGAGCTGTGGTAGCCAAGAACAGAGCGCAACAAAAGTGAGGAGCAGTTCGTTTTCAAGTTGTTGTTGTTGTTGTTGCCACAGCTCTCTGACTTGGAACCCCCCCCCCCTTTCTTCATCCTTACAGCTAGACATGCCCTTGGGGAACTCCAACTGGCGACTCAACACAAGGCGCATCAAATCGTCATATGTTGCGGTTCGGAAGGGTCGAAGGCCCGTGACCATTTCGTACAAAACAACACCTGCGCAACAACAGAAACAGTGAGACGCATGCATGCAACTCGTCGCGCAACAAATTTCCATCTGAAAAAGTGCTGCCTTACCAAGCGCCCAGATATCCACAGCCATCGGCTTGTACGCTTCCCGTCGGAACAGCTCGGGAGCCATATAGTACGGAGTACCAACCCAGATGTTGTCGATCGTTTGGTCGGGCCAACATTGAACAGAGAGACCAAAGTCGGTGAGCTTGACGTTATTGTCCGCGTCGAGGAGAACATTGCACGACTTCATGTCACGGTGGAAAATGTTGAGCGAGTGGCAGTACTCGACGGCCGAGGCAAGCTGCATAAAGAGACGGCGGCACTCGCGCTCGCGAAGCGGGATGTCGTCGCCAAGCGCCTTCAAGTAGTAGTCCACACGGCCCGCCGTGCAGAGCTCCATGAAAATGTACATGTACACTGGCGTGTTTACGACCTCAAAGAGACGCGTAATGTGCGGGTGCGCCGTTGCCGGGTGGCTCAATCGCTGCATAATGTGCACTTCGTGCAAGAGCCGATTCAAGTGCTCGAGATTGAGCTTGGTCTTGTTGACAATTTTCACCGCGACCTGTGTTTGGCATTGAAATCAAACAAGGCGATGAGTTTGGGTTTTTTTTTTGTTGTTTTGGTTTTTGGTTGAACAAAAAAATAACAAAGGACTTCTTTTGCTCAGAAACCAGAGCGAAGTGAAGTTTTCTTAGCAAAACAAACAAACAAGAAAAAAAAACCTAAAAAGTTTGATTCGCTCGCTTTTTTTTTTTTTTTTTTTTTTTTTTTTTTTTTTTTTGCTTGTTTGCTTGTTTGCCTTACCAAGGTGTTTGTGAGAGTGTGCTTGGCGATCTTGACAATGCCCGATGCGCCCTTGCCAATGGTGCGACCCAATGCATAGAAGGACACCTGGTCGGGAATCTTTGGCTCTGGCGGTGGCTGGTGGTAGACCGCTTGACCGCCGTGCTGTTGCTGTTGCTGCTGTTGAAGCAAGAGCTGCTGTTGGTGCAAGAGCTGCTGCTGCTGCTGCTGCTGTGTTAAGTGTTGTTGTGAGTAGTGCTGTTGTTGTTGCTGTTGCTGTGGTCGGTTGTACTGCTGCTGCTGGAGCTGTGCGGCGATGGCTGCGGACGAGTAGTGCTGCGGTCCGCCTCGTTGCTGCTGTTGCTGTGCTTGTGCATTGGGGTGGTAGGCATTGTAGAACTGCTGCTGCTGCTGCTGCTGCGGCTGGCCGTTGGGTCGTTGTGCCATCATGACCTCCTTCTGCGTGTCTGCGTCTGTGTCGTGCTTCTGTGTGAAGAGCGTTCAAAAAAGATTGTGGGGGTGAGCGAACAAGGAACCAAAAAAAAAAAAAAAAACTCAATGGAAACTCATACAAATAAAAAACAAAATAATAAAATAATAAAAAAATCCATGGTTTTAATTTTTTTAATTTTTTAATTTTTTGTTCCCACCGAGTTCTTTTTTGACAAGCTCGCTTTTTGGCTTGGATCAGCCACTGTGAATGGACTTGAAACAGCAAGAAAACGACCGGGCAGCGAAAACGAAGCTGGAAACAAGAAAGGAAGGGCGACCAAAACCTAAAAGCGCAAAACACGGCAAAATGCCAGGTTTCTGAAAATGCGTCGGGTTTTTCGCACGAGGGAAGCGTTGCATCAGCCAGCCCAGCCAGCCAGCCACGCAGGGCAAAAGCACAGTGGCGTACGACTGAAGCCGATTCCAATTGCAACGGACTGCTCATCGCCGGCGGGTTGGGGGAGGTGGATGTGCGGTTTCTGGTGGGAGAAGTGCGGTTCGGACGATGGCTGGGGCAGAACCACGAGCGAGCGTGGTTTCGCTTTACCTCTGTTGTTTGACAAGGATGAAACTCAAGTGAATGTCAACGATAGAAAAATAAAACTGAAAAAAAAAACAAGGACTGAGTGAAACTAACGTTGAAGCAGAACGTGAGAAATGAGCAATAAGGAAGAAAGTAGGGAATTGAAATGGGAAACAAAATACAAAAAAACCCACACCTTCACAGACACACAACAAAAAAAGCCACATTAGCCGCACTCTGGCTGAGAGTAAGAAAATTCCTAGGCTGAGAAAGTCGAAATGCAGCAAAAAACGAATACCAAACATGGTTGGTGGAGTTGTGGAGTTGGGAGTAGTAGCAATGAATGGAAGAACAGAACAGCTGTCGCACTTTTGTTCGCATTTTGGCAACGACGTAGGGAATGATCGACTCAAACTAAAGGGGGTGTCTCGTCAGAAGAGCGACGTATCAACACAGCAAAGCATGGCGAGACGCGATGGATCGTCGAGAGTTCGGAGATCAAGTGGGGGAACGAAAACTCACGTCGGGATCCAAATGCAACGACGCAAATGTCCTGAATGTTTGGGTTTTGATAATGCTGGCTTCGCGCTCAAGTCGCTGAACTTTGCACCCATACAGAGAGACACAATAAGCCACATCATGGGAACTCGGAACATGTGATCTCATTGGGAGGAATCGCTCATTGGCGAGCGTGAATAGCAAAAAAGTAGGAAGTGTCAAAAATACTGCACCCGATGGGATCAGTCATACATGGAATCTGTTTCTTGTTAGTCTACAGAGCCAAAGTACAAGTACAACAAACCTGCGGCTATTAAAGTACAAAAAGGAAAGGGGGGGGGGAAATAGGGGAAGAGAGGCGAATGGCCGTCCTTTGCTGTTGTGAAGTTCTCCTATCACGACGAAAGCAGCGGACGCGTGTCTGACTGACGCCGACCGTCCTCCTGTTTGAGCGGCCAGTAAGCAAGTGCGAAAAGCACAGCGCTGAGCAAGTAGGTGCCGGGGAAGAGCACCAGCAATGCGTCCTGCAGGCCGAGACCTGCGTTGTACTGCAGCGGATCGACGAGAACGGTTGCATTGCCGCCAATGTTCTGAATGATGAAAAAGTACAATGCGACCGCAAACGAGCGCATGCGGATGGGGAAGAGATCGACAACGAGGGCCATGGTGACACCCATCCACATCTCGCTAAAAATGTTTGCTGGCAGCTGAACGACAAAGCACCACGGATAGTCCAGCCACAGAGCGCCGGCTGCGAGCGGGGTAGCAAGCACTTGGCTGGCAACGAGGAGCCAGACGCGGGATCGCCCGCCGTACCGCAACCCAAACCAGTCGGCCAGAGCGCCGCCGAGCATTGTTCCGATCGAGCCACTGACCAGCGGCGTCCAGCTCATCCACGCGGCTATTTGGTCTGGAGACAAGTGTCGTACGTTCTTGTAGAAGAGATTGGTGTTGAACGACCAGACATAGCCGGCCGAGTTGCGCACCGCGCCGGCAGCGCACAGCACGAGGGCGGGCTTGGAAGTGCAAAAGCGAATCAAGGACTCGCGCACAGTGTAGACGCCAGTATCTTGACCGCGATTGAGCTGTTGGGGAACGGGCGGGTTGTCGGATAAAGTTTGGTAACCATAATCATTTCCCAAAAGCGCGGATTCTTCTTGATCCTTCTCTGATGAGGCGGCACGATGAAGCCGGGGCTGTGCTGCAGGAGCGCGTTCTGCCTCGCCGCGCACAGGTTCGTGGATGGTCCAGGCAATCAGCGCTGCGAGTATCAAGCCAGGCGATCCAGCCACAACAAAGGACCACCGCCAGCCGATTGGCTCGGATAGCAAGTTGCCTACTGCGTAAGAAGCGCTGTAGCCAAAGTAGATACCTAGATCGCGGCAAGCGAGAGAATAAAAGCATGAGTGCTGATTGCAGTGGCACGGCGATGGGGAGAGAGAGAGAGAGAGAGAGGGAGAGAGAGCAAAGAGCTTTTCTTTCGTTTCTTACCCCAGTAGAATACGCTCATGGCGGCAGATCGATTCTACCGATATCCAAGAGTTTCACCAATCCAATCAGACTGCATTTCTCACGACTGACAAACAACCTGTTCTTGTATCCAACCGAAACGTACCTGCACAAAGCGATCGGCGAGGATACTTGCTGCAAACGGAGCACATGCGGCCATTCTATGTCCAATCCGTCGCATCGTGCACATTTTGTTAGCCTTTTTGTTTTTCCCCTCCATCACACGCCCAAATCTGAGCCTTTTCAAGCACGTGCGACTCTGTTGCTGTGCTTTACGCGATCGCAACTCCGACACGGCAGAGAACCAGCTGCCAGTACGCTTGACAGGCGGCCGACGCCATGGTAATGGCACTCCATGAGGCGACTGCGACTGCCAGCATGCGTCTGCGGTCGTAGCGGTCGCCCAGAATGCCCATCGGGATGCCCGCAATGGTAAAGATGACCACAAAGACCGATCCAGCCAGGACGTAGTACTCGACGCCGCCGCCCTGTCCGTCGCCAAAGTGGAGATCCTGCTCGAGCACCTGACTGACCTGCGGCACAACGTACATGCACAGGTTGGACACGCTGAACGCCATGAACATCAGAAAGAGCGTGTACAGCGATCCCGCCGAGCTCTCGTGGAAGAGCGCCGTGAGCTGCTTGACGACCACCAGGAGCTGTCCACACGCACTCTGAGGCTGTGGTGGTGGTGGTGGTGGTGGTGGTGGCAGTGCTCGTTGTGACGCATCCACCTGCACGTCCACGCTGTCGCACGTCGGCGTTTCGGTCATTGCTGCATCCACATTGGCAAGACTGAGCTTCTTATTCCCAGCTCTCTCTCCTTCGTCTCTGCTCGCAATTTCTTGTGTCAATGTATTCTTGCTTCAAGTTTGAGACATGTTCCGCTTTTTCATGTTCGACCAGTCGTGTAAAGCTATTCTACTTTTGCTGTTTTCTTGTTTCAATGCCGAACAGCAGCAATCCGCCAGCGACCAATCCCGAACCGTCGCCTCCACAGCCGGCGATGAATGCTGCTGTGAACACTAGCAACAGCAACAATGCTGCTGCCTCTGCTGGTGCTGCTGCTGGTGCTGCTGCTACTGCTGCGGGGCAAGGCGAAGGAGCATCAGAAGAGCAGAGAAACGCCGCTATGCAATTCCTGCAGCAGCAGGTACCAGAACCAACACCAGCACCAACACCAACACCAGCACCAGCAGACTGCAGACTCCAGCGTCGCTCCGGCCGCGGTGGCGGTGACAGCGGAGAGTCCGGCTGCTGCGAATCCGCCAGCGCCAGCGCCCCCGCACCAGCACCTGCACCAGCGGCAACAACCCCCTACTACAACTACTATGGCGAAGAGAACGACAATGGGAACAGCTACGAAGACGAGGAGAATGCGCGGCGGCAGCGGAGACAGGAGGTGCTCGACTCTGGCGACGATGCCAAGCAAGATCACTTCCAGCAGCTCATCTTTGACTCGGTCGACGCACTCCTCGTCCTGTCCGACTATGCAGACACGTACGACGCGATGGACGACCTCGCATTCTATGCAGAGAACAGCGGTGAGTCATTGTTTGCCTATGGCTACTTGGAAATCTCCACTGAGAATGATGTCAGCCTCGTTCAATTCAACTCAACGCCAACAACTTATATGTCACACAATGTACTCACTCTGGTTGTCGGAACAACAACAAAAAACAAACTCACTCGCTCAATGATGTGTTTTGTTTTGGCTGCAGATGAGGATTGGTGCGAAATCGTGCGCCAGATGGTGCTTTCGCTGGACCTTTCGCTGCCCTTGTCGGATAGCGTCATTGCGACATTGATCGACTCCTTCCCGAGTCCAGGACCAAGCACTGTCAAGCGTGTATCCACCATGCTCTGCGAGACAGCAGATGAGTGCTGCGGTATGGAATGAATTGGTTTCGAATGTTGCGTTTACTCTACTTCCATCTACAAGAAGCTCTCACCGTCAGTGTCGTATCGGGCCTTTGTCTCCCGCTGTGGATGCCCTCGAACAGATCAGGACAATGTGCTTCGAAATGTCGCGATTGCTTTTGGAGTGCTTGCCGAAAAGTTTGCAGGTGGGGTTTGTTTTTCGTCTTGTTTGTTCGCCTCGCGCGCTTCCACTTGTCTTTTTCTCACTGTGCGCCGTTTTGTTCGCTCATCTCACATCACTTGCAGGACAAGCTACAGTTCTTCTCCTCAGCGATAGTGCGTTGTCCACCCTAGAATGCCTGCTCGACAAGTCTGAGCCTGCTATGCTCTACGCGATTGTCGCATTGGACAAGTTTTGCCAAACAGGTACCACACGAAATCCTTTCGACAAGATTGGTACAAGGAGTATGCTGTTCCATGGTTGGTGCTGTTCTCACCGCATCGCTGCGTTTCGTCCATCTCAGCAAAAGCCAAAGCTGCTATCATGGAGAGCCCGCTGCCCAACAAGCTGCGCCAGTTGGAGACAATAATGCTTGACACTCCACCTACCGACGCGCTTCGACTTCAGATCTGGCATTGTCTCGTCTGGATCCTTGATAACACGGGTAGGTCGCTATGTGGTTGTCGTCGTTGTTCCTCCGAAACGCATTCAACGTACTGATCGCTGCTCTTGTTGTGCTGGTCTTATGTGTTGTGTCTTTTCATGCTCTAGTTCTCCTGCCTGTAAGTATTGCCGTTTGGAAGGCAAAAAAAGGAACCGACTTGTTGAAGCACTTACATTTTTGAGTTGTCCCTTTGTTTTCTCGCTTCAGGATCGAGAACCCTCCATCTCTAGAATCAAGAATCTCGATAGCATCAATGTCATGCTCGACAAGCGAAATACGATGAGCTTTGTCAAGGTTTCCGCCGATGGTCTCGAGGTAGGAGGATTTGCATAGATTGTTAGTGGCTGATCTGCTCGCGCAAACTGACACTGCTGTTTAAATCACAGGCTCGCAATGATGCATGCACTTTTGAAACTGTGCGCTCGTCTTTTGGAGTCCTGCACGGCAAGTTTGAAGGTTTTGAAACTGCGCTTTCGGCTTGTTGTGTCGGCTCACCACAAGACGCTGGTTTTGCTTGGGCTACGTGCTCCCATACAGGCAAGTGGTATCTCGAAGTGACACTGCTTTCGGGCGGTATCATGCAGATTGGCTGGACTGGGCGCGACTGCGAATTTGATGTTGAGGTACGCTTCCATTTGGTTGATGTTCGCTGTTGATGAAGGCTGCGGTCCTCAAGCTTGTTTGCTGTGATGACTCACTTTTCTCACTCGTTCGATTGATTTGACCTTGGGCAACCGGCGGTACAGGAGAGTGGTGTGGGAGACAACCCTCAATCCTTTGCGTTCGACGGGTGCCGCAGGGTGACTTGGCATCGCGGCGAGTTTATCAATTGCCCCGAGACCATGCCTACTTGGAAACCCAACGATGTGGTCGGTCTCATGCTTGATGGAGACGAGCGCCAAGTGATATTTTGGCTGAATGAGCTGGAGGTCGGCCGCTACACGCTGCCGCCAGACTTTGATATGCTTCTGTACCCTGCCGCAAGCTTTATGAGTTGCCAACAGACGAGGTTCAACTTTGGCGCTACCCCTTACAAGTAGGTTGCCACGATGAGTGCGCGGGTTGTCCCAGCTTGCGCAATCCCAATCGTCTCTGACACTGACTCGCGTTTGTTGCTCAGATTCCCTCGTGCAGGCTATGCGTCCCTCAACGACCATGGAACGCTTCCTCATGTCGAAAAGATTGTACCGCCTAAGGCAGTGCTCCTTCGAGACATGCGCACGCAGCTGTCCCACGTTTCTGACGGCGAAGGGGAATTGCGGTGCATTCTCTGCGTCGACGAGCCTCGATCGATTCGCCTGCTGCCTTGCAACCATGAAGGGTTTTGCCCCGACTGCGCCCAGCAATGTGATTTATGTCCACTGTGCCGCGTCAAGGTGGTTGCACGGCAAAGTAGCGACGAGCCTGCCGTGACGGCACCTGTCGTTGCCGATGCCTCTGCTGTCGCATCTGGTGTCGTGGCAGACGCAAATACCGCGCCGGTTGCTTCAACGGAAGCAAATGCAGCGCCAGCTGCCGTTGACGCCGGGGCAGGGAACTTGTAGATGTAGCATTGGTTTTGTTATGGTTTCGTGTTAGATACATTGGTTTCACTATCGAGGCTGGAGGCGTTGAAATAAAGTTACGTCCCATCCCCAAATTGTGCTTCTGTGCGCACTCCCGTCAAGCGCAGAGGCTTGAGCTAAGCAGCGCATTCACCGAGCAAATTCGCCCAATGGTTGAGCATCAGTGCGCACCTCTCCGTCGCACTTTCTTCCTTGTTCTCGTCATTTTTGTTACTTTTGGTAATTTAGAATTTTGCGTCACCAGTCTCAGAAAATTCCCACTCTTTTTTTTTTTTTTTTTTTTTTCGTTATTTAATTTTTCGCACAAAATGTTACAACTGTGCGCAAGCCGACAATGCTCGTCCTACTTGAGCCTCGCTGCTGCTGCGCCTGTTGTGACTGCTTGCGCCGTGTCTGTGCGCAGCATGAGCAGCAGCATCCTCAGCAATCGACACAGCAACAGTGACGCGCGATTAGGCGCCGTCCAGCAGCCACATTATCAACGCAGCGGCAGCAGTGTGCGCTCGTTCACTTTGCCCGCCGCCACTGCGACCGACGCTGCTTCGGCACCTTCCTCCGCTGCTGGTGCTGCTGCGGGTGGTGCTGCCACTGCTGCCGCGCCACTCTACTCGCCATTGTCTGTCACAGGCTCCGTCACGCCAACACCGGCCACCGCAGACGCCCTCTCGCGCTGGGCGCAGTACAAGCAGACGCCCATCTCCATTGCGCGTTTCGCAGAGTTTGGTGCGTGACTCAAAAAAAAAAAAAAAAAACTGTCATGCTTTTTTGTTGTTCTTCAAGTGGAAGGGATGAGCTCTCTCTCTTGTCGCTCTCTCTGTCATTGGTCGTTGATCTGTGAGCTTGCCCTTTGAGCTGTGCCAGAGTGAAGACAAGGAAACCAAAAAAAAAAAAAAAAAAAAAAAAAAGCTGCGGCGTTGATTTTGAAAATCATTCAAATACGAAATGATTTGTCGCTGAGTGTCGTTTGTTGTGTGAATGGCATTGTGCGGATTGTGCCGTTTGCTGCTGATTACTTGACAGCGAAACGTGATGACCATATGGACTGTGACACACGCACACACACACTACGACTGAGAGTGAGTGACTGAGGGAGAGGGAGCAGCAGGCTTGTTGGAACTGACTGAATGCACGTGAAAAGCAAACCTGTGTTGTCCGGGTGATCACGAACACGTCCTCACCAATGTGGCACGCCTCCCCTCCCCTCCCTTCCCCTTCCCCTTGCCTGCGTCGATGCGTGCAAAAGCGCAACAGTGGCTCTGCTGCTCAATTTCCCCCTCATGAGCACGAGAGCCAAAGCGAGCCCGCATAAAAACGCTTTTTAAAAAAAAGTCATCAAAATTTTATTATTTTTTTACGCTTTTTTTTTTTATGATGGGCACAGTTTCAAACCCTCTCTCTTTCTCTCTCTCTCTCTCTCGCTGTGGGTTGGCTCTGTCGCTCCACCCCCACCCATCAGCATTAGCACAGAAGAGTCGCATACAAACTGTTACGTGGTTTTACTACGACTGACTTTATTCTGCGCATCTTCATCTTCGCACTTACGCTTTGCAACAGGCCGACAGCGAGACGTCGAAACCGCAGTCCGGTCGGTCGCCTTCCTGCGCAACGAGCTGCCAGTTCGCCTCGCACACATGACCAAGGAGATTGAGTCACTGCCGGAAAAGCTGCTGGGCCAGCAGTCGGTGGGCAGGGTGCACGGATGGTACATCAAGTCGTTTGAAGACTTGCTCAACTTCCCCATTGAAGAGTCGATTGCGACGGCCTCGAACAAGGCGGACGCAGAGCACTATGTCAAGTCGTTCACCGAAGTCATCCGCAACATTCACCGCAGACACGCACCCGTCGTCACAACGATGGCCCAAGGCATCCTCGCACTCAAGGAGGCCTACGGCTCGGATGCGTACGATCGCAACATTCAGTACTTCCTCGACCGCTTTTACATGAGCCGTATTGGCATTCGTATGCTGATTGCCCAGCACTGCGAGGTGTTTGGCGACGACCCCGCCCTCAACCCGCCGCGCAAGGGCTGGGTTGGCGTGATTGACGAAAAGTGCAACGTGCGCCAAATTGCAGACGATGCTGCGCAGAATGCGCGCTTCCTCTGCGACCAGCACTACTTTGCATCGCCCGAGGTCGAGGTCATCAACCCGCGCGCCTCGCGCGCCAGCTCGGCTGCGGGCGGACCCGTTTCCGTCGCCGAAGACGTCTGCTTCCCCTACGTGCCCTCGCATCTGTACCACATGCTCTTTGAGCTGCTCAAGAACTCGATGCGTGCTGTGGTAGAACACCACGGACCCGACGCCACCACGCTGCCCAAGGTGCGCGTTCGCATCATGAAAGGCGAGGAGGACCTCACCATCAAAATTTCCGACGAGGGCGGCGGCATCCCGCGCTCGGGCATGCCCCACCTCTTTACCTACTTTTACACGACTGCTTCGCCGCCAGAGCTTGAGGCGAACAGCTCGGCCGATATGAACCACGCGCCCCTGGCTGGCTTTGGCTACGGTCTGCCCTTGTCGCGACTGTATGCACGCTACTTTGGCGGTGACCTGCACCTGATTTCGATGGAAGGCCATGGCACGGATGCCTACATTTACCTCAAGGTTGCCGCGCACGAGGCGGGCGAGGTGCTGCCCTCGTACTCTGGTCAGCCCATGCGCCACAAGCCGCGTCCCTCTGGCACCTCGCCATCGTCTTCGCACGTGGCGGCTGCCATGAACGCCCCCGGCTCTTCGTTTGGCAATCCGGACTGGATGCAGTCGCAAATCATGCGCTCGCTCTACACGTCTGCCAAAAACCGCGGCCATGCTCCCAAGATGCCCTGGATGTACATGGATCATATTTACGGCGGCGGCGCCAGCACTGGGCGATAGTTTCAACGCATGCTATTGCTCATCTTTAAGGGTGTTTATTGTTTTTCGAGAAAGTTTTGTTTGCATGGACTGCAGTTTTTTTGCTTTGTATTTTCTTGCTGTTGTTGGTTTTTTCAACTTGTATATGCTCGATTCTTTGTTTGTTTCCCCCCCCCCTCCCCTTTGTTAATGATTAAACCCGTCGTTTAATTGCTCAATGTCGATGATCTGCCTGACTGAATCGAGTTCAAAGTAGGACGACTTTCATTCTTCCCTTTCGAGTTTGAGTTTCCCCAAATGCGACCTGCGTTGGCCATCATTGCGTGCGTTGCTGCGCTGTCTGCCACGACGGTTTCAGCCCTGAACAATGGTGAGGGTTTTGTTTTTGTTGTGCTTCCAACCCAGCCAAGCAAGGGATGGACAACCGGCGACGCACGCAGCAGCGTTGGGTTTGAGATTGGATGACGTCCCTCCCCAAAAATTTGGCGCGGCTTCTTCTTCCCAGCTCCTCGCCATTGAGTTGCGTTGAAGTTCGCAATGTCTGTACAGTGTGTGTATGAGAGAGGAGTGTCTGTGTGGGTCGGTATCCGAGAACCTGAGCGAGTGAGTGAGTGAGAGTGTGCGGAAGTGGGATTGAACGGCGTCGAATCAGAATTTTCAATCTTAATCTGTCTGCTTCCACAGCGTCCAAACCCGAACAACTTTGTTGACGCGCGATTCTACTTGCTTTTTTGTTTGTTTGTTTGCTTGTTTGTCTGCGAACACAGGACTGGCAAAGACACCTCCGATGGGATGGTCGTCGTGGAACACGTTCGAGTGCGACATTAGCGAGACACTCATCCACCAGATTGCAGACACGATGGTCTCGTCGGGACTGGCCAAGGCGGGGTTTCAGTACATCAATCTGGACGACTGCTGGATGTCTGGTCGCGATCCGACGACTGGCCGCTTGGTGCCAGATGCAACCAAGTTTCCCAGCGGCATGTCTGCACTGAGCGAGTACATTCACAGCAAAGGCTTGAAATTTGGCATGTATGTGAGCGCCGGTGACATTACTTGCATGGGCTTTGCTGGCACCAAGGGCCACGAGCAGATTGATGCAGAGACGCTCGCCGAGTGGAATGTCGACTACCTCAAGATGGATTGCTGCAACCAGACCGATCTCGTGGAGGCGCACGGCGTCTATGTGGCAATGAGCGACGCGCTGCTCTCCACCCGCCACGATATTCTGTTCAGCTGCGATACGGATGAGCTCTTGATGCGCATGAACAACCACGAGGCGCCGTGGGACTGGGCGCCAGGGCGCTGCAACGTTGCGCGCATTTGGCTGGACATCAAGGACAACTGGCCAAACCTGATGGACATTGTCGATCACGCATCCAACGTCATGTACGCCTCGGGCCCCGGCTATTGGAACGACCTCGATATTCTCACCGTTGGCATGGGCGGGCAGACGGATGCGCAGTACCGCTCGCACTTTTCGCTGTGGTGTCTGCTCGGTTCGCCGCTGTTGCTTGGAAACGACATTCGCAACATGACTCTGGCCACACTGAACATTCTTACGGCGACTGAAGTCATTGCGGTGAGCCAAGACCCGCTTGCCATCGCTGGTGAGCGCATTCGGACGTCGATCGACGGCACCATGCAGGTGTTTGCCCGTCCCGTGGAGGGTCCCCCTGGCACGGCTGCAGTTGTGTTGTTCAACCGCGCTGCGGTTGCTCAGAACGTGACGTTTGACTTTTACAACGACCTGTACCAGAACAACTTTTGCTGCCCGCCGCGCACTCCAGCCATCACTGTCGCCGTTCGTGATCTCTGGCAGCGTCAAGATCTTGGCACGGCAGTCAACACCACCTCGTTTGTCATTCCTGCACACGATGTGGTCATGGTGAAATTGACGCCGATTGCATGAGTTGGCTGGTGAATGTGGATGCGGGTTTGTGCCTGTTCTCCTGTGCTCTCGGCAATGTTGTGAATGTTAAACTGCGTCTCTGCTTGGACGCGTGTCCATGAGTTTGAGTCACTCAAGTTTGCGCTGAGTAGGAGGAACAAGCTGCAAGTGCACGCAGTTCGAGCCTCAGGCTGGATGTTGGTGGGAATGTGAGAAAATTGCCATTTATTCAAGATCTAGTACAAGCGGGAAAGGATATACGGCTTGTAGACGAGTGGAAGCAGGGAGCAAGAAAGGGGTATTGCGGTGAAACCTGGTTTGGTCTGCCGGGGTTATTGCATCAAGAGCCTCAACGTCTGACCATTGGGATTGCGGTTATACTCGTACTGCCCGTGAAACGTTCCGATGGTCATTCCAGTTGACGAGCCGATCTTCGCGATTAATTCAGGGGGGTGATGCGACGAATCTGAAAGCTGGCAGAAACGGGACCACGTATCTCGTTCTGCATCTCGTTCCGGTAGTCAGTGAGGCCTACGCCCGGTCTGAACTCGATCGCATCTCGCAGACGCACGCCGTCGTACGATTCCTCGCCAAGCCGCTCGAAAAAGTCGCTTTCTGTCATTTCACTGTAGACGGCAAGCTTGGACTCGCCGCCGAGCGCCATGACCAAAGCAGTCGGTGCAATGAGCTGGCGGATTACCAAAGTGACCTCCTTGAGCGGGAAGCCTGTCTTTGGATGTACCAAACGCCGCGGAGACCCCGGGGCAGGAGGGGGCCTGTAAGGAGCAAGGGCTGCACGCAGCGCCGACCAGTTGCTGAGAGGACCGTCGTTGCCATCATCAGTCGCCTCGAGCCGCTTGATCAACTCGTCCATGAACGAGGTTATTTCCACGCGTTGACTGACACGAATGCGCAGTGTACTCTTGACCATGCCTGGGTTTTGAAGGATGTCCGGCATGTTTGACCCGGAAGTTGCCGACACGCCCTGTAAACCACCGTGCGTATCCTGACCGAGATATACGGCGGCGACATGTTGGGCAACTGTGGCATGACTGATTCGACCCACTCGTCGCGAAGCTGTCTGAAACGCTTTGCGAGGTCGGCTCGCTCGTCGACCGCTGACATCATATTTCGGACTGGCGCCGTCCTGTCCATCCATGCATTGCAGCAGTCGCTTCGATGATGAGATTGAGTAACACTTATTCCTTGTGCCACCAGAAAAACAAGAGCTAAACGACAAGCAAGAGAAGATCTACCAAACGAAAAGCACTTCCAAGGTTCTCGCCAATTTTACATTGCTTTGAACGCGATCATCCTCATCAAAGGGTTTTTCGTTCGCTGAAGTACTCACAAAATCTCGCCATTCATTGCTCTGCATAAACGTCGCTTCAGTTCTTGTTTTTGGTTTCCTGTCTCTTCTTGAACGACCCCCTTCGTTGCGGCTCAAAACGCGATCATGTCGTTTCAACAGGTTTGTTTGATTCGCATTGCCAATCGCTTTGATACCCGCGCGGTCTTCCCGCCCTCGATTCGCTCGTGTTTGTTGTGACTGACACGCGTGATCTGGTTTGAACTTGACCTTGAACTTGGCGCCGTTTGGCAGGTCGCTGGCCTGCTCGGGAACGCGTCGCAGGAAGCGAACGCAGAGACACGCGTCGAGCTGCTGCGGCAAGTGCAGGACCTGATTCTTCACAAGGTGAGGCTGATTGCACCATGGAGTACTGTGCCGTGTCATTGGATGCCCCATGGCGGGAGGTGCGGGGTTGGAGCTGGAGGGCGTTACAAAAAGCCAGAAATGAAATTGGCTGGACCAAGATTGAGAGATCTCGCATTGCGACGATCGAGCTCAACCATTCGGCAGGAAAGGCCTCGAAACTGCGCGGCAGTGACAACAACGACACGCCAAATCTCATGGCAAACGATTTACAGAATTTTCGCAATGGCTTGGCAAACTTTTGCGCACAAAATTCGCTCACTTTGAACCTTCTTTAGAACCTGACTCTGCTCGAGAACTTTATCGAGGAGGTTCTTAATTACATCCACGATCCTCAAGCTGTAGTCAAGAAGTTTGTTCTTGAATTTATCGAAGCTGCTAGGTTTGTGCTTTGCTTTTCGACTTTGTTCGTTTCTAGTTGGAAAACTTCTTGTTGATCTCACTCTTTGTTGGTCGCACTCTTGTTGCTCTTCACAAACGGTAGCAAAACACTCCCAAGCATCCTCCCTCGCTTGATTGATCACGTGCATTTTGCCTTCTTTTCGTGCGTGGCCGCGGATGCAGCTGCCAACAAAGTGTCGACAGAGGGTGTCTCGCTGGAGCAAATCGGCATTCTCCGGCGCCTCATCCAAACCATGCCAAATTTATATCGCGCTGCATTTTATTTGACATGCTGTCGGCCTCCAGCGCAGGGCGCAGCGCCTGTTGGGACCCAAGCTGCCGTGCTCGTTTCGCCCGAAGTGGAACGTGCTTGGACACGCGTCAATGCGCTCAAATCGTCCATTCTTTCGCTCGTCTACGACAAGAACGAGGGTGTTCAAATGCTCGTGCTGAAATTTGCAGAGATGGTTGTCCACGTTCTTTCGCATCACACGCGGGAATCGGAACGCCGCAACCAGACGGTCAACTACCAGCCCCCACCACTGCCGTCCATCAATGTCCCCATGCCCGCCATTGATGACGAAGTTTGCCTGGATTTTGTGCCGCCACACCATCCATTGCTCCGTCTGGAAGCCCTTCGTGAAGAGGGGCAGCGCCTGTTCAACCTGCTCGTCTCCATCACCCAGTCTCAAACCGTCTCCTCAACCAATCTGACCGTCGTGGTTCTTTCGCTCTCTGTTGTGGCACGGCAACGGCCCATGTTCATGCCCCACGTCATTGCTACGTTGTTGCCGCTTGCGACACGCGAGGGATTGCCCAAGGCGTTTGCGACCGCCATGGTCGCCAGCGTGCACAAGCTTCTCCGCAACCAATTATTTAACTTGTTAAAGCATCCAGCGTCAACCGAATACCATGTGGACATTGCTGACGCTCTTTATACTCTTGGCGCCAAGCGCATCGAATACGAAGCGTACCTGCGCAAACAGTCCGGCAGCTCGTCCGGCAAACGGCCACTTCCTCCCTCCATGGCTCCGCTAAGCATGTACTCGGATGCCGCTGCGGCGACGCATGCTGCCAAGCGTGCGCGGTTTGATCCCACCTGGCCGTCCCAGCTGAGCTCTCTCTTTGGTGCCTTCAATGCCGAGAACCTGCAGCAGTTCCCGCTTCGTCTCGTGATTGATCTCGTTTTTCAAACCATGCAAACACTTCCCGACTCGCTTGCCGAACTAGAGGCGCCAACACCTTTCGCCGCTGCACCTTTCGCCGCTGCCACAACAGCTGCTGCCTCTGCCGGTTTGCCATCTTTGGGAGCCGAAAGTGTCAAGGTGAGGGATTAATATTTGAATGGTGAATGTTGCTCACTGTGTGATAATACTTTCTTTGACTTGGTTTGGTTGTTGCCTCCTCCTCCTCCTCCTCCTCCTCCTCCTCCTCACGCATCAATTTTTAGGCGGAACCGACAGCCGTGCTGGACCCGGTGCTCATCCGTCAGCCCGCTCTCAAGCCACGTCGAGTTGCTCCATTTGCGCTAAAGCCATCCGACCCCACGCCGGAGCAGGTGCAGGGCCTGACGAAAGCCATCTTTGCACGAACTTTGGCGATTGAGGCGTCCGCCGCTTCTGGTGGAGCTGCATCGCTCCGAAGCTCGCTGCTCGCCAGATTGCTCAGCCAACCCGGCAACCTCGCGTCGCTTTTGCAACTCATCTCTCCCTCCGACCCGACCTCTGCTGAAGCGCAGGAGGTGCTGCCGCTGGAGCAACAGCTCATCGACGCCATGGTCGAGTACATTGTTGAAAATGTTCGTGCTCGCATGGAGCTCGCCTTTGGCTGGCTCTGTCACGAGTACCTTGGTGGAGGTGGTCCTCTCGCTGCGAGACTTCGCGGTCGGCTGCCTGGTCGAGGACTCAAACGTCCAGCGGTCGACGACAACTCTAGCGACGCTGAGGGCATCACGCTAACTCGTGCAGTACCGCTTCCTCGTCGTTACACCCGGTGTCTCATGGCCCTTTTACATGCGCTTCGCGAGAAGCTAGATGTTCGAGATCGGTGAGTCTAGTTTTTATTTTTCCTTTGTCTTTCATGATTTTTTGTTGGTTTGGCTGGCTGTGAACTCTCGTTCATCTTCTGACTTGTGATGGATCTCTTTGTTGGGTACTTTTTTTTTCAGCTTGTTCACACGCATTGTGATTGAAGCGCCGGCATTCACCCCGGAGGTGTTGGACTTGGTGCTCGAGTACTGCACTGACAGTGAGCGGTCCATGCTGGGCTTGAGTACGCTTCACGACCTCGTTCTGTATCGCCCTCCTTTGCGGAAGGTTTGCCTCCAAAAACTGCTCGAGTTCTCGCGCAGCGACCAGCTGGATTTGCGTCGGGCCTCCATCCAACATCTTGTAAAGCTGTATGCGTCCAGCACCTTTGCGCCTGTCGTCGAAGCCTTTGCTCTCGAATCCGTTGCCGGCTTGGTGAAGCTTGAGCCTCGAGCGGTTGCAATGGCGACTGATCAGGACGATGGCGCGGACACGGCGCAAGCTCCCCGCGAAATCTCCGAGGAAGATGTGATGACTTGCACAGCATTGCTGTTTGCCCTGTGTGCCAAGTCCCACTCCTTGTTGTTAGAGTGCGTTAATGGTGCTTGTATATTTTGTTGGGGGCGGGTTTGCTTGGCTCTTCATTGTTCTAACTTGTCGAGCTTCCTCTGAATGTCAGGTTTGCCAAAATCTACGCTGAAACATCAGCTCAAGTTAAGAGACCTGTGCTCCGTCAAATCGAGCCATTGTTTAAGCAAATTGGAATGGCGTCGCCCGTGGTGCTGCAGCTGCTTCAGTCCATCCCGAAAGGCGCAGACACTCTTGTTCACCGTCTGCTCCATGTTCTTGCTGACACTGGTAAGTTGTTCGTTTCCTTTTTGAAGTGCGAGTTGGTGCGTGGCATCACGCAGAGATTCAGAGCAAAGCGTTGACCATGTTCTTGGATTTTTTTTTTTTCGAATGCGCGTGCCTTATTCAGCACCCCCAAGTCGCGCCATCGTGGCAGCCGTGAAGGAAAAGTACAACACTCAAGAACTGGATGCCAAGTTCCTCATTCCCATTCTGGGTGGCCTGGACAAGGTATGTGGAAACTTGCCGCACGATCAATCTCTCCTTTCGTCGTGTTTTCTCACTTGTTTGTTTTTTGCCTGTTGAATTTAGACTGAAATTCTGGCAGTGTTGCCAAGTCTGGTCGCGCTACCCCCTGCTCTCTCCAAAGATGCACTGGGTCGACTTGTGGCGTCGCGGCATTATACCGAGACCGGTTTGTTGGTTTTGGGCTCCAAGGTGATCTCGCCGTCGGACGTGATGCTTGCGCTTCATTTGGTGGATCCTCAGCGCGATAATGTCACGCTTCCAGCCATCGTGCAAGGTAGAGTGTGCTGTTGAGGCGCTGGTCTTGCGTGCAGCGTCCACTGACCTTCGAATGCTCTTGCTTTTCGCTTCTCCTCGCTTCATCTGGTTCTTTTCCATCTTGCGAAAAAAAAAACACACAGCGACCAACTTCTTGTTCACCTTTGGCAATATTTACACGCAAGAAGTGCTTGCGAGTGTGCTGCAACAGCTGGTGGATATGCGACCCATTCCACTGCTAACAATGCGCACCATGCTCAAAGCGTATGATCTCTGCCCTGGGTTGCTCTCGTTTATGGTGACACTGCTGCTGCGTCTCGTAGTTTTCAAGATCTGGGAAGATAAGCATCCTCGGCAACTTTGGGATGGCTTTGTGCTGTGCTGCGAGGTACGCGTTGTTTTCGGATTTGGCGATGCTGTGCACACTCTCTCTCTCACCTACACACACACACTGACGCGCTTTTTCTTGTTGATTCGTGTTGGTCCTACTGTGCTGTGCTGATTGTCGCAGCGTCTGAAACCACTGTCGTTCCAAGCGCTGGTGTCGCTACCCCCGGCGCAGCTGGAGACGGCGCTGACAGACAAGCCCTCCCTTCGAGAACCACTCACCCAGCAGGTGCAGTCGCTGCCACCACAACAGAAAATCCGCATCTCGACACCCGTGTTGGCTGTCTTGGGTTTGGCACCTACCCAAGCACCTCCAGCAGCGCATGCCCCGACGCCCGGAGTGCTGATCGCATCGAGCGAAGTGGCTGACGCATCGTCCGAACCCAGTGATCCACCTCCGACTTCGCCGCAGCCCATGGCGATGGCCACCTAGGGGACGTTTCATCTCGCTCAGTTTTTGTTCCGATTGTTTTTGTTGTAATGTTTTTGTACAATAAACCCATGCAACCCTCGAGAATGAAAAAGACAAGTGACGATAGGTCTCGATGGTGATCTGCATACACACACTGACACGAACGACTATTGTGGCAATGAGGCGGCAGCGGTTTGACTTGCTGGTGGTCGGTGGACCTCGTCCTTGTGCTCGAGCAAGAAGTGGCCGAGGAACTCCACTGGGTTTTCAGGTCTGTGAGGGAATTGGTGCGTTTCAAGTGAGGAGTGAGCAGGGGAAGAGGGTCCACGGGATGAGAGCAGCCGCCAAACAAAAAAAAAAAATGGCGGGAAGAAACGAAACGAAACGAAACGGGCTGGCTCGGTTACCGCTCCATCGAGACACGCGTCAACCCTTGCAGAAGGATGGAGACAAGACCTTGATCAAAGTAGTTGCGCAGTGGCAGAGTGGACAGTGGTGGCCGCTGCTGCTGATGCTGTTGATACTGGTCGTCGACTTGCATTGGTGAATGAAGGACTGGAGGCACTCGGTCTGAGTTTTTTTGCACTAATGCAGTTAGAGTGCTTGGTGTCAGCGAAAGGTGTCTACTGTCGAAAGGAGGGAGGAAAGCAAGGGCAAGCAATGCGACATTGCAACAATGAACGCCAATAACTTTGCTGCGCTTCTTCGTCTTTGCCGCTTTGGAAACCAACATTGTTGCCAAACTCTAGCGCAACATACAGTGATCGAGCGATCCTTCAGTAAAGCTGTCTTCAGCTCGCTTAAGGCTTTGAAAATGAATCGGAGACAAAGGGCTCAAAATCACAATCAATCAATCACAATGGTTTTTCAATGGCTTTTTCGGTGCATCACTCCATGTTGTGCTCGACAAACGCTCGTAAAAAAAAAAACATAGGCCGGATCGCTTTCAAATTTAATCGCAAACTGGATCGAAATTTCGCTTCGCTCATTTCTGGGAATCAAAAACTGCACTTTCTCCTATGTTTTTTTTTTCTCGTCTGACTACAACCATACATCCAAGCGCTCTGAGATTCTCTGCATCGCGTCTGATCTGGCCTCTGATTGGTGCGCAATCTGCGCAACAGCATTGCGCACAGTGCGCACCAATCACCGTGTCCGTTTTCACTGCGCAGACTGCGCACCAATCAGCGTCGTTTTTTTGTTTTTTTTTTTTGCTATTTTGCTATTTTGCTTTTCATTCTTGTCATTCTTTCACTGCCCGCCTCTCACCCGTCGCTCGCCCTCCTTCTCTCTCGCGGCTTCCTTGTCGATCACTGCAGTGGGGGCTTCATCCTCACCCCCGCCCCGACTGGCCCGCGCCGGCGGACGGAGAGAGGGAGAGAAAGTCTGCTCACTTCCCAACCGACTATTTTTTGAATTTGTTTGTTGTATTTTATACAAATCCAGATTTGGAACGTCGAATTCAGTCACTTTTTTATATATTTAAAGTTTCACAATGGCTGACCAACTTACCGAGGAGCAGATTGCCGAGTTCAAGGAGGCGTTCTCCCTGTTCGACAAGGATGGCGATGGCACCATCACCACCAAGGAGCTCGGCACCGTCATGCGCTCGCTCGGCCAGAACCCCACTGAGGCTGAGCTCCGCGACATGATCAACGAGGTTGACACTGACGGCAACGGCACCATCGACTTCCCCGAGTTCCTCACCGTACGTCGTTCATTCTTGTTGTTGTCATCCATCCCCCTCTTTCCTTGCTCTTTGACGCGTCGTCGTTGCAAACCCCAGCACGGCAACTACGTCGATAGATCTGAAAGCGAAAAGGCGAAAAACAATTTTTTTTTTTTTTTTTTTTATTGTTTGACCTTCCTTTTTCTATTGTTGTGGACGTTTTTTTTTTTTGCGGTTTTTTTTTCGAATTTTTTTGCGTTTTTTGAAACTAACCCATTTTTCACGTTGACTTTTCACAGATGATGGCTCGCAAGATGAAGGACACTGACTCTGAGGAGGAGATCCGCGAGGCCTTCCGCGTCTTCGACAAGGACGGCAACGGCTTCATTTCTGCTGCTGAGCTCCGTCACGTCATGACCAACCTCGGCGAGAAGCTCACCGACGAGGAGGTCGATGAGATGATCCGTGAGGCTGACACTGACAACGATGGCCAGATCAACTACGACGAGTTCGTCAAGATGATGACCTCCAAGTAAAAAGGGACGGGCGATCTTATCAGTTTGTGCCAACCAAACAAAAAAAAGTAGAAAATATTAAAAATTTCAAAACACGAGCTCTGTTTCCAAGCGTTGTATTGTATGTGTGTGTGTGTGAGTCACTATCTGGTGGGAGTGGGACTCGAACTGGTTCAGTTCTGATTTTCATTGCAGCCTGTTGTTCTGTTTTGTATGCCGCCGCCATTGCGAGTGGAGCCACTCCGCAGCAGTACTAGTAGCAGTAGCAGCATTCATGTATCACTCGGACCCAGCACTAGCAATAGCAACAGCAGTAATGGCCTGAACGCACCGCAGCTCAGCAATCGATGGCGAGGCACACTTGCCTGTGGACACTTGCTCGCGGGCATCGATCTCCAGCCATCCCCAACATCACTTGGTACATGACGTTCTCTCTTTCTCTCAGTTTGTCTCCATCTCTTACATTATATCTGGGCTTGCAATGGGATCGTCTCTGGCCGTTTCGCTCTGTCTCACCCTCTGTACTCTCTCTCTCTTTCTCCATCTTCGTCCTTGGCTGACTCGTTGTTATATGTGTGTGTGCTTGTGTTGCGATCTAGTGAACGAGACAAGTGCGACCGGACCCGCGTTCCCGGCGTCCTTGCTCTCGATCGCTGGCTTTGTCCGCGAGCGTGAAGTCCCGAGTCCCGCCGTGCTCTCCCGCCACCTGGTGCTGCCTGTGGTCGAGCCACCGCCGGTAGGGATGGCTGCTGCTGTTGCCGCTGCCGCCGCTGCTGCTACGGCTGCCACCACGCCCACAGTCGCGCAGACACTGGCAGCCGGGTCAGCGTCCACCTCAACGCTTGTCGCCAGTAGTGCCAACGGCAGCAATGGGTCGCAACCTCAACAAGCGCCTACTCAGTCGGTGCGTCTTGCCATTTGGCTGTCGAGGGTCTGCGCATCGCTCAAACTTGTGCTAACTTGACCCCCCGATTGCTGCCCAGGTCTTTGCTCGCCTGTTTCATGGACTCACTGGCGCGTACCTCCTCAACACAAGCAAGGAAACGCCGATCGGCGGTTCCGGGGTTGGTTATGTGGCCGTTGTGCTGTTAGCGCAAAAGCCGGTACCGTGGTATGGATTGCTATCCGTGGTGCGCGACGGTGAGTTAGCCTCTGTGTTGTGTTGTGTCTCCTACAACAGCATTTCCCCCTTCATCGAACAAAGGTACTGACTGACGCTCGAACGACATCCATCGATCAGACTTGATGCTGATGGTCCTCAAGCCAAATGCCGACATTCCATGGCTCGGCAAAGTGGACAACTTGATTCCGTTCCATTCTCTCACACCCGTCCAGCAGCAAAGGTACATTTCGCTCGCATCAAGCGCCAGCGTGGCAAGACGAGCCGGTTTGGGTGAGGAATTTCGCGAAACGCACCTGTACATTCCTCCAGCATCCGAGGTCGAGCCACCAAGCTACGCTTCCTTCTCGACGTCCAGCTCGACCTTCACCAATCCAGTGAGCTACCTCAGCAGCACTAGCGATTCTATCCGAGTAAGCTGGAATCGTCGTGCAGAGTTTCACCTTCAGCATTCAACAGACGCGCGTTTGGGAACAAACAAAAAAAAACTGACTTTCTCGTTCCGTGTCATATCGTGTCATATTGTGCCGCAGGTCGAGTACAGCAAAATAGCAACCTTTATTCGCAGCATTGGCCGCAAGCAATGCGACTTCTTGCCCGAGTAAGTTTGGCGCCATTCCACAACGCGAGTCTCTCGCCTTCATTCTAACTGGTCTGGTGTTTACTTTTCCAGGCTACAAAACTGGCATAACTTGGCGGTTGCGCTGGCTTGTCCATCTCTCGTTGAGGTTGTCATTACTCTGCTCGCCAATCGCAAAAAGTGAGCCGTGCAGTGATGATGATGTTCAACAAACTTGCAGTGCATGTTTGACTCAAATTTTCCCCGGCCTCCCGTCATCCTCTGCTCCATCCTCTGCTGAACAGACAAATCATCGAGCAAGAAGATGGCGGGACAGATCCCAATGCCATGAAATTGATAGCAACGGCTGTAGAATCCTGCCAAGCCATCTTGGCGCGAATCCCTGAAACGTCCAGTCTCGCTCCCCTCCCGTTGGCTGTGGGGAATGATGCCAACGAGTCTCTGTCACGAAAGGCGCTGCCCCGTTCAAAGCGCACCATGGAGGACGACGAAGAGGACTATGACGAACGAACCGAGCGCGATAAACTGCGCATCAAACGCATTCGAGTGCAGTCATCCGCCCCTTCATCCTCCATGAGCACGCCTGCACTAGCCGTGCCACCGCATTCTGTTCTGTTTCCAGTGTCCAGCCTGGGTGTACCTGTTGCAAGCGACATACCTGTTGCAAGCGACATGACTGGTCTTCCGCCAGCGCCGCAGCCGCAGCAACAACAGCAGCCAGATTCGCAAGTGCCTCCACCGCAACTCCCGCCCCAACCGCTGCTGCAGCAGATGCCGCCGCCGCAACTCATCCAGCAGCTCCCACTCCAACCTCTTCAGCTCCCTTCACAACTACCACCAGCACAATTTCAAACCGAGGGTGGGTACTTTGTGGCCAGTGTCTTGCCGATGAATCTCGGTGTTCCAGCAGCGAGTGCGCCGCCCATGATGCCCATGGGGCCAATGGCGTATGGGCCCATCCCGATGGGACATCCCGGCATGATGTACCCGATGATGCAGTACGGTATGCCAGCGTATGGCATTCCTCCAATGGCCCATCCACAAACGATGGTGCCGTACGAGCAAATGCAAACAATCAACCCGCAGATGCAACCACCGATGCAACAGCAGCAGCTGCAGCCGATGGATCCCATGCAAGCAATGTACAACCCTGGTCCATCACCGCACAGCTCGTCCTAGTCGGGCTGTCGCCCTTGTAGCAGTTGAATTCTACTGCATTTGTAACAATGAAAATTTCACCATCTCTTTCGCGCCACTCTCATTTTTTTCTTCCACATCGCGAAGAGGCAGTAGTAGATTCTTGATTATAGACGCGAAGCGCTGGGACTATTGCTGGTGTTGCTGTTGAAATAATGCGTTCGTCCGAGCAACCGCGGCAAGTGCAAGAAGCTCTCGTCGCTGAGCAGCCGCATCTGCATTACTTGGCCCACCATGTGCGTGTGCGTGACTATGGCTGTGGCTGTGACTATGACTATGGCTGTGCTGATTCTCTTGTGCTAATCGACGGCCTTCACCTGCAAGATTCAACCCACAAACGCCGAAAACTCGTCAGAGAAACGAAACCAAACAAAAGGACCGGTCACCCGCGCCCACTTTCAAATACACAAAAAAGCAAGCGTACCCGAGAAAGCTACTAGTGTAGGCTGTGTCGACACGCCATTATTGGCTTGCGGGCCCTGACTCTGCGCGGTCGGCGGCTCAATCAGCTCCTTTGGTAGCAAGCACGGAACCCACGAAGCTGTTCGCGCAAGCGGGGAAAAGTCGGGAAGATATGTGTCATCCAATAGCAGCGACGACACAATAATCACAAATGCATCATCGTGAGCGCGTCGGACAAGTCAAAGCCAAAAGCCTCACAAAGCCACAAAGCTGTCAAACCAGCTGCCTCACTCAGCCCGACGCTTCAACAGCCTCCGTGTGGCGCTTACTCAGATACGCGAGCCGGTTGATCCAGCCTGGGATGGGCTTTCCAACGAGCGCCATGCAGAGGTCGGACGCAAAGTGGTTGCAGTTGCGCGCGAGGATGTTGTAGGAGACGCCAGTGTAGTCTCGTGCGAGCCGGTCGATGACGCGCGAGACCTCGTCTTCACTCAGCCCCGTCCGGCCAAACGCAATGCTCTCGCGGAAGATCATGTTCTCAGCAAGTGCCTGCCGTGGCGCGGTGCGGAAGACGCCCGTGAACTCGTACGGATGACCGCCGAACGCGTACTCTTTGCCATAGATGACCACGCCTGTGTGGAAGGCGCCAACCCCGAGCCAGGCAGTGTATGCATTGGTGCTGAACAAGTCGTAGACATTGAGTGTAATGTTGCTCATTTGCGTGTCCGGGTCGCGCTCTGCAAAAACCACAGTATGAATCTAAGATTGAAAAGCTGACTGCACAAAAGTTACAAAATGGGAGCGATTGTGTATTCTAACCAGAGTTTGACTACGATGAGTGTGTGTGTGGGGGGTGGGGATGTGTGGATGGGTATGTATGTGAAAGGGAAGAGAGATCGCAAACAGCTCAAAAAATCGAAAAACATTCAAACAAAAAGAGAAAAAATCTGAGATAAAACAAACAAACGAACAAAGCTCTGATCATGCTAGGGCGTCTTCACCGCCGCTCGAGCTATCGCGCGAGAACGAATGGCGCCGGAGGCGGGGATATTCATTGTCGTTCGTGGCGGTCGAGCCAAGCGATGGCGTTCCACCGAGCATGGGTGGCAACTGCGGCATGGCCGTAAGACTTGGAAACCGTTGTGGGGCGGCAGAAGGAACAAAGGCTGGCCGAGTTTCAAAGTCGTCTGACATGTCAGACGGAAAGCGGGTGTGGTGCACTGGTGGCTGCGACACTGCAGGTTGGTGTGGCTGTGTTGCGGAATGCGGCTGTGCTGCTCCAGTGTGGGGTTGTTGTGGCAGCGTGAAGGACAGCGGGGAGGCCTGCATGAAGGTTGGCTCTGAAAGGGGCGGAGACGTTCCCAACAATGAAATCAGCCCGTGGGGAGGAGAGGACGGGATGAAGGCGGCAGCGCCAGAGATTGGAACTGGCGCACTGACGGTTGGCATGGACGGAGAGCTGGGTGGGGCGAGAGACTTGGTTGCAATGCAGACAACAGGGAAGGTCTTGATGGAAGAGGGCCAAGACGGGCTCACTGAAAAGAATCGCACGTTCGAAAACTTGGTCCCGTCAATGTGGATGACTGTCGTCGTCAACAAAGGCAGTGGGAGGCTGAAGGTGAGACGACAAAACGAAAGTGGCAATACAACGCAGCATGAAAACAAAGTACTAACCCATGAACACTCACCTCCAATGTCATCACTGTGCTTGTCCTTGTCTTTCAACTCCTTGTTGGCATTGGCGTCCTTTTTGCGCTCCTTGTCGTCGTCCTTGTCCTTGTCTTTGCTTTCCTTGCCGTCCTTGGTGTCCTTGTCCTTGTCCTTGCTGCGCTTTTCCTCATCCTTGTCCTTGTCCGTGTAGAGGCAAATCAACCGCTCGATCAGCGTCTCGACGACAGTGTACTTTGCATTCTTGTTCTCGTAGTTGGACGGGCGGCGACCCAGCTGGCGGATCTTCTGGATGAGTTTCTTGTCGCGCGTCACAGCGTGCATCAAAAAGACGCTGGGGGCGAGCATTGAGCAGGAGGAGCCACCAACAGCGTTCGGAGCGGGCACTGCGAGCGAGGGCGGCGTCTTGTCGCTCCCTGCTCCTGCCGAAGCCGCTCCTGGGGCAAGGGTACCAGTTATTTCCTTGTTGAACGAGTGGGCAAAGTGCGTTGATGGAGAGCTGGGAACGGAAGAGCCCGGAGATGCATGGTTTAGGCCGTCTCCTCGGCTGTATCGCGAAACAATGAGCACTTTAAAGTGGGCCTTGAGAGAAAGCTGCCAAGCGAGAAAAAAGAAGATGAAGATCAAGCAGCTTGCGGTTAGAAGGGTACACGAGGACACAAACCCGCAATTTGGTGGGGTTTTTTTTTTTCGTGTTTCAAAACGAGAGCAGCTCGACTCTACCTTGTTGTGGTCTTTGTCCTTATCCTTGTGCTTCTTGTCTTTGGCCCAGTAGTCAATGCTGAGAGACGCTCCTTCGCTCGTGTCGACCAAGGGAATTCCGCCAGTGGGTGAGAGTGGAGGCCCTGCAGGAACGTCCACATACCAGGATGAAGTGGTCTCGTCGTATTCCCCTCGACGAGCTGAAACAGTCGATGACTCGTCCAGCGGGCCGACCCGTACCTCCTTTGATTGTCACCAAACAAAAGGCAAAGAGGAAACAAGGTTCAAAGTGTGGGCATTGCGGTCGAGTTGAGTTGAAAAAGCGCACGCACATGTCAAAATAAGCCAGCGCGCTTACACTCAGGAACGGGATGGATTTCTGGCGCGCGTCGTTTCCTCCAGCGGCTTTGGCGGCAGTCCCAACAGGTGCATCACAAGTCACGAGCGCTTCACAAATGTCCAGAGGCAGCACGTGTGAACACGAGAGGTAACGATAAACTCGTTGGGCGGCTTCGGGTAGTGCAACATTTCGCTCGGCAAGGCCGCACCAAGCCTCGTCAAAGAATAGTGACTTGTACGTCGCGTCTCCTGAGGCGATATGAAGCGCCACTCTGTCTCGCTCCGCGGAGCCTGTTTGAGGAAGGTGGGCATGTTGAAGCATGAGAATTTGAGGTCACTGGACACGGCCAAAAGCAACCGCCAAAACGAACGAGATCGCAAGTACGCTTTACCAGTTGGAATAGGGTAGAATCGCCAAGCGCCAACCCAATCCGCGGGCTTGTTTGTCATGTGCTCCACGTAAACTCGAAGCGCGTCGTGAATATTTGCATCGTTACCAACGATGCCCATCTTGATCAACCCAATATCGCTCTTAGAGTCCGATCTGCACGGAAATCAAAAGTGCACAAGTCCACCAAAGAACACAACAGTGAGTGGTGGTCACCTCCGTAGGTCCAATTGCTTCCCTTCCGTCTTCTCCGCCTATCTAGGGTTGATACCACTTACAAGTGCTTGATATTCAGGATTAAGGTTGCCACCAGCGTGGAAAAGTCATGCAACCCAGTCACGACCACGAGATGCCGAGCGATGGATGCATTCTCAGATGTGCCTTCCGGATCGACGCCCCCGCCAAGCAACGACGGCTTTAGCTGAGCGGCAATGCGTCGCGCACGACTGGATGTGGCAAAAACCACGACAAGGAAAGGTGGCAACAAGCCAGGGACGGCGAATAGCTCAGCCAGCTGGGCAGTGAGCAAAGGCAGCTTGACTTGCAGACCAGAGCTGATTGGAGCGTTCGGAACGACAATGGACAAAGCGCCATGCGAGGGTGCGGCAGAATTGGTACCCGCGATAGGGACAAGCGGTTGAGCAGAGCCTTGGTCACCCGGAATGGATGCTGGTTGAATTTGCTGCTGCTGCTGCTGCTGCTGCTCGGACGATGGTTGATGCTGGGGTTGCTGTTGTTGCTGGGGCTGAGCAGGCTGCGATGGTTGCTGCTGATGCGCTTGTTGTGGTGGCTGCTGCTGCTGTTGCACCTCATGGGCAACAACCGATGATGGCAACGAATCAGCTGGGCCAGCAAAGTTAATCCGCGTCCCGAGCTCTGTTGTCACGGCAATCGCATCCGTGGCCCACGCCGATGAAATTGACTGCATGCTTCCTGCCGCACCGAGCCGCGTGGCGTCTCCCTCCTCATCCGTCTGCGTCGACCCGTCATCCGATCCAGAGTCGAGCGGATGCACCTGCAAGTTATGCGGCAGGATGCGCTCTTCCCGTTGCTTTCGTCGACGGTGTGTGCGTTGGTGTGGTGCCTGCTGCTGCTGCACGGTTTGGGAAACTACGTGCTCTGGCGCTTCGAGGAAGGCGAGCCGCTCGGTGGCGCTCATGCGACGGCCCAAGTAGAACGGAACAAGTGTCGGACGCTGAGCATCAAGTGACTCCTGCAGGGTGGGTTTGGGCATTCCACGTCGCGCTCCATGTAGCACAGGCGGAGCATCGTCGTAGACGTCATCGTGCATGCCGTCGTCGTCAAAGTCAGAACTGCTGCTCTCACTCGTGCTGTACGTGCTGGAATCCACGGCAAGTTCGTCAATCATGGCTATATCCTCGTCAGACATGATGGCAAATTCGTCATCCGTCTCGGCGCCGTCCGAGAGAATGGCAGTGGTCGACGCGAGCGTTGCTCCGGGGTGCATATAGTCGACCGAGCGGCCAAACTGGTCTTGCTGGTAAGACTTGTGGTGTTGTTGTTGTTGTTGCTGTTGCTGTTGTTGTTGTTGTAACAGAAGTAGTTGCTGTTGCTGAAGCAACAATGGCTCTTGTTGCTGCTGTAGAGATTGCGGCAGTTGCTGGGTGGACTGGGTCTGTGATCCTTGCCCTGAAGCGTGGCCCTGTGCCTCAGCAGCCTGCTGCAGCTTTTGTTGCTGTTCAGATAGCTTTTGCTCCTTGCGCTTGCGATGAAGAGAAGAGTTCATCATCCTATTGAAGGGGTTGGTCAGCTTCCGGCCGGCAGAATCTTTGCCGCCACCGGCCTGAGCGCCGTGGGCGAGCTCTGTCGCCTCATAGGCCAACGCTTCATCGCTCAGTTGGCGAGCCACCGGTTCATTCGAGCGCCCACTGTGTGGCTTGAGCAAGGACGAGAAGCGCTTGGCGAGTGCCGTGTCGAGGAACTTGACACGATTGCTGCCACGAGTGTGGCCTTTTTTTGCTCGCTTCCCCATGCTTCCCCGCTTGTCATGCGTATCAGCGCCGACGTTGAGAGAGTCGACAGCCAGAGATTCAGCGATCGGAACGTGGGTGCCGTGAACAACCGCTTGCTCGACATCCGACATATCGTCAGAATCCGAGGTGTCGCTGCCTTCTGAGGTGGTGCTGGTATCGTCTGGTTGCTCCTTGGGGGTGGTGGGAATGGACGACGACAAGTGCTTGTTGTGGCGGCGAGCTGCAGACATGACGGCCGAAATTTTCTCGCCAAAGCTCGTCGTCCGGGCCTTCGCGTTGCGAAACTTGCGCGCTTCCGGGACTGAGCCGGCTCCGTCGGAGTCTTCTGCGGCTGCTGCTTGGGCCTCAACGGTGGAGCTCGCGCGAGGAACGCTTCGGAGGCGAACCATCATGCGCGCGGCCGGCGTGCTGGCCGAATAGGCATGTGGAACCTTGGGTGGATGCAAGTCAAGGAACTCGTTGACAGGCAGCTGCACCACCTGGGACATTGAGACAAACCCTGCTGCCAACGTTTTAAAGCTGCGAATGTTGGTGTTCTTGTACTTGCGGCGCGACTGCAGAGTAATGCATAGGTTGTTGAGATGGCTTTTGAGTTGGTGAGTGTACTGCAGCGTAAACTCAATGTCGACAGGAAGCTCCCAGTACTGCCCAACAATACGAGGATAGGCGGTAAAAGGAATTGGCAAGATGGTGCCGCTGTCGATCATGGGCTGTGATGTCGCTGCAAGGGCGGCAGCAGCACCCGCAGGTGCGACTGTTGCTGCTAATGCATTGCCGCTCGAATGTCGCGGTTGAGCAGAGAGCGGGACCGACCAAGTGGCAGACCCAGCAGGGAGCGATTGAGCTTGAGGAGTTGGCTGCGTCTGCTGCGTCTGCTGCAACGTTTGTGACTGTGCAAATCCACCTTGCTGACCTTGAGCTTGTGCCTGTGGTTGGGCTTGCGGATGCGTGGACGCTCCATGTCCACCTTCGTCCAGAACAGGAAGCACGGTGTTTGCATTCGCATTGGCCTGGCCATTCGAATTGGCGTTGCTTCCAGACACGGCACCCGTCGATGTCGGCGCTTGGGGCGGACTAGCAGCTGGCACTCCTGCGGCCTTATTCACAGCGGTAGCAGCAGCAGCAGCAGCACTTGTCGCAGTGCCACTGGCAGTACTCGCACTTGTTGTCGTCGTCGTCGTCGTCGTTGGCTGCTGCAGCAGCAGATTGAGGTTGATTGGGAATTCGTGCGAGCGGAGCACCCGTCGCGAGTCCTCCATCGCCAGCGCAATGACGAGGCTGTTGTCTGCGGGCCACTCGATGCCTCTGTGCAAGCGGATGGACGCAATGGAGACGGTGCACAGCCGCGGCACGCTGTGGTACGCAGCGCTCTCCACTTCCCAGGTCGCAAACAGCCGCATCGGCGATGCTGGCTTTGGCTGCGCTGCGCCATGGCTCAATGCTGCTGATGATGATGAAGACAGTCCCGATGCCGATGCTGGCGGGATGGTCAGAGTGAGGCTGCCCGCGATTGAGTGATCCATAGGATTCGCAGTCGGAATACCGCTCGTTCCGGTCGTCGTCGTCGTCGTCGTCGTTGTCGTTGTCGGACTCCGCAGCGCCCCTCCGCCGCTGGGTCCGATCGGGCCTGACATGCTGCCCGTGAGCGCTGGCGTTGGTGGCGATGGCGGACTCGCGCTCGGCTCGGCTGTCATCGCTGTTGCGGTCACTGGCTGTTGCAGCTGCTGCTGCTGCTGTTGTTGCTGAGCCAATGCAGCTGCGGCGGCTGGTCCTCCGAAGGGCGACTGTGTGTGGCCATGGCCGTGGTGCGTTCCTGATGGTCCAACGGGCGGCAGTGACGACGCAGACGACGACGACATTGGCGGGCTCGGCTCAGCCACTGCTATTGCAACGCCACTCATTCCAGTAGGCAGTTCAGAGCAAACAACACCTCGGGGGCGATGGTCTCGTTTCGGGCTGTCGTTCAGTGGGGAAAGTGTCAACGGTCAACGTCAAAACAAGTGCAAAAGGGATATTGTCAACGGAGGAAGGAAAGGTTGGAAATCGAAAAACAAGGATGAAAAAACAAAACGGAGACTGGAGCAGTATGTCTGTGTCAAGATAGACACCGGTCAAAGTCTAGTGTCAAGAGAGACGGAGGAAAAGTTTCAGACCTTCGTCTCAATGAAAAAAAGAAGCGGAACGCTGGCTTGGTTTTCGGAAAACGGAACCCGGAAACGAAAATACAATGTTTTATTGGCGGCAGTTCAATCAACGTCAACCGAGAAGGAGAGGTCCCTGGTTCATTTTCGTCGTTGACCCTAGCATCCATGTACCACATCGGTGTCCATGCCAATGGTTTGAGAGGTTGGGTGAGCGTTCAATGTTGGACACCCCAAAAATCCACGCAAAACAATGTTGTACCTTGGTAGTGCTAGTATTTGCCTTGATGGAGACCTTTTGAGCACCGGTTGACAATGTCTGTAGCATCCGCAGGTTTTCAGCAGCGTAATTGACTGGTCCTTCTGCGCCTGCGTTCTTGAGAGGGTTGCCTGGACACAGATCAGAAAGCCAAAAACACCACAGTCAGTACGAAACCTGGGGGCGGTGATTGCAATGGCAATCATGTCAGGCACTGCCTGCTTTTGTGACCCAAACCATGCTCAGGCAACCAATCCATTTGAACTTCTCAGAAATGCTCAGAAGCCAAACCCCTCACAGTTCCCCCCAGGTCGCTCGAATCCGAGTGTGCATATTCGCTTACTCTGCGCCGCCTTCCGACGTGCGGCATCTTGGCGCTGCTTGCGCAGTGTCTGTGCCTGTCGTTCCTTGGCCTTGCGGACACCCGCCTTGGTCGTGTGAGCGTGGAGTGCGGTCTCGGACTCGTCCTCGTGGCGCACCGCAGCAGAGTGCTCGGTCGTCGATCCGCTGCCACTGCTGCGCTGCTGCCCATGTCGGCGCTTGGTCTGGATGCTGTTGCTTGATCCACTGGCGCCGGCTGCGGAAGACGCGACGGGCGACTTGGCGGCCAGGTTGGCCAGGAGCGAGTTGAGCGACTGCTTGGCCAATGCTTTGGACATTGTGTTCTCAGACCTTTTGAATGAGGAAACAAACAACGAGTGAGCTCAGCTCGGATGGATGGCAAAAGGAAGCGCAGGATGTTGTTGCACTCGAAAACCAACGAGGGGATTTTTGACTTGAATCGAGGCTCAACCAGGCAGGCTTTGCTCCAAATCTCAGAGATGGCGCAAAAATGGGCATGTTCAAGCAAACGTGTTATATTAACGACAAAGGGGGAGGGAGTGTGGAAAAGGTATACAAGGATGAAAAGATGTGGCGGAAAATGCCTGTTCACGCAAAAAGAAAAATTCAAGCAACCCAGACCGAGTTGGTTCAAAAAAAAAATTCAACCAAAATACAATCAAGTAGAAAGCATAAGGAAAAAGGATCAAAGGTGAAAGGTTTGGTGGGGGGCGATGAGCGCAGTCAACAATAAGAGATCTAAGAATCAATAACTGGAAAGAGAAAAAAATTAAGAAAAGGTTTGGGAAGGGACGGGGGACCCAGAAAAGGGACTGCTAGCCAAACTACCCAGTTACACGACAGTGATCGTGTAGCTCCTGCCCGGTATGAGACCATCAGGAATCATGGTAAAAGCGCCAGAGGCGTCTTGCACTTTGAAGCGCGTGTCATCACTCAGGTCAAACGTCTCGCGAATGAAAACCTTAAAATCGCTGGACGAAATGCCAAGCGAATTGGCGCGGGAAGGAAGTCCAATCGGCATCGTCCTAGCACCAAGGGTCATGAAGACTTGCTCGGAAGTACCCACCGAGGACGACGCCTGCGACAGACTCATCGGATCCAATTCAAAAAGGTCCAAGTCCTGAGATCGCTGTCGCGCGTGCTGCGGCAGTTGTTGATGTTGTTGATGTTGATGCTGCTGCTGATGCTGCTGCGGCTGCGGCTGGAACTGAAGCGTCGGCACGAGTGGGAGCGGGTGCTGGACTGTGGGCCAAGAGGGAAACGGACCGAACGCGCTGTCGCTGTTTGCAACGGATGGGGGCGAAATACGGAGGCGCGAGACCTCAGCGCTTCGTTCGTCTGCATCGTCGTCATTGCCAAATGCAGTCGAGTGGGACCGCCGAATGGCGCGCGGTGAGCTGCTATTGGATGCAGCCGACAGATCAGAGAATGGCGTGTCAACAGACCGCCGTGGCGAAATCAAGACGTTCGCAACGCCCTGCACCCACTGCCTTCGAGAGTGCTCTGTTTCCCAGAAAATCTGGCAGTGCTCGTTGGAAGCGAGCAAGTTGCCAGGAAGGTCGGGTGCAGGCGCAGCGGCACTCCTGCAGCGCTCACGGACCACTTCAACAATCTCCTGACCGAAAGCATGATGAAGTCTGGGAAGCGAGTAACCAGATTTCTTGAACATGTTGCCGATGAAGCTGCCGTTTTGATTGGGTGGGCGACCATCCGTACGGCATCGTTCGAAAATCGCAACCATCTCCTGCAGGTTGAGCGGCGCATCCAGCACATAAAGAGCTGCAATGTTGGTGTAAAAGGCGTTGCAGTCGTACTTGTCGGGAGTGGTCGCATCGACAGACCCCACCGACGGGGACGGGGTGGCGAGAGAACGACTCGAAGATTGCACTGCGGGCTGCGACGAAAATTGCTGTGGCGAAGACGAAGACGAGGACAGTACAGAATGGAAGGAACTCATGGCGACAAGTGCGGCGCCCGGAGTTCCACGCACGGGCATCGGGTACTGTAGGCTCCGGTTGGGCGTGCTGCTTCCACCGGTCGAGGCAAAACTATCCGAGCTCGTGTCGCCGCTGAGGAGCGCGTCCGCACTCGCAGAGAACGATGACACGTTGGTCTCCGTTAGGAGGGCAGGAAGGGAGGACGCAGTCGGCGACGTCGAGGACTTTCGCCCGCGTTTCCCGTTCTTGCGTTCTGGCAAGTGTAGGATGATGCGTGCTTCACCCAGCGCGCGGGCTCGAGGTGCGCCTGTAAGCTCGGCCACTGCGACGATTCCACCCTGCATTTTGATGTGGAAAAAAAAGTGAAAAAAGTGAAAAAAAACAAAAAAAGTCAGTGCACCAGCAGCATCGAAAGTCGCGCATCAATGTAAACGCATAAAACAATCCACAGCAAAAACGCGAAAAACAAGACAAACAAGACAAACAAGAAAAACACAGGAAAACAAAGAAAAACAAAGAAAAACAAGATGAAAACACGGGGGGAAAAAAATTCCACCACAAGAAAGGATCGGCTGAAAATCTTGGGAGGGTTTGTTCGCTTCCCAAAAAAAAACAAAAACAAAAAAAAACCCCAGACAGACAGACAAACCCACCCACTCCAAAAGGCGCAATTTCCTGCCACCCCCTCCCCCGTTGTGCGCTGCGCCTGCGATTCCCACTTTGACGAACAATCATCAGCACTGCTTTTTGAACGTTTTGCGCGACTTTTCTGATTTGCTGGTCTATTTTTGTTTGTTGATTTGTTATTTTGTTTTGTTTTTCTGTTTGTTTGGATTTTTTTTTCTTTGTTTTTTTTTGTTTTTGTTGGATTTTTTTTTTTTTTTTTTTTTTTTTTTTGCTGCTTTCTCTTTCGATCGCCATGCGATTTGCAAAAAAAGATGACGCTACCGATAAAACATGAGTGCCCTCCGAACATGAGGGTCTGCACGCTGGGCGCAGCTTCCAGCCGGCTCTTCTTTGGCATCAAAATAACCCCAAGGAGTTGCTCGATATAACTGCGCCCCGACAAGGCAGAACGGCGCACGGCAAGCCGGTGAAAAACGCGTCGCCAGCGGGACCAGGTGGGAAAAAAATGGAGGGAAAAAAAAAAACGAGGCCTGCACATTGCAGAGCACCACGACTCTCGCACAGGGTCCACCGCTCCGCCCATGAGGGGAAATGGTGGCCGGGGAGTGTCTCTATCGCATGGCGTGAGGGGCAGAGCGGACGACCGAGCGGAACGTTCGATATCAGTCACCAAAGTTGATGCGAATAAAGAAAGAAAAAAAACGAAGATCTGATTTTTTTTTTTTTTTTTTTTTTTTGGGATTCATCGCTTCACTTTTCGACCTTCGTTTTTGCTGCTCGCAATCAACTCGATTCGTATAAATTCAAGTTTTCCAGCATTCAAAAACGAAAAAAGAAATTCAAAAAGCACAAAGCATGCGTGCTGGCAAAAAAACCGTGCTTGTGTGCTGCCAATAAAGAAGCACGAGAGACAGAGAGCGCGACTTGCCTTTGGTTGGTAGCATAGGGCAAGCTGGAGGGGGGTCATTTTGCCAATGTTGCCCTTCTGGGCAGAGCAGAACACGTAGTGGCCGTTGTGTTCATCCGGGTTTTGCACGAGAAACTCCAGCCACGAGCTGTCGGTGAAGCACCCAGTAAAGACTGTGCAGTCCATGGTTGACATGCGCAGGCAGGAGGGTGGTGGTCAAAGAGGCGCGGAAGGTCAAGGCGGTGGAGCAGCGACAAAGAACGAAAAAAATAAAAATCGAGTCAGAGAAAATGATCGGCCCAGACGCACGATGGCCGGTTGCTCACAAAGGAGCGAACACGGAGCGAGCTGGTGAAGGAAGCAAAGAAAGATGACGAGAAAGACCACACACAACGAAGGAGCCAAAAAAAAAACACAGAGCAGAGAGAGATGAGACAAAAAGGGGGGAAAAAAAAAACGAAGCGAAAATAAAAATTAAAAAGAAAGAAAAAAAAAAAGAGAGAAGAATGATTTTGCCGCCGGACTTTGAGGCGGAGCTCCATTTGGGCAACGCTCGATTTGGGATGTGCGTTGGGTCGGATGCATCCAAGGACGTATGGCAGAATGCAAGCACACACTTTGCAAGGGTGTGCAAAGGCGCTGGTTACAGCAGGAAGAACACAAAGCGGCAGCCTTGGGGGTTTTTTTAACTTCAGGACAACTTGTCAGATTAATCACAGCTGTCGCAAGTGCCTTGATTAAAGGCTGGAGTGAAGGGCGTGAATTGCAAAACCCACTCTGTCTCTCCCCCTCTTCCTTGTCGGAGCCCAGAACGCGCCGCGGATGGACTGATGAGCGCGTTGAAAACAGCTATGCCACACCCGCGGTTTCTACCGTAAACAATCCCGGACTTAAATTGCGGTTTGTTTTGAGATCAGAACGGTTGGCGCGCCCATCAAAAGACATGTTTCCGCTCTTCGTTCTCCACCCGTCCAAGTAGCGGACCGATACTAGAGTGTACGTGTCTGCTCGATCGTCTTCGACCCAAGTTGGACGAAGCAGGCGTGCGCCAGTCTTATTTTTGTCATTTGCGGGTTTGTTCATTTCCATTTTTAACGCTCTCGAGTTTTGATTCAGCCATGCCTCGCGTCGTTCTCATTACACTCGTTCGACAGTAAGGATTTCATGTTGTGCCGTCTCTTAAATGTTCATTGAGAGCAGAAGCGGTCGGTGACCCCGTTGCCTGCTTGGCTGGCCTTGACGACGTGGCGACGATGTTGCAATACTGACGTGCGGTTGTGCTTTGCCCCGCCCCCCCTTCGTACTCAGTGGTCAAACAGAGGCAAACAAGTCAAGCATCATCCAAGGTAAGCAGATCTGCCCTTTTTGTGTTTTTCTGTATGAGCACTTTTGCATGAGCTCATTGCAGCTCACCATCCCTGACCTCGACTGCCTCCTCGTTTGCGTAGGCCAGACGGACATCCCGCTCAACGATCATGGCCGAAGACAGGCAGAGCATGCTGCCCAGTCTCTCGCTGCGACCAAGGTGGACGCCATGTACACGAGCGACTTGAGTCGAGCGCACGAGGTAGAGACTCACGCAAATGCTCAAGCGATCTGAGCCCATCGTTGCTCACGTGCTATTGGTGAATGCATTCTTGGTACGTTGTGCAGACCGCATCCATCATTCATCGGCGCTTGAAACAGCCGTGCGAGCTCATTGTCGACCGAAGGCTGCGTGAACGAGTACGCAATACAAATCTGTTTTGTTGGTTTGGTTCTGTCCGACTGCTCACATTTCTGATGCTTTGCTCTGCGTAGTCGTGTGGCGTTTTTGAGGGCAAGCCATGGGGCAGCGCGCGCAAGCATGCCGAGGCTTTGGGAATCCCTCACTACGAGTTCCGACCGGAAGGCGGAGAGAATTCGGCGGACGTCCGCGCTCGAGTTGCCACCATGCTTCACGATATTGTGCAAAACCAGGCCAAAGTCGTGCACGAGTCGTTGACGCATGAGACGGCGTCGCTGCATCACGTTGTAGTGGTCAGCCACGGCGGTCTTATTTCCGACTTGCTGCACTACTGCCGGGACCACGCATTGTTAGACCTGAATGGCCATACCGTGACCATCCCACTGAATACCTCGCTCACCACCTTGGTGGTACAAGTACCCGAGACGGCTGACTCCAGCACGCGCGATTTCCAAGAGCTTGATGGTGCAGCCATCGTGCAGCACCACAACCACGACCACCACCAGCAGCAGCATCCGCATGCGCTTCCGGTGCATCATCACACCCATCATGAGCATCGTCACTGGTCTGTTAAAATCCACCGGTTTAACGACGTGGAGCATTTGCGGGAGCTGGAGCAGATTGTCGCCCCTCACAACATTTCCGATTCAATCTAGCGCAGTGAAAGTCGACCTGAAAAATCGCGACGACTTGCGCGTTTTGTCATCTGTACCATTATATTTTGTTCCATTTTTTACGTGTGCAATAGTGGAGATTGAACTCCTAAACAAGCCATCTATCTCAGTGCTCTTTCACCACAACCCAATTTCCACTGCCACGAAAAGAAGACCCTCCACCCAACAAACCAATTTCATTGCATACCATTTCTACCCACTTGAGCACACCCATGCATCGCATGCATCGACGTGTGCTCGCCGTGTGCTGCGTCGTCATCGCACTGGCGGGATTCGCTGCGGGAGCAGACCGCGCCAAGCCGTCGTCTGCCCCAGCCGACGTTGTCCACGAACGCGACACGCCGCTGACACGAGTGGCGTTCGGATCGTGCAGCCGCCCCACGTTGCCGCAGCGTCTGTGGAAGCCCCTGGGCGAGCTCGAGCCGGAGGTGTTCGCGTGGCTTGGTGACGTGGTCTATGCGGACTCGCGTGAGCAGACGTTCGTCTGGCGCCCGTCGCCGCTGGAGCACGTCAGGGACATCTACGCAATGCAGAAAGCGCTGCCAGAGTACAAGGCGTTTGTGGACGGACCGAGCAAGCCGCTCGTCCTCGGCGTGTGGGACGACCACGATTTCAACCTGAACAATGGCGGCGATCGCAACCAACTCCGCGACAGTGTGCAGGAAATCTTTCTCGATTTCCTCGACGAGCCTGCAGAGTCGCTCCGGCGGCAGCGAGAGGGCCTGTACGTGTCCCATGCGTGGTCTGGGCCCGACCGCAAGGGCAGGATTCGACGTGTCAAGCTGATCCTGCTCGATGTTCGCTACTTTCGGCAGGACTTTGATAGCGATACGGACAGCAAGTGGGCAATGTGGATTTCCAGCTTGACCGCGGGGCAGCCGGTCAATGTCAACTTCCCGGGCGTCGGCGACGAGCAAGTCGTGCGCCACGAAGAGCTGCGACACAAGCAGCATCGCGATCACTCCCGCGGAGACATGCTGGGCGATGCTCAGTGGACGTGGCTTGAAGCCCAGCTGCGCGACAGTGCCGAGCAGCAGTTTGATCTCACTCTGATTGGGTCTGGAGTCCAAGTCCTCAGCGACACGCCCATTATCGAAAAGTGGGGTCTGTTTGGCTCAAGCCAACGCCGACTGCTCAAAACCGTGCACGACCTTGGTGTTCCTGGCGTTGTCTTCCTCAGTGGCGATGTTCACATGGGCGAAATGCTGTGCACGGACGACACGGAGGACTACTTGCTCGGGTTGAGTTACCAATCAGCGCACAGCACGCCCGTTCCAGCCCAGCGACCGCATCACCTGCCCGATGACAGCCCTATTACAGTCAACACCGTCCCGCGCCTGGGCTATCCGCTTTTTGAGTTTACGTCGTCCGGCATGACGCACAGCTGCAAAACTCAGATTCCCATCGTCTCTTGTCTCTTTGCCGTCAACTGGCTTGCCCCCGGAACCTTCCGAGTTGGGCCTACCATCTTTGATGACTTGAACTTTGGCTTTATCGAAATCGATTGGGATAATGAGGTCGTCGAAGCCTCTATCCGGGGCAAAGATGGCGCGGCTGGACTTGTCACAAAGATTCCGTTCTCTCGGCTGCGCCCATTCCAACAAAGCGACAAGGAGACTGCGTCGGCATCGGAGCTCCAGTACGAAGCGCATCTGTGTCCCCATCGTCATCCTGTCGACGATGTGCACTTGTGGGCGCGATTCGGCGTGCGCGTTGTCCTGATTTCGGCCCTTTTGGTGCTCGTGCTTGGCGTCCCCTTGTTGTGTTTGAGCCTGCCTTTCCTGCTTCTCCGCTGTGTTTGGCGATGGCGCTTTCGCGCAGCCAGCACCTCTGCCTCATCGCAACCGCGTCATGCCAAATCGGAGTAGCATCCACTGTTGTTTGGTGCAAACGTAGAATTGAACATTGAACATCGCTCTCTCAGATCTGTTGCTTCATCCAACCTTCGTTCTCCTTGTGTGATGCGTTGTCCAACATTTCACGTTGCCTATTTAAAAAAATCTGAAAATCGCCACTCTTTTTTTTCTTTCTTTCTGATTTTTTTTTTTCTGATTTTCGCATCGTTTTCTGTATGTTTTTTTGCATTGCCGTTGTTTTTTTTAGCTTTATCGCAAGAAGGAGTGTGTTTTTCTTCCATGTTTGGTGTTTTCCATCGCGTTGGCATGAAACACGAGTGTGTTTGTGTGTGTGTTCGTGTGTGCGTGGCAGTGACGGTGCACGAGTGAGCTGACATTGGGGAGCGGCACTCAACCAAGCACATGTGGCGGGCTCCCGCTTTAGCCACAACAGCGCTCTTCCCATCGCTCCAGTCCACTCCACCACTCCACTGCCCATCTTTCACTCACAATTGTATAGTCACCACACTCCAAACGCTCAACGTTAACACTCACAGAAACAAAAAAAAAACACTCACTCCCTTTCACTAGAGCCGGAAAAGCAACCATGACGAACGACGATGTGTGGCTACCACCGAGCGTGTCGCCGCTGGAGAGCGTGCTGGACCGCGAGCTGCGTGAGCGCATCCTCGTGCTTGACGGCGCAATGGGCACCATGATCCAGCGCCACAGACTGTCCGAGGAGGACTTCCGCGACCACCCCGAGCTCAAGGACCACCACAAGCCGCTCAAAGGGAACAATGACATTCTCGTGCTCACCCGGCCAGAAATCATCTACGACATCCACCGCAAGTACCTCGAGGCAGGCGCGGATTTCATCGAGACAAACACGTTCAGCGCGACAGTCATCGCGCAGGAGGACTATGGTCTCCAGTCGTGGGCCTACAAGATCAATGTCGAGGCGGCAAAGCTCGCCAAGCGCGCTTGCGTCGATGTGATGGCTGCAGAAGGGCCGTCGGGCCATCCGCGATTCGTGTGTGGTGCCATCGGCCCGACCAACCGCACGTGCTCGATTGCGTCGGTCGACAAGCCCGAAGAGCGCAGCACCAACTTTGACACGCTCGTCCCGGCGTACAAGGAGCAGGCCCAGGGTCTGTTGGACGGCGGTGCTGACGTGCTGCTCATCGAAACCATCTTTGATACGCTCAACTGCAAGGCCGCGCTCTTTGCGATTGAGACGCTGTTCGACGAGATTGGCCGCCGCGTCCCCATTTTCATCAGCGGCACCATTGTCGACCGAAGCGGTCGCACGCTTTCCGGCCAGACTGGCGAGGCTTTTGTCGTCAGTATTACCCATGGTGAGGCAATTTGTGTCGGTCTCAACTGCGCGCTCGGTGCTTCTGAGATGCGCCCGTTCGTGGAATCCCTCGCGAAAGCCACTCCAGCCTACACGATTTGCTACCCGAATGCCGGTCTCCCCAACACGTTCGGCGGTTACGACGAGACGCCCGAGATGATGGCCGAGAAACTGCAAGAGTTTGCCAAGTCTGGTCTCGTCAACCTGGTCGGTGGATGCTGCGGCACGACTCCCGACCACATTCGCGCGATTGCGAACGCAGTTCGTGGTATTGCTCCTCGCGTGCCAAACAAGACCCAGTGGAACGACACGCTGTTGTTGAGTGGTACGAGGAAGAGTCTGGCAGCCAGTCTCTTTGCGTCGTTTGTGGGGTTGGAGGGGTTTTGTCGCCGGTTTTTCTTTTCTTCTTTTTTTGACTGATTGCTCAATCGTGTGTCTGGATTTTGGACCATCAGGTTTGGAGCCCACCCGAATCAACAAGCTCACCAACTTTGTAAACATTGGAGAGCGCTGCAACGTTGCTGGTTCTCGTCGTTTCGCCAAACTGATTGCAAACGGCAACTATGAGGTAGGCACGAATTTTTGAATTTTTTTGGTCGACATTGCTGCATCCTTGTTCGCTTCCTATTCTAACTCGCTCCGTTTGGGTTTATTTGGTTTGACGCTACCCTTTGGGGACACACGCACTCATCAGGAAGCATTGGCGATTGCCAAGTCGCAGGTTGAGATGGGCGCACAAGTGCTCGATATCAACATGGACGAGGGCATGCTCGACTCCAAGTTTGCCATCACCAAGTTTGTCAACTTTATTGCCTCCGAGCCCGAAATTGCGCGAGTGCCGCTTTGCGTCGATTCGTCCAACTTTGCCGTGGTGGAGGCTGGTCTCAAGTGCGCGCAGGGCAAGTGCATTGTCAACAGTATCTCGCTCAAGGAAGGCGAGGCTGAATTCATTCGCAAGGCTCGCATTGTCAAGCGATTCGGTGCTGCCTGTGTTGTGATGGCATTCGACGAAACTGGCCAAGCGGCTGAGGCGGATCGCAAGCTCGAAATTTGCGCGCGCTCGTATGACCTGCTTGTCGGTCCCAAGGTTCGATTCAACCCCAACGACATTATCTTCGACCCCAACATTCTCACCATTGCAACCGGCATAGAGGAGCACAACAACTATGGTGTCGAGTTTATCGAAGCCACTCGCCGCATCAAGCAGCGCTGCCCGGGCGCCCGCATCAGCGGCGGTGTGTCCAACCTTTCCTTCTCCTTCCGAGGGCAGGACGTCATTCGCGAGTCCATGCACTCGGTCTTCCTGTTCCACGCCATCCGTGCGGGCATGGACATGGGCATTGTCAATGCTGGCATGCTCCCGCTGTACGACGACATTCCCAAAGACCTGCTCGAGTTGTGCGAGGCTGCTGTGCTCAACACCGACCCCAACTGCACGGAAAAGCTGCTTGCGTACGCGCAGGCCAAGGTGAGGTTTTAGAGAGAGAGAGAGAGAGAGAAATTGGGGGAGGGGAGTCTATTGAATGTGAGCAAGGCTGGAAAGCTGCGACAGGGTGAGCTCACTTGAAAGGGAACATCCCCCCAACTAATCCTTGCCGTGCATAGGGCAAAGATGCTGGCAAAAAGGCGGTCGAGGACGAGGCTTGGCGCTTGTTGGATGTCGAGTCGCGTCTCGAACACTCATTGGTCAAAGGCATTGACAAGCATGTCGCGCTGGATGTCGAGGAGGCTCGTCTCAACACGGAAAAGTACCAGCGACCGCTGCATATCATTGAAGGCCCGCTGATGCGTGGTATGAGTGTGGTTGGTGACCTTTTCGGTGCGGGCAAAATGTTCTTGCCTCAAGTCATCAAGTCGGCGCGTGTCATGAAGAAGGCTGTCGCCCACCTCATCCCATTCATGGAGGCCGAGCGCCTGCAGGCCATCAAGGACAATCCCAGCATGACAGAGGCTACCCGCTTTAGTGGGACGATCGTGCTAGCAACCGTCAAGGGCGATGTTCACGACATTGGCAAGAACATTGTCAACGTTGTGCTCGGCTGCAACAACTACCGTGTGATTGATCTCGGCGTTATGACGCCTTGCGACAAGATTTTGGAGACTGCTATTGCCGAGAATGCGGACGTCATTGGTCTGTCGGGTCTGATCACGCCGTCTTTGGATGAGATGATTCACGTCGCCAAGGAAATGGAGCGACGCGGCATGAAGCTGCCTCTGCTGATTGGTGGCGCTACTACATCGCGCACGCACACGGCCGTCAAAATTTCGCCTCGCTACTCGCGTCCCGCCATTCACGTGCTCGATGCTTCCAAGTCGGTCGTCGTCGTCTCGGCTCTGCTTGACCAGCGTTCAAGCCAAGATTACATCAACGACATTTCTGATGAGTATGATGAGATTCGTCACGAGCACTACCAGACATTGAAGGATCGCCAGTACCTGTCTCTTGAAAAGGCCCGCGCGCGTCACGGCGGCCTGCACGACTGGTCCAAAGCGACCATCACCGTCCCCAAGCTCATGGGCACGACTGTCTTCCGTGAGGTTGACCTCAATCGCGTGGTCAAGTATATTGATTGGAAGGTAACGGTGGAATAGATTGTGTTTTTTTCGTTTTTGTTTTTGTTTTTGTGTTTGTTTGTTTGTTTGGCGGTTTGTTTGTCGCGCGACGCATTGCTCACTCTCGCTCTTTTGCCGCGCTACCAACTAGCCCTTCTTTGAGGTGTGGCAACTCCGTGGCAAGTACCCCAACCGTGGCTATCCCAAAATTTTCAACGATGCGACCGTTGGCGCTGAGGCGCGCAAGACCTTCAACGACGCCCAGACCATGTTGTCAAACATCATTCGGTAATTCTGTGGTGCATTCGTTTTCGTGTTTCCAAGCGCTCCTGCCTTAACTCTTCATCGCTTTACCCCACATGAACAGCAACAAGACCATGCATTGCGTTGGTATCATTGGCATGTATCGTGCCAACTCTGTGGGCGATGACATTGAGGTGCTTTCTCAGGACGGCGCAACCAAGCTTGCCACTTTCCACGGCCTGCGTCAGCAAGCAGAGAAGGAGGCGGAAGACGAAGAGCCGTACTACTGCCTTTCCGATTTTATCGCCCCAAAGGCGTCAGGCGTGGACGACTACCTTGGCGCGTTTGCGGTCGCTACTTTCGGAGCGGACGAAATGTGCCAGCAGTTGGCGGTAAGGGGCGATCTTGCTGCGCTTGCTGCTTGGTTTGGCAAGGTCCTTCGGCTTTGCTGATGGTTTTTTTTTTTGTGTGTGTGTGTGTGTGTGCTTGTTTGTTTGTTCGTTTTCTATTTTCATGCTTTAGGCCCAGCACGACGACTATGGCGTCATCATGGTGAAGGCGATTGCCGATCGCTTGGCCGAGGCGTACGCGGAAATGCTGCATGAGGACGTTCGTCGTGACCATTGGGGCTATTCCAAGGAGGAAAAGCTCACCACCGATGACTTGCTGAGCATTCAGTACCAGGTACAGAATGTTTTCCCTGTGTTTCAGTCATGCGCGTTGAAGCTTTGGTTTTTGTTTTGTTGTTTTGGGTTTTTTAACGTTGAGCATCCGCTTGCTTTCTCAGGGTATTCGCCCAGCTCCTGGCTACCCCAGCCAGCCTGACCACACTGAAAAGCGCATCATGTGGGACTTGCTCAAGGTGGAGGAGCAGTCCGGCATCGGGCTGACGGAATCGCTGGCCATGACACCTGCGGCCGCTGTTTCCGGCCTGTACTTTGCCAATGCCCACTCCAAGTACTTTGCGGTGGGCAAGATCACCAAAGATCAAGTGCAAGAGTATGCAACTCGCTCTGGCCAGCCGCTTGAGACCGTTGAGCGCTGGCTTATGCCGATTTTGTCTTACGATGCAGACTAAGCATTACATTTATCGAATTGTGTTTTTCGTTTGTTGTGGTCGGTTTGCATGCACCAATCCTACTGGTATCGTTTCTTCGTGGAGGTCAATGAAAGAGTTCAAAAATTTCCTGATACAATGTGCAGCAAAGGACAAAGGCGCAACGTTTATTTCATGTATTGGGTCATCAGAAATACTCAGTTGCTGATAGACAGAGGGGAGGGCAACCCTCGTCAAAAGGTTTCCAAAGTGGGGGGTTGGCAAACAAAGGCAAACCAAAGCTAAGCTGCGATGCAACTGACGGCAATGTTGATTACTTGTCTGCAAGAACAGCCGACGAGTGAACAGTCTGGAACCGACCTGACGGATCAGCGTTGCAGCCCCATTCGCCCTTGGGAATCCAGCGCATGACTGTGCTGGCGACGGTTGCAGGGAATTGCTCGTCAAACATCTCGCGATACCAGTACGCCTCCTTGGTTTGAGGCGTGTCGTGCGGGAATCTGACGGCAGCGCTCGCCAGCTGGGCATCCGTCACGGCCTGTTCTGCAGCATCCTTGAGCGAATCAATCCAGCTGTAGCCGACACCGTCGGAAAACTGCTCCTTTTGCCGCCAGAGCACAGATGCCGGCAAATAGGGCTTGTCCGCAGTGTCAAACGCCTTTCGTAGCACGTGCTTTTCGATGTGCGTGGGCTGACGGTGCAGCTTTTCCGCTGGATCAAAGCTCATGGCCACATCCAAAAAGGCCTTGTCGAGGAAAGGAACACGCGCCTCCACGCCCCACGCCATGGTGGACTTGTTCGCGCGCAGGCAGTCTGACAAGTGCAGGTTGCCGACGCGCTGGATGGTTTCCTTGTGCAGGTCGGCCGCAGACGGTGCCTTGTGGAAGTACAGGTAGCCTCCAAAGATCTCATCGGAACCTTCGCCAGAAAGGACCATTTTGACGCCTGTCGCCTTGATGCGGCGCGAGAGCAGGTACATGGGTGTGCTGGCGCGGATGGTGGTCACGTCGTAGGTCTCCAAGTGGTTGACAACATCCCTGAGCGCGTCGTGGCCATCCTGGATGGTAAAGTGGAACTCGTGATGCACAGTGTTCAGGTGCTTGGCCACGACTCGCGCTGCTTCGAGGTCTGGAGCATTCTTCAGCCCGATGGCAAAGGAGTGCAGTCGCGGCCACCAGTTGACGTGGCTTTCGTCGTTCGCCGGGGGGTTGTTCGCGAGCTGTTCGAGGTGGCGCGAGGCGATTGCAGCAACGAGCGAAGAGTCGAGTCCTCCAGAGAGCAGCACGCCAAACGGCACGTCGCACATGAGTCGCTTGATGACGGCGGCTTCGAATGTCTCCCGCAATAGTTTGAGATCGCACGGCTGAGTCGGAATGGCAGTGCTGGTCATCCATTCAGGCTGGTAGTAGCGCACGAGGCCGGTTTTGCTTGAAAAGAGGTGACCCTGTCAAGAACGTGTTGCATTGTGAGTTGTCGTTGTGTTGAAATTCTCATTGAAGGGGAAGCATAGATTGAAAAAAGTTGCGTGAGATGAAACTCACCGGTGGAAACACTTCAATGCGTGAGCAGTTGTCCTTGAGCGATTTGGCCTCCGATGCGTACCAAAGCGAACCATCGTCGCCCCATCCACGGTACAGGGGAGTGATGCCAATAGGATCACGGGCAACAATGTGCGTGTCGTTCTCGACGTCGTACAGCACGAACGAGAACATGCCATCGAGGTGCTCGGCGAGTTGGGTGCCGTGTTTGATGTACTATCGAGGATGATCAAAGAGTAAGTAACGAGAGACGGCGAGGTTGGTCTCCACACGCACTCGTCTAACAAATTCGCAACAACTCTGGCTACGGCTCCTTACCAGCGGGATGATCACTTCGCAGTCCGAGCCGGTTTGGAACTGGTAAGATTCTCCAAGTTGCTTCCGATGGTGTTGGTGGTTGTAGATTTCACCATTGACAGACAAGATGAACTTGTTGTTGGCATCGGTGAGCGGTTGGGCACCGTTGTCTAAAGAGGTACCAAAAGCTGGTGAATAAGCGGTGCGCGTTCGTGTGTCAAATTGACGATGTATCGCCATCACTTACCGAGATCAACGATAGCTTGGCGCTCGTGAGCCAACGCGTTGTTGCCAACAATCTTGAGACCGTTCCAATCAGGACCGCGGTGGCGCAAGCTGTACCTCAGCAAAACATGCCAAGATGAGTGCTTCATGGAAGGCAGTGCGTTGTTATTTTGTCAACGTTCGATGCCATCGTACCGAGCAGAAAGCTTGAGTGCTGTTTGGCGCAGATCGGCTGGTTGAGCATACTTGAAGACGGCGAATATTCCACACATTTTGGTGTAGCTTCTGTGAGATCCAAGATATGATATAGTTCTGGTGAGTTTCAATGCAAACGAGTAGTTTGGATGGATTGTGATCAAAAATATGTTACTCAGAAAGTTGCAAGTTAGAACAATGAGGACTGATCGCGCTTGGGCAATAATCCTTGATGTTTTTCAACCAAATGATGGCAAAAATGATCTGAAACCTCAACAAGTCAATCTTATGGCAATGTCGATTGGATGATTTGTTTTTTGATCTGCCAACATCGCGCTATGATTTTGATCTATTTTGATCTGACACGACACACCACGCGGCTGGTGGCAGTGACGCAATCCCCTTCTGAGTCGTCTCCTTGCTAAGCCCTGTCCTATTTCCACAATGTTTTCCTGAACTTTTCTCATGTATGTCCCTCATGTTGGTGTGCTGAACAGACGACACTCGCTGTCGCAAATCCAGCGTCCGTTTGCTTTTGTGTTTGTTTGACCAAACAAACAAAAGGATGTTGTTTTGATATGTTATGTGTTGCCATGACACAATCAACCCGTCTCTGGCCATTCCGATCGAATGATTTTGATCTATGTTGAGCTATGACATGATCGCCATGCGGCGACGGCGGCGGCGGCGGCGGCGGCGGCAGGCCATGACTCAATCAACCAGATGCAGCGATGACTCCACAGTGCCAATTCGCGGCAAATTTCAGCAATCCGAGTTACCAGTCCCACCCCACCCCCAATCTGGTCGCAGCAGGACGACCCGATCAGACCACATTCACCAATGATAATTCACCGTCGATCCAGCTGTCGTTGATCTGCCTGTCACCAGAAACAGTCACGAATGACCCGATTGTGGATTATTGGGGTCGGGATTTGGTTTTCTTCGGGTATTTGAGCCCGTTTTTGTTTGTGGTATTTTCACATGTCTTTTTGAAGCCTCGTTGTGTGCAGTCCCATCCCACTGGAATGAATGCAACGGCGCAGACAGAGCGGACGTTGGCAGCCGTCGGCGTTGTTGCTCCACAGTTGATGTGAATGGTATGCACTGTGGTTTCGTTTCGAGGTTTTGAAATTGGTGACCGCCCCCCTCTCCTGCTCGACTCGCCCTTCTCCTTCTGCTCCTTCACTGTGCCTCGACTGGGATCCGTCTTGGGCTGTGTGTACGTCGTTGATGATAAACTCGTGAAGGGTGTGCGAGCTAGTGAGACTGCTCCAAATCTCGTGATTACTAGTCCAATTTGAAGGAAGCAGCGAGTTTGGTGGTAGAACGGGTTTGGGAGCGAAACGAGTTGAGTCTGTGTCGGAGTTCGGCTTACAAATCGAAGGGGAATTAAAACAAGGAGTGAAAGTTAAATGTTTGTCGCAAACCGCCCAAAGTCAAAAAGGGTCGAAACTCAAGCGGCAATGTCAGAACGAAACAAAACCGACACAATCAATGGTGCTCCACTGAGAGCTACCACTGCTCTTACAGTTGGAAATTGTGTACGTCTTTCAACGTGTTCGCGTTAGAACAGATGAAAACCTATGATTGATATTGCTCGGTCGGCTCATTGGACCGGAGGGTCAAACAATCGAACGTCACTGCAGTGCCACAAATGCTCATCCTTTAACTCGAAGAACAACTACAACAGCTCGAGTCTTTCCCGTTCGTTCAGATGGTTACCTGAGGAAATATGTTTCTCAACTGGTTTTTGAGATTGGATGATGGGACAAGTCTGCAAATCAGGTCGTTGGCGGTGAACCAATTTCGGTCGGATTTCCGTAACGGCAATGGCCCACTTGCAGAAGCATTTGTGATGTCAAATTTGTGAGACTCCGATTCCCACGGGTTGGGGCTTAGAGCTATTGGCCAGGTAACGTCGATTGATTGATACAAAATGCGCAATGACAGCTATCCAAAAGCATCCAAATACACCAGAATATGCTAAATCCTCATTAACTACCACCGGCTAACCTCGCCGGCTGGACGGACGCAAACTCGGGTCCTGACACTCTACTCCATCTCCGACAGACCTCCGCTGTGCTGGATACGGTATTGCGGCTACACCGCACAGAACCAAAAACACACTTCCTACAACTTCCCCATCGTTACACCAGCCTGACAAAACACACACAAATAATATGAACCAACAAGCTTGTTCCTTGACCCAAGAGGTAGAGACCGCCTAACTTGTTCATGCGAAGAGCACCTTGCGTCTCGACAGCCAAACGCACGTATCCATGTTCACAGCCTTCTTCAATCCCAGCTCTGGCTCTCCAGCACCTTTCCGTTGGACCTTCTTGTCCCAGTGTTATGGAGACCAACCAGGCATGGCGATTCCTTCGACCGACTTGTCCTTCCATGACCGACCGCGTTGGTGGAAAACCCACATGGCTTCTTCCAATCTTGCAACTTGACGATCGCCTCCACCCGAGGCGCGTCGACGTCTTCACGCGTCTACGCTCTTGGGCGACTTGACTACACTTGTTCATCTCGCGGCTGGCGGCGCGCGCGAGGCCTGCTACTTGGAACACGGCTCGGACCAAGCAGCACGAGACCGCGTGGACCTGCACTTCCTTCGACCGCCACAGCTTCAGCGGCCGAGTGCCAGAGTCCACCTCACCATCACCGATCACATCCAACCGACGTCAGGTGGCCCTCATTGATTGCGCATTATGTGAGACTCCGATTCCCACGGGTTGGGGCTTAGAGCTATTGGCCAGGTAACGTCGATTGATTGATACAAAATGCGCAATGACAGCTATCCAAAAGCATCCAAATACACCAGAATATGCTAAATCCTCATTAACTACCACCGGCTAACCTCGCCGGCTGGACGGACGCAAACATTTGTGATGTCAAATTGACTTGATGCGTAGATATATTGCGTGATGTATGTATGCAGTGAGTAGTGTCGTGATGGTGTTCGTGGGTATCACCACATCGTTTGTGTGAAACAATGCAGCGCTCTTCCAGGTAACAATGTTGCGGACGGGATCACATCGGAAAGTTTCACTTTACTCAAACTTGCACCCAAGCGTACTAGTCGGCTCTTCTACACTAGCATCATAAACTAGACACTCTTGCACACTCAGAATGGCCAGAGGGAGGCCACAGAGTACGAAATCAAGCACTACAGGGCCGTGCAAAGGTGCCAAATTGCTGAACTGAGCCGCAATTTCGACGTGCAGCGAATCCCTTCACCCACAACCGACACCCAACATTGCCATATCAATAACAACACAATGCTTCATCCACCATGCTTTCAAAAAGCTTTCATGCGGCCTTTGCTACGTAAGTTTCGCCCACCAATCGCTCCGCTCAACAAAACCCCACACATTTTACCCTTCGTTCCTTTCCAGATCCAGCGATTTCCACCCCACATTTTCCAATCAATCATCTCAAACGAATACACCCATCTTTCACACACCCTCACATCTGAAACTGTGCTCCAATCGATGACCACTTTTTTTTTTTTCTTCTTTCTTTTTGTATTTCTTGTTTTCCATTGAAATTGAATGGCAGCAAAGGCGACCACCCAGCCGCTGCCGCTGCAGCAACAGCAGTACCCGCCGCTGCCGCTGCTCAAGCTGGACAGTCCCGAGTATTCCAAGCTGACGGAAGCGCAGCAGAGCGTGGCCCAGCTCAAGTACCTGACGTCGCTGCTGAGCACCATCGCTCAAACACAACCGGTAAGCTGAGATCTCGTCGGCCCGTTCCCCCTCAACTCCCAGCGCCAGAACTGCGAGTGCGCTCACGGTAGAGTGGCATTTGCCATACATCTGGTGTCTGTCTACAACTTCCAGGCGGCCATCAAGCAGTCACAAGAGCCGGTTGAGGAGCTCCTCGCTCGAATGCTCGGCAACCCGAGCCCAGTGCATCGCCGACTCGTCGCAGAGTGCTGGGTCGCGCTGTATGCAATAGGAGGGTCGCCCAAGCTGAATGCGACCGCAAACCGGCTGCTCGACTGGGTCAAGGTGGCCATGGACCGCAAAGACGCAGTGACACCGCAGCGAATGTAAAAATGCCGTCGTTTTGCTTCAGAGTCACGTCACCAGCAGCAGCTTGCCGAACAAAAAGGGGGTTAGGGGTCGGGTTTGTATTGTGACTCACGAAATTGCCAATCTGTTATTCGATGCATACTCAGTGGTGCCGTTACCGTTATTGGTGCGATTTACAACTCGAATATTGGCCGGCAGGTCAGTCGTCCGCGCACTCTGCAAATTCTCTGATTCGCACACACACGCACACTCATGCTCGATCTTGCATGCTGTTGTCCAATTAGATTGGAGCATTGTTCCAAGACGTGGCACATGTCTTCCTCAAAGTGTTCAAGAACGCAGATGTAACAGCATCAACCAAACATCAATTTTTGCTGCTTGCCGCATTCTGCAATACTGACCAGCTGCACTTGTCTCTTGATGCACACCGATGCACTGATACACAGGGCGCGATGCGCAGCGAGTTGCTAATCGCTCTTGAACGAATGGTCGAAGGTCTAGGTGTCTCTGCTGGCTCGGCGCACAAGGAGATTTTCAAAACCATCAAGGAAGGATTCAAAGACAAGTCGCTTTTAGTTCGAGTGCTAACAGCCAAGGTACGTCATCCTGCGTGCATTCACAAACCACCCTTTCATCTACACCTCACTTTTTCTTTTTCTCTCTCCTGTGTCTTTGTGTCTTTGGCTCGAATCGACTCGTGTCCTCGTCTTCTTTCAGTGCTGCGCTGCCATGGCACGACATGCACCTCACCTTGCTACAACAGAGCTGGATGCGGTCATGTCTTTCAGTGGCAAGGCGCTTGAAGGCGCCGACACTGCAGTGCGTGAAAGCGTCGCGGATTTGGTGTCGTATTTGCTTGCCCCTGCGCTCGAAACCATCACCCCGTCTGCTTCTGGCAGTGCGCCGACAAGCAGCGGCGGTGGTGCATCTGCACGCGTTGCTGCAGTGCTTGGACGAGGCGGTGCTGGTCTTGGAGGCGATTCCTCGTCCACCCGCGATGCAGCCAGCTCGGCCTTGTTTGGTGCCAACTCGAGCGGCGGTGGCCAATGGCTCGGATTGCATGACATTCTCGCCAACTTGTCCGGTCTCTTTATTAAAGGCGCAGGCACGAACTCGGCCATTCGCGATGTTCGCGTGGGCATTTCCATGGCCTACCTCGCCTTGTTCCGACGCCTTGGTCCCGCATGGGCTGAGAAGAATCTGCCTGGTGTCATGCGCCATCTGCTCGATCTGCTCTCACATCCCAAGGTGGCTGGTGCAAGCACATCGACCGCGGATGCCTCGCAATCGCGAAATTGCATTTCGTTCATTCTCAATTCTGCTTTAGCCACCATTGTTGGCGAGACTGGGCGACTAAACGCTGTCAAGGAGTTCTCGCTCATACTGGCTGCATATCGCGCATCGACTGCCGCGCCAGAAGTGCATCAGCATGGCGTGGCTTGCTCCCTGTCCGAACTTGCCCACCTCCTGCCTGGCGTTGGCACGTCTGTGCTCGCCCTGTTCGAGTCTCTGATCGAGTCTGTGTTTTGGTTTTTGTCTCTTGGGCTCATTCCTGTCTCGCTGGCTGCGAGCACTTGCTTGCGCTCAATGGCTGTCAACGCTCCTTCGCAACTGGCCGTGTACATTCAGCGGTGCACTGAAATTGTCGTTCAACCGCCCAAGAATGTCGGCGTCGGTGGCAGTGCTGCCCTTCCATTCACATCGGCCGCACCTGCGACAGATGGCCATGCTCGTGCACTTTGCGCCCTACTCACTGCGACGCCCCTGTGCCCGTTGGGTCTGCCAAGCGGAATCCCCACTTCTGTCCTCGACGCAGCCGAAGCCCTCATTCGCGCCAGCGTATCTGGCACCGGCATTGCCGAGCCGACCGACGTGCCGCCGACCACCGAGCTGGCAATGCGTGGCGAGCTCGGCTGGACCATGATTGCGGCGCTCATGTGTGTTGGGCCAACCACCACCCGAGCGTTGATGCCGCGAGTGGTTCCTCTTTGGCAAGAGCTCTTCCCGAAGCCGCCCAAGGAGGAAATCGAAACGCTGAGCAACGCCAACCCAACGCGCAAGTCCATTGCGCTGCTCAACCTGCGCAGCGCCGCGCTCTTGTCTCTGACAACGTTTTGCCGCCAGTGCTCCGAGTTGCTGACTCCGGATGTGCTCAAGCGCATCGTTGCTGTTCTCACCTACGCACGAGTGTACATTTCCATCACCAAGCCAAACAACGACTCCATCGGCCCTCTGCTTGAAGCTCGACTTCGGCTGTACACGGCGTTTGCCTCACTTCCCCTCGCCGCCCTGCAGTCCAACCACACACACATCATCCGCATGGTTGCCATGGACATGGCATTCGATCACGCAACCCCGACGTCGCTCTTGCCATCTCTGTGCCCTTCCGAAGATGGCATCATTGCTGAATGGGTCGCAGACTCGGACAACCGCGGAATCGAACTTCATCTCCAGGCCTGCAGCTCGGCGGCCGAGTGCTCGCTTGATCGTGATACGCTCGGCGTTCTCGTCCTTGGCACAGACGCAGTCTGTCTTCGACCCGCGCTCCCGCTCGAAGTTTCCCTCCAGAACGCGGCAGTCACGCTGTTTTCAGACATTTTCCCGTGTCTTGCTGCCAAGTATCGCGAGGAGAGTATCATGTTCTTTTCGACGGCTGTGACCAAGGCCAAGCCTGCGCATTTACTCGGATTGTTTTATAATGCCGTCTCGGCTTTCATTCGCGCGTTCACGGGGTTGCACGAAGCCAAAGAATCTCTTCCGGCCCCCATGATGCTCAAAGCCAAAGAGATTTTACATGTGCGACAGTTGCTGTGCTCGAGCGTTGCTGGTTGGTGCTTGTGGAATGGTTGTGTTGTTTTTCGCGGTGCTCACCTGGACGATTGTGTGTGTGTGTGTGTTTTTTTTGTTGGCGTACTCGTTGCTCGTTGGTTGACTGGAGTAGATGGCACTGCGCAGCGACGATACCATTCTGCGATGTGGCGCTGGCGAGGCCATCGGCCGGTTGGCCTTGATTTCAGACGACCAACAGCTGGATGAGCTGCTTCGAGAAGTGCTCGAGAAACTCAAGACTGAGCGAGATGGACTGTACCGGGCGGGATTGTGCCATGCGCTCGGTAGCATTCACCGACACTGCGGCAGTCTGCGAACTGGCAAGCACATCAAGGCCAGCATGGCCATGCTCCAAGCGCTGGTGACGGATGCTGTGCCTGCAGTGCAATCCTGGGCATTGCACTCGCTTTGGCTGACTTTTGACGCCGCAGGTGTGACTTTTGCAACGCAAGTCGGAGGTGTGCTCGCGCTGGTGCTGTCACTGCTCCAGTCGGATGTGCACGCAGTGTCATCCGCCTTCCCAATCCATCGCTGCATCTCCCATCTGCTGAACAGTCTTATTACCACAATCGGTCCTGAACTCCAAGTGGACGAAGCTGCCGCATCCGCTTGCTTGATGATTTGCGCCGAGCTGCGCAACCATCCGTCACCGTTTGTTCGGCGCGGCTACGTTGACTGCATGCAACAGCTGCTCTTGTTTGCGCCACGGCACGTCGATGTGCCTGCGCTGGTGCCCTACCTGCAAACCTGGCTGGCAAGTGAGCACCTGGTGCTTCGACGCTCCGCGCTGACGTGCATGCGCCTGGTGGCCCAACGCGAGCCCCAGCTCGTGTCGCACCAGGCCAAACCCATGGAAGAGCAGCTATTTGCCATGCTGGACTCGGAGACAAATGCAGAGATGCTCGAAATGACCAAGAACCTGCTGCTGCTCTTGCTCTACTCTGGCGCCGAGCAAGCACCCTCGCGATGGGTGGCCCTGTGTAAAAACGTGCTGTCCACCTCGTTGAACGAGGCTGCGGACGGCGAGGCAGCCGAGGCATCCGCAACCCCTGCTTCCCAGGCGACGGCACCCAAGCCGTCGTCGGCTGCAAGTGCAAGCAAAGCCCGGAGCGCGCCGTCGCGGAAGCGAGACGACGACGACGATAGTGATGACGATGGCGCCGGTGGAGATGCCGGAGAAGGTGAACAGGATGACGATGAAGCCGATGCTCAAGGGCTCGGTGTTGTCGAAGACTCTTCCTTCATGTCCATCCCCAAATGGACTTCGAAGGTGTTTGCGATGGAATGCCTGCAGCAAGTCATCTCCGCTTGCGTGGGCGACCGTGTCTCTGCGGCTACCTCTGGTGCCACCAAAGCACATTCGGGCCACAACGCATCCGCCGAGAGCGGGCAACGCGGCTCTGCCAGTGCCAGAGATCGTCGCCACGTTGATCTCGCACTTGCGCGGCAGCTTCAGCGGTCTCAGCAAGTCGATTCACTCGCACTCCGTCTGTCCGACCTGATTCGAACATCGTTCAATGCTTCCACGTCAACGCTCGATTCCCTGCGAGACGCCGGCCTGACAATTCTTGACTTGGTCATCCAAGCATTTGCGAATGAAATGGATCCCGACGCCGAGGGCGCCCGACTTCTCGAGCAATACCAAGCGCAGATTAGTGCTGCACTGCGACCGGCATTTGCTGCCGACACTTCTCCTGACGTTACCGCGTCTGCATGTGGCGTATGCGCTGCTTGGATTAGCAGCGGCGTGAGCGAAAATGTTGCCGATCTTCGACGTGTGCTGCAACTGCTCGTGTCGTCGCTGGAGGAGAAAATGTCTGGTAAAGCCACGGCCACCTTCAACGAGAGCACAACCACCATGATCCAGCTGGCCATCGTCACGGCGTGGGCCAAGCTCTATGTGGCTGGCCAGGAGGCCATGGGCAAGAAGCGCTACTTGACCGACATTGTCACCCCTTACTTGCCAACTCTGGCAAAGTACTGGGCATCCGTCCTCCACGACCAGGCCTTGCTCACCTTCCCGGAACCTATCGCCCAACAAGCCCCAACTGCGCCAACCTTCTTTACCCGGTCTTCTCGCAACACTGTGTACGTGCACTTTGAGCATGCCTGGGCGCCCATCGCGCTCGCGTTTGCCTCGCTTGCAGTGTCCGAGCACAGAGATGCCTTCTTTGCGGATGGTGAAATGCCTGGTGTTGCTGACATGCTGGAGTCGGTCAAAAAGCACCACCATCACGAGGAGCGAGCCACCGAAACGCCAGCTCTGCCTGTGTCTGTAGTTGTGCCCGCACCTGTGCCTGCGCCGGCTGTGGTCGCTTCACCATCTGCCACCACTTCCCTGCCCACAGTAGCAGCAACACATCCTGCAGCAGATGCCCATGTTGACGATGATGATGATGATGATTTTGGCTCGTTCGCAAGCAATTCCGCATCGTCTCCTGCAGAATCTGCGACAAACACTGCCGGCTCGGCATTGACAACCACTGCCCAACCAGTCACTCCATCTGTCGCGCCCAGCGTGATCAACGCCGATGCTGACGCGGACGACGACTTTGGTTCATTTGGCAGCTTTGCATCAGGAGCGTCTGGCGTGTCTGCAGCTGCACCGCTCGACGCCGTTACTGACGCGACTTCCAACCCAACGCAAGCTGAGACCGGCCACGATGACGACGATTTTGGTAGTTTCAGCACTCCTGCTCCAGCTCCAGCTCCAGCTCCAGCTCCTGCTTTCGCTGCGACAGAAAGCGACAGTGATGATGGGTTTGGGGCTTTCAGCACACCATCGGCCAGCATTGCTAATGACGTTCCATCCGAGTCGGACGACTTTGCTGCCTTTTCTAATGCACAAGTGTCTTCACCGCTCGCTCTCAATGCTACTGAAAAGAAGGATGACGATGATGATGGCGACTTTGGTGCGTTCGGGGCCTTTGAAAATCAGACGCCCGTCGAAACGCCAGTCCCCGAAACGCCAGTCCCCCAAACTGCTGCTGCTGACGAGGACGACGACTTTGGGGTGTTTGCCACCCCAAGTGCTAGTTCAGCGGCAGTCGAGTTGCAGCCATCGACTGAAACTTCGACCCCAACAACCTCCATTCCTCCTCCAGGCGATTCCAAAGCCTTTGGAACGGCCGACGTCTTCTCGTCCAACCAACAACCGACCACGACCCAGCCTCTTGACAACGAAAGCGACGATTTCGGCGCGTTCGGCGCGTTCGGATCACCCACCCAACCAACCGAGGCCAAACCTGTCGGAAACAGCAACGACGACGGTTTCGGGGCATTCTCCTCAACCCAGCCTGGCGACAATGCTGACGACGATTTTACCGCCTTTGGAGCGTTCGGAGCGTCTGGAGCGTCTGGAGCAACTACGCAACTGACTGACAAGCAGATCGACGAGGACGATGATTTTGGCGCGTTTGGAGCAGTTCCGGCATCCACCGCCGTCCCCCACGGCGCTCCTTCCGACAAGCCTAGTGGTGACGATGAGGAAGATTTTGGAGCGTTCGGGTCTTCGCCGTTCGTCTCTGCAGAGTCTAGCTCGACGCCTGCAGGCGATGGCGCCAATCACACCAACCAAGCAGCTGAAAACCCATCGTTGGAAACGGCCTCTGCACAGAATGTGGCTAGCGCACAAGAGAAGAACGACGACTTTGGTGCGTTTGGAGCATCCCCGTTTGCACCTTCTTCAGCTCATAAGGTGCACGACGAAGACGACGGATTTGGTGCTTTTGCATCCAGTTCCGCGAACGACGATAACGACTTTGGAGCGTTTGGTGCTTCGCCCGCGCCCCTGCCTGCTACCCGCGCTATTGTTGGTGACAATGATGATGACGACGATTTTGGCGCATTCGGTTCTGGCAGCGTCTCTGCCACGAACAAGAAGAACGACGACTTTGCAAGCGCCTTCGGGTCGAATGACAACTCCAAGAGCAAACCATCGAGTTCAGAGGAATTCGGGGTCTTTGATACTCCAACTTTGGCAGCCTCAGGTCCCAATGCAGACGACGAGGACGACTTTGGTGCGTTTGCAGGAACCGCTGCCTCATCTTCGACAGTTGCGAAGCCTGCTGCCGAACAGAGCGATCCTTTCGCTTCCCAGGCAAAGCAGGACGATAATGATGATGATTTTGCAGACTTTGGCTCATTCTCAGCACCCGCCGCTGTGCTCAAGGAGGTCGCAGCACCAGCTCCCCTTGCACCACCAGCAGCTGTTCATCCCATTTCGATTCCCGCCCAGCCTGCCGCATCTGCACCAGTCGTTGCCGCTGTCGCCCATCCTGCTGCCGTCGTCCCTCCTGCGGCCTCTGCAGTCCCTGCCGCTCCTGTGACACACACCGCTCCACCAACCACTGCAGCTTCCACAACCGCTCCAGCGGTCCTTCAGCCTGCCGTTCCCAAGGCTCTCCCTCCTGTGGAGCACTCTGGCTCTGCCGTCGAAACGAGCCGCACTTTCCACCTCGTTTTTACCAGTTGCTTGCATGCGCTCTCAAGCGCGCGTCACGCCTCAACTCTGCTGCCATGCCTCAAGGCGGTGCGCTTGCTGCTCTCTGCCGCGTACCGTCCGACAGGCAGCGCTGATCTCGCAGGTCCTTTCTACGTGGCCGGACTCTCGCCCGACCTGCTTGTAGATTTGATCGAAGCGCTTCACCGTCTCCTTCAAACGCAAGAGCAGGAGGTCCAACTCGCCGTGATGGTTGTGGTTGATCAGCTCACAGCTGGCGCCTTCCAGCTGGAGCCGTCGACGTCCACGGAACTGGTGGCGGGACAGTCGCCCTTGCTTGCATTGATTGACGTTTGCATGTGTGCCGTGCTTCGTCAATTGCCCAGCATCGACCCTTCCTTTGTAGATCCGCAAGGGTCGGCGGCACACGCGCATCTCGGTGCCACACAGCTGTCGTTGCTGCTGCTTGCGCTGAACAGCCTCTGTCGCCTTCCTTTGCTCTGTGGCCCCGCGCTCACCCTGCACACCACGCCTCTGGTCTTGTATGTGCTAGTGTCCGTACTAAGCAAGGCGGAGGAGGCAGTCCTCCAAGAGACCATTCTTCGCAACATGCGAGAACTGCTTGCCTTGCCAGTGTCGGCATCTCTCGGCTGGACTGATGCGCAGTTGGAGCAATGGCATGGTGTTCGTTTGTCCTGCTGGAGCTCGCTTGTCGAGCAGCTGGCATTGCACAGTGGGCGTTCGGTTGCCATTTCACGCTCGTTGGTGCTGGCCCTGACGCTCACCCTGATTGCGTGCTCGGAGATTCCTCGTGCTCGTTCTCAAGCAGGCAAAGTTGGTCACCTCTTTGCCGAGCTGATGAATCCCACTGTGCCTGTCGAAGTAAGGCGTGGTCTTTTGATTGTTGCTGTTTGATGTTGATTCCTTTTTGTCGCTTACGTCGCTCGTCACTTTTGTTTGCCACCCCTTTAGCTGACCAAAGCAGCCCTGCATGCCATCAGCACAATCATCAAGCAGACCGAGGTGCATCTGATGGCCGAAGTGTGCTCCACCAGTGTCCAAGCTGTGATTGCGCGTATCCAGGCCGGGTCGGAGCTTCGCACGCGACCCAAGTCTGAGATTGAAGTCAGCACTGTCCTCGAAAGTGTTGGGGTTATTGAACTTTTGCTATCTCGCGTCGATGCCAGTGAGTAGCTTTTGCGTATTTTGTGTTCCGTGTTCTGTTTGAGTGGTTTTTTGTTCGGCGCTGACTCACCTTGTCCATGTGCCGCAGAGACGGAAATTCTTGGAGCACTCGTTCATTGCTGCGTGCCTCTGTTGCAGCTCTCAACGGATCCCGAGCCTGCCCCGCCGATGCTGGCGCCGTTGCACACCGTTGCTTTCGGTTTGCTGACACGGGTTGGACCGCAGTACCCGGACGCCTTCCGCCAGGTGATGAGCCAAGTGTCGCCGGCATTCAAGGCTCGTCTGGAGGCTGCTGTGCGCGCCAACCTTGCTGCTGCCCAAGAGCAGCAAGCCAAGCAAGCTCAACTGGAGCAACAGCGTCAAGAGCTTGCGGCCAAGCGCGCCGCTACAGTCGCAGCTCTCACTGCCGCGCCCACCATTCAACTCAAGATGAACTTTTAACTCGCGCTTGTCTCGTTTGGTGGACAGGGCGCTATTTGGTGTTCTTGTCTTTGTTTTGTTGTATTTTTTGTGAACAGGAGCTTTTTTTTGGAAAACCATTTTTTTTCATCTCAAAATCGTATGACAACAATGACTACAGCAATTTGCAACTATCTAGAAAACACACACAGCCTCAGGCGTTTGGGGGGGAGGGCGCGAGGCACTTTGATGTTTGGCTGTTTTAAGCAAACTTGAGACCGAGCGCCAGACCAGTGGCAAAACCAGTGCTTGAGGGAAGTGCATAGCGAGCAACCTCCATGGCGTGCTCGTAGAGGTGCTTGATGTCGGCTTCGTCGACCTTGCCATCCCGGTTGACATCGAGAACGGACTTGACGTCCTTCTCAATCTTACCCCAGTTGACGTGAATGTAACCGGCGTACTGGGCAGCCTGCAGACCGACAAAACCCATTGCCAGCACCATTGCGACGGCCTTGCCAACCTTCTTGGCAGCATAGCCGGCCGCAAAGCCCGACACGGTGCCCATCGAGAGCTGCTGGGCGAGCGGGGCAAGCAGTGCCTTGACATCGTCCGGCTTGATGTGCTTTTGCGCAGCAACTGTTGTGTTTTCCATTCCAATCAAAAGATGCAAGCGAGACGTGAGCTGAGCGTGAACAAGGTCACAAGTCACAAGTCACAGTCCAGGGAGGGGGTGGCGGAGGAGAAGAGGGAAATGGGAAATGAGGGCAGAATAGGAATGAGCTTGGCTGTGGAAACGCGAGGCCACGTCAAGAGGAGCTCTCGGATACGAAGCACAAAGGACGTAGGTACTGAAGCTCAGTGGACCATTGCACCAGTCGAAGAGGTAGTAGTCGTAGCAGCAGCAGGTAGCACTCTTGAATCGAGCGACCAAGACATTTGGTATTCACACATGTTTCGCCGTCGTTGTTCGCGCTTACGAATCAGAGCCGCGGCTTCGTCGGAAGGGACGCTCGAGGCAGCTGCGTCCGTCTTGTTGGACTTGTCGGAAGTAGTAGTCATGTTTGGGGAACCTTGATGGAGTTGGTGAAAATAAGCGAGATCAAAGACTGAGGGGTGAGTTCTTTTTTGGTAGCGAGGTAAAAGTGCATTTTCGTATGAAATGCCAAACCACAATGCGAACGGCGGGAAATTCGAGAACGGGTGGTCAACCTTCGCCTGCAAGTTTGGTTTTGGCGTGTTGTTGCTGCTGTGTTGCGATCTGCCCAGTTTGCTGCATGTGTGGAGTGCGTGAATGCGAGAACAAGGGTACGGAGGCGACTGCGCGGGCTTGCAGAAACGAGCGGGCGCCATGCGCTGCTGCGTCACACAATCAAACTCTGGTCGCCAAGAATCAAAGCACTCGCTGGCTGTTCTATATGCGGACGGATGCCACTTCTATGCGTCCGGAAACACCGCGCACAGCCCGATCCTTGGCGATTAGAGCAACCTAAGGACTTCCTCCACAAATTTGGCTTTCAACAAATCTCCGAGCCAGGTTTACTAAGTGAAGACCACATTTTTTTTTCTTGTCTTTGTCTTCGATTCTCGCGACCCTTTTCCGACCTTACCGACCTCTCTATGACAATTCCTAACCTCGCTCAATCTTTCTCGAGATCTGGTTTGTTGAGATCTGGTGTGTTGTGTGAGTTTTCGATTCTTATTTTTTATTATTTCTGAAAACCTGAAAACTGGAAATCGCAAGCTAAAACGCGCCGCTGGCACGTACAATACAACACAAAAACTAACAGACAACAACACTAATCACTTATTCATCTACAGTGCAGTTTGCAGACCATTCAGTCCGGCCGGCTCTCAGTTTCAACGAGATGCTGGCGGGTCATTGCGGGAATGTCACTGGAAGGAAGCAGCTCGATGCCTGCCTTGGATTGCACAACTCCAGGGTCCAATGGTTTGACAACATTGGCTAGAGGATCGTCCACATGACTAGGGTAACCGGTCGCACTGGAACTGGACGAAGTGGAGCCAGAATCAGACGAACACTGTCGGAGTTGCTCCAACAGCTGAGCAAAGTTGATGGGCTTGCTGATGTATCCAGTCATTCCGCACTCAAAGCACCGAGCTCGGTCTTGCGGTAACGCCTCGGCGGTCATGGCGATAATGGGAAGTTGGCGCACTCTGCGTGTTGGAGGGCAAGTAATGAGATGACAATACCAACCGAATACAACACGATAGAAACAAACATCACACTTACCCCTTCGTCCTGTACTTGGTTTCAAGCTTGCGAAGCGCCATCGTAGCCTCGTACCCGTCGAGCACTGGCATTTGGCAATCCATGAGAATCAGATCGTAGGGACACCAGTGCTGGGCTGAGGAGGGCGTTTCGGCAGAATCAAGCAACTCGAGTACGTGTTCGCCCGCTTGAGCCAGTCCTTCCAGATGAGCAGAGGCCGCCACAACCAAGTCCACCGCTTCCTGTCCGTTGACTGCAACATCAAATCGATAGCCTGCCTTGCGCAACATGGTGCACACAACCTTTTGGTTGATGAGGTTATCTTCCACAACTAACAGTTTGAGGGAACGACCGCTTGCGGGCGTGCCCACGAACGATTGCTCCGAGGCAGCGCGCAGTCGGGTTCGCCGAAGGTCGGGGGAAGGGAGAAGGTTGGTGATCTTCTCTCCAGCAGCTTCGTGCTGTGGTGGTGGCCGTTCAGCAGCAACATCAGCGGCAGAAGCGACCGGTACATCGAGCTCGTCCACGTTACGTTCACCTACTGCCTTCCATGGATCGTCCGCCGGGGCAGGAAACTCGGGCGCCACAACCCCGCTGGGTGGGGTAATGCTGTAGTCGAGAGAGACGGGGGCCAAGTGTTCGTGCATGTCCGAGGGCAAGCGTTGACCAGTTGGAAGCGCCATGACTGTCAGAGCACTGGAATAGGCGGAGTTGCGAGAAGGCAGCGAAGCCTGGCCGGGCGGAGGGTCTGGGTGCATCAGATTGACCACATCCTTGCCGCATGTGGAGCAGCGAAGCTGCTTCAAGGCGGCAAACAGGGAGGACTGACGAATCGGGCCAATCATGACATGTGAAGCGGGCCATCGCGTCAACACCACCGCGTGAGTCTCGACGCGCCTATCCGGGAAGAAGAAGATGGGCTGTGCACCCTGCATCAGCAGAGCTTGCCAGTCAATGTTGGTCACCACTTCCCTGTCCGGACTCGAAATCGGTTCATTCGGCTCGACGAGCACGTAGGGATGGTCAATCAACGCGACAATGTGTGAGCGTGTGCCAGGAGCAGTTTCGCGAGCAATCGCCTGCACCACTTGCTGCGCCGCCGCCCACGATCGAGCCGCTTGCGAGGTCACATTCCAGCCATCGAGGAAGCCTTTCAACGCAGCAGTGAAGCTGGGTCGAGGACTGACGATCACGGCTTGAAGATGGCTCATGCAGGAGGCTGTTGTGTGGCTTTGAAGTTCCAGAGTCGACGGGATGGTTTGTTCGGTTGCAGGCTTGTACGGCTCGGCAGTTGCGGCCCAATCGACCGATGTCTGCACAGCCGATCTTTCCGTTGAATGCCGTTCCTGTGGAGCGACCGCTTGGCTTGCAAACTGGGGCGGTGGTTTGACTCGCACCCTGCTGGTCGCAATGGCATCGGTGTCGGTCTCGGTGGGCTTTCGGAACTTGATGGTAAACCAAAACCGGCTTCCCTCACCGCGCGTGCTGTCCACGCCGATGGTTCCGCCCATCAAGGTGACCAGGGACTTGCAAATGACCAAGCCAAGACCCGTGCCGCCGTAGCTTCGAGTGATTGAGCTATCGACCTGAGAGAAGCGTTGGAACAGCCGATCGAGTGCATCCGCCTCGATGCCGATGCCCGTGTCCACAACCTCAAAGCGCGCGAGCAAGTGGTCGTCGTCCACTTCGCTGTCGAGCAAGCAGCGCAACGAGACGCTGCCCGAGGTGGTAAACTTGATGCCGTTCGAAACGAGGTTGACCAAGATTTGCTGGAAGCGGTTTGGGTCGCCGACCAGAACGCGAGGAAGTTGAGGGTCGATGAAGCACGAGAGCAGTAGGTTTTTGGTGGCTGCGCTGGGGAACAAGAGATCGACAATGTTCTCGGTGATTTGCACAAAGTTGAACGGGATGGCGTCGATGCTGAGTTGGCCAGCCTGGAAAGCAGGTACATACGACAAACAAACACACACGTGAGCCAGCCTTCAAACTACAATCCCAAGCATTCCACACAAACATTACCTCGATCTTGCTAAAGTCAAGAATGTCGTTAATGACCGTCAACAGGATTTGCGCCGACACCTTGATCGTGTCCAAGTAGTCGCTCTGCTCGTTGTTGAGCGAGGTGGTCATCATGATCTGGGTCATGCCGAGAATGCAGTTGAGTGGTGTGCGAACTTCGTGGCTCTGTCGATGATGCGAGTTGAGATGAAACAAGCAGTGAGCAACTGTTAAAAAAACCACATCCGCAATAAATACTGCAAATACACCCACCATGTTCGCCAAAAAGCGGCTCTTGGCCTCGTTGGCCTGCTTTTCCTTCAATGCCTCGCTTTCTGCAGCATTCACTCGACGCTGGTCGGTGAGATTGATAATCGAGACAAGGCGTGTTGGTTTGCGATACCACCCTGGAGGAACAGGGGTGCCGCGGGGTTGGTATTGGTACAATGGTGAAACTGGATTAGCGTCGTCTTCCTCGTCGGTATAGTCGTGAATGTCAAACATGTCAACCTCGCAGTGGGTGTCCGCAGAAGGAAGGCGACTCGTGAATCCTTCACTTCGAGCCGACGGGTTCGCAGCCTGTGCGTGCGAGATGGTTGATTGATTCGGGCCTTGAAGGAGGGGTTGAGCAGATCGTTCGGATCTCACAGCTTGAGCGTGGGTGGCCGCAGGAGATGCACCTGCAGCATTTCGAGTCCACCGCCTCCAAAAGCGGAATCCAGCACTCTCCCGTGTCGCGTGAGGTTCAGGTGCTGTTGATGCTGCAGGTACAATCCCGGGCGTGGACGATGCGAGAGTCCGCTCGCTGATGGACATGTCATCTTCGGCCGTACGCAGGCTACTGGCCACGAGGCGAATGGGGTAGGCCTGTCCGTCGAGGGCCACCGAGTCGAGCTCACAAGTGCGGGTTTGGGATGTTCCAGCAGTCGATGCAAGAACACGCCGCAGCTCACGTCGCGACTGCTTGTCAAACAGCTCGGCCAAGCGGAAGTGCACCGTCACTTGGCTTCCGCACCGATGATCGCGAGGGATTTTGTAGAGTTCAAAAAAGGTGCGGTTGGCTTCGATGATTTCGTCGTTCTTGTCAATCATCACGATGGCTTCGTGCGAGTTGTCAAAAATGTTGCGGTACTTTTTCTCGTTCTTGGACGATGTCGCCCGCTGTCATGGATGGACGCAACAAACAACAACGATGTTTGGTCAGTGCAACAACTCGATTCGAAGCACAAACAATGCGTTTGACTGTGGTGGTGCAAAACCGCGAGACCGACACACATCTCACCTGTTGCTCGAGTTGATTCAAGTCCCAGTGATGCACGTACGCAGCTAGTAAGATGGAGGTGCCAAAGAGGAGATTGATGAACACCGAGCCGAGCAGGGCCAACGGCACCACGCGAGAATCAAAGATCATCTCCAGGAAGAGGAAGCAGAACGTAAAAACGTAAATGCTGGCCACAAACCAGACGGGACACGAGACGGCAGATATCAACATGGCAATCACAGCGTAACTGGAGACTGCTGCTACGCTGCCCTGAATCGTAGCAAAAACCACAGACATGATGTAGATGGCGAGACTCACAAAGCCAGCCGAGGTCGCGTGCGGTCCGCAACGAGCAGCGAAATAGCCCAGCGAAGCAAGCGCCAAGTATCCGATCGCAAGCCCGTAACCCAGTGTCTGCCATAGCAAAGAGACGCGCCAGAAGCAACAAAAGCCGCGCAATTTAATCCACAATTGAGTGCATGAAGCTCACGATCAACTCGGGCGTTATCGTCAATGCTAAATAAACCGTGATGGTAACTGTTTTTTTTTTTTTTTTTTTTGTTTGTTTGCTGCGTTTGTTGTGTCGAGCACTTGAGCATTGCAGGACTTACATCTGGCTCAGAGATGGACAGGACATAGATGAGGTACGGCAGGTAGGCAAGCAGGAGGAGAGACACGGCGCGTATCCTCACAACCTCAGAGGGAACCGTGGAGGCAAACGGTAGTGGGGCGAGGACAATCTTGTCAATCCAGCGCGCCAGCGTCGAAAGCCACGCAGGAGTATGGCTGTGGATCCACTGCGCTGTTCTCGCTTTCGCACGACGGAATCGACGGCGGATGCGGCGACATCGCGGACCCATGCACAGCCCACACATTTCCGAGGATGTTTTGCTGAGGCTGCTGGAATGGAAGGAGGATTCGACGTCGTGGTTGGCGTTGTTGCCATCTGCGTCGTGGCTGGCGCCGGTATGGAAGCCGTCCGCGTGGCCGTCGGTCTCACGCGTAGGCATCGTGTTGAGTGTCACATGCGGCGGCTGCTGGCGCTGGTCGCGCGCATGGACTGTGGCTTCGGGCAAGCTGGGAGGAAGCAATTTTGACATGTCTTGCATTTCGATCGATTGAGATGGCGCGGGCTTGCCGGCATCTGGACTGCCACCGACATTGTGGGGCGCAGAGGCGTCTCCAGTCACGGTTGTCGAGTGCTCCTGCATGTGTTGCTGTGATTTGGGACTGATGATGAGACTGGGGCTAGGGGGGGGGCACTGGGGCGGCGACGGCTCAACAAGCGGGGGTGTGGAAATCGGATTTGGCGTTGTTAATGACTCAGCCGCGTCAACCGCCGAACTCGCGAAGCGCAAAAGGGGCTTTGCACTGGCCAAGGGTTGAAACAGGTAGCTGTCTGTTGCACTGCTACGATCCCCAACGAACAGCAAAGCGGCGGATGAAACAGTCTGCGAGTGAACGGGCTAAAAATGAGATACAGCAACAAAAAGAAAAACACCAAGCGGGCTTTTCGGGCTGTTTTCTTCAAATGGGAACTGACAGGTAGCTATTTTTAAAGCAAAGCGATATCGACAGAAAAAAACAAAGAAAAAAAAGAAAGGGGGTTGAGAAAAAAAAAGAGTGAGTGCAAGACTATTGAAAAAGAGAAAAGCAAAGCAAGACGCAAAAGAAAAAGAACAAAAGGCAAAACAAACGGACAAAAAAAAAGTGGGTGGGACAAAATATGCGATCGCATGGAATTCCCGATCGTCATGTTTGTCTCGCTGTGCAGCCCCGATCTTGTGCACACGGTCAAAAAACATACAGTACAAAATACAACCTGGACGATGTGGACCTTCCTGAATCATGTTTGTTATGACAAGATGCGACACTTCACGTTGAAACAAGACACACGAGAACGATCGCATGTCAAACAGTTCAATCTCACACCAAGCTCTCCCGATGATGCAGCTGGGACGCGTCATTGTTGGCCAGTTGCGCCTTGGAGGCGTCTCTGATGGTCATGTCGACGACCGTGCTCGCTTTCGGCGCAAACTCCTCCGAACCTAGCGATTTGACGACCTCAGCAATTGGGACGACGGGAATGCTCGCTTTCGACGCGAGTTCCTCTGGGCCCAGCGACTTGACAACCTCAGCAATTTGGACGACGGGAATGATGGGATATCCGGAATCACTTGAGCTGGCCGTACTCGGGGTGGAATCGAGCGAAATGCTCGACAAGAGCTGGTTGAGCAGCTGAGCATAGTTGATGGGTTTGCTTAGGTATCCAGTCATGCCGCACTCAAAGCACCGTGCCCGATCCTGCGGCAGTGCTTCCGCGGTCATGGCAACAATAGGAAGTGTGCGTGCACTGCATCCAAGCAAAGTGTAGAGAAGGGGCCAGAACGGCGTGAGACAACTAGGCCAAGAAGCTGACAAACAAAAGCAAAAACACCACCGCACACTCACCCTCTTGCTGCATATTTGGCCTCGAGCTTGCGAATCTCTATGGTTGCACCGTAGCCATCGAGCACTGGCATTTGACAGTCCATCAGAATGAGATCGTACGGGCACCAGCGGACTGACCTCTCTGGACTCGAGAGAGGCTCGTCTGCGTTTGCCATCGAGCTTGTGGCAGCGGTGATCAAATCCACCGCTTCCTGTCCGTTGACTGCAACATCGAATCGATAGCCCGCCTTGCGCAGCATGGTGCACACGACCTTTTGGTTGATGAGATTGTCTTCCACGACCAACAGCTTGGCAGATCGTTCCAGCAGGGAGACAGCTCTGCCTGCCGGGGGCGTGCCAAGTAGGGATTGATCCGAAACCGAGCGAGGGCGACTTCGCTGAGAGCTGGAAGAAGCAGCTGTCAGAGGGCTAACTACATCAGAAGCCTCTGAGCGCGGTTCAGGTGTTTTGCCAGTGCTTGATGCCAAAGTCCCTTCAACCTTCCGCTCCAAGGACACTTTGGATCTTGAAGGAACTTTCGAACTGGGTGCGGGAAATTCGGGAGCAACAACTCCGCGGCTTGGGGTGACAATGTTGTCAAGAGTAACCGGAGCCAAGTGTTCGTGCATATCCGAGGGCAAACGTTGGCCTGTCGGAAGCGCCATGACTGTCAGAGCGTTGGAATAAGCAGAATTGCGAGAAGGCAGCGAAGCCTGGCCGGGCAGAGGGTCTGGGTGCATCAGATTGACCACATCCTTGCCGCATGTGGAGCAGCGAAGCTGCTTCAAGACGGCAAACAGGGAGGATTGACGAATCGGGCCAATCATGACGTGAGAAGCGGGCCATCGCGTCAACACCACCGCGTGAGTCTCGACGCGCCTATCCGGGAAGAAGAAGATGGGCTGTGCACCTTGCATCAGCAGAGCTTGCCAGTCAATGTTGGTCACCACTTCCCTTTCCGGACTCGAAATGGGTTCATTCGGCTCGACGAGCACGTAGGGATGGTCAATCAACGCGACAATGTGTGAGCGTGTGCCAGGAGCAGTTTCGCGAGCAATCGACTGCACCACTTGCTGCGCCGCCGCCCACGATCGAGCCGCTTGCGAGGTCACATTCCAGCCATCGAGGAAGCCTTTCAACGCAGCCGTGAAGCTGGGTCGAGGACTGACGATGACGGCTTGAAGATGGCTCATGCAGGAGGCTGTTGTGTGGCTTTGAAGTTCCAGAGTTGACGGGATGGTTTGTTCGGTTGCAGGCTTGTACGGCTCGGCAGTTGCGGCCCAATCGACCGATGTCTGCACAGCCGATCTTTCTGTTGAATGCCGTTCCTGTGGAGCGACCGCTTGGCTTGCAAACTGGGGCGGTGGTTTGACTCGCACCCTGCTGGTCGCAATGGCATCCGTGTCGGTCTCGGTGGGCTTTCGGAACTTGATGGTAAACCAAAACCGGCTTCCCTCACCGCGCGTGCTGTCCACGCCGATGGTTCCGCCCATCAAGGTGACCAGGGACTTGCAAATGACCAAGCCAAGACCCGTACCACCGTAGCTTCGAGTGATTGAGCTGTCGACTTGGGAGAAGCGCTGGAACAGCCGATCGAGTGCATCCGCCTCGATGCCGATGCCCGTGTCCACAACCTCAAAGCGCGCGAGCAAGTGGTCGTCGTCCACTTCGCTGTCGAGCAAGCAGCGCAACGAGACGCTGCCCGAGGTGGTAAACTTGATGCCGTTCGAAACGAGGTTGACCAAGATTTGCTGGAAGCGGTTTGGGTCGCCGACCAGAACGCGAGGAAGTTGAGGGTCGATGAAGCACGAGAGCAGTAGGTTTTTGGTGGCTGCGCTGGGGAACAAGAGATCGACAATGTTCTCGGTGATTTGCACAAAGTTGAACGGGATGGCGTCAATGCTGAGTTGGCCAGCCTGGAAAGCAGGTGCGTCCGACAAACACACACACACACGTGAGCCAGCCTTCAAACTACAATCCCAAGCATTCCACACAAACATTACCTCGATCTTGCTAAAGTCAAGAATGTCGTTAATGACCGTCAACAGGATTTGCGCCGACACCTTGATTGTGTCCAAATAGTCGCTCTGCTCGTTGTTGAGTGAGGTGGTCATCATGATCTGGGTCATGCCGAGAATGCAGTTGAGTGGTGTGCGAACTTCGTGGCTCTGTCGATGATGCGAGTTGAGATGAAACAAGCAGTGAGCAACTCTCCAAAAAAAAAAAAACAAAAAAAAAACCACATCCGCAATAAATACTGCAAATACACCCACCATGTTCGCCAAAAAGCGGCTCTTGGCCTCGTTGGCCTGCTTTTCCTTCAATGCCTCGCTTTCTGCAGCATTCACTCGACGCTGGTCGGTGAGATTGATGATCGAGACAAGGCGTGTTGGCTTGCGATACCACCCTGGAGGAACAGGGGTGCCGCGGGGTTGGTATTGGTACAACGGTGAGACTGGATCACAGTCCTCGTCGTCAGTGTAGTCGTGAATGTCAAACTCCACTTCGGTATGTTCTGGTTCGGGGTTGGCATGCACCACAACTGGCTCCCCTGGCCTGACAACCGAGCCGGTTTGAGACGACGTGACTACAGGCGCACTGCTTTCAACAAGAAGGGGTTGGACCGACGATCGCCCAGGTGTAGCAGGCTGGGCAGTGACCGAAGGGGGCGGGTCGCGGGTCCACCGTCTCCAAAACCGGAATCCGTGCCTTTCTTGCGTGGCAGAGGTGGCTTGCGTCGCTGATAGCGATTGTTCGGACTGTGCACCAGCCGGAATGGCTGACACGATCGTTCGCTCGCTGATGGACATGTCGTCTTCGGCTGTGCGCAAGCTACTGGCCACGAGGCGAATGGGATAGGCCTGTCCGTCCAGGGCCACCGAGTTGAGCTCGCAGACACGTGTTTGGGATGTGCCAGCAGTCGATGCAAGAACACGCCGCAGTTCGCGCCGTGACTCTTTGGCGAACAGCTCGGCTAAGCGGAAGTGCACCGTCACTTGGCTCCCGCACCGGTGATCACGAGGGATTTTGTAGAGTTCAAAAAAGGTGCGGTTGGCTTCGATGATTTCGTCGTTCTTGTCAATCATCACGATGGCTTCGTGCGAGTTGTCAAAAATGTTGCGGTACTTTTTCTCGTTCTTGGACGATGTCGCCCGCTGTCATGGATCATCACATGAAAACGCATTGAGTACAAAACCAACAAGAACGCAAAGCCAACCAATTAGCTTCAAGCACGAGTGAGCAGCCTTCTCGTACCTGCTGCTCCAACTGCTTCAAGTCCCAATGATTGACATAGGATGCAAGCAAGATGGAAGTGCCAAACAGGAAGTTTAGCAAGACGCCGTTGATCACGTTGAAGGTGATCACTCTTGGGTCGAATATGCCGGCCGTGATGAGAAAGAGCATCGTAAACAAGAATATGGAGCCAACAAACCACACTGGACAAGACACGGCAGCGACCAGCATTGCAATGACCGCGTAAGTCGATACTCCGACCACGCCTCCGTTGATGGTCAAGTAAATCAAGGACATGATGTAGATGGCACCGGCCACCGCGCCTCCTGCCAAAGCATGCAGTCCGGTTCGGACAAGCAAGTATCCGAGAAACGCAACGCCCAAGTAGCCGCAAGCAAGCCATAATCCGAGCGTCTGAAAAACAAATGGCGTCCAGATTCGCAATAGTCCAAGCAAACGAGAAAATCATGCAAGTGAGATTGAGTTCGTGTTTCACGACATACACACATGGCATCGTGCTATTTTGTGTTTTGCTGCGGTAACACGAGTGCGAGGAATCAGGATCGCCCGATGGTAATCGGCAAGGATCGGGTGACACCCAATCCTCGCCGCATGCGGTGATGCAAAGTGACAGGGCTCGCCTTACATCTTCCGTGCGAGTGGCCAAGACGAAAATGAGATACGGAAAGTAGGCGAGCAGGATGAGGGTCATGGCGCGTATCCGGACAACCTCGCTCGGAATGGTGGGGGCGGTTGGAAACGGGGCGAGCACAAGCATGTCCACGTAGTGCATCAGAACAAACACCCAAGCAGGTGTGTGACTGTGGATCCACTGCGCTGTTCTCTTCTTTGCACGGCGGAATCGACGTCGCAGGCGGCGGCATCGCGGCCCCATGCACAGCCCACACATTTCTGAGGATGTTTTGCTGAGGCTGCTGGAGTGGAACGAGGATTCCACGTCGTTAAAGTTGGTGCGCTCGTCGTCGCTCTCGGTATGGTGGTCGGCGCCGGTCATGCTGAGCGTCACATGCTGGGCTGAATGCGGATCGCTGACACCGACATGCGTCGCAGGAGACATGCGTCGCAGGAGCCCCAGCCCCAGCCCCAGCACCAGCAACCGTTTTGCTGCACGAGAACGCTCTGCCGCCTTCAGAAATTTCAGACATTTCGATGGCCTCGGGCTTTGGCTTGCCGCCACCGCCGCCGCCAGTCACGTTCGAGGCACCAAGAGTCGGTGCATCTGCAGCCATGGTCACGACGTGTCGCTGCTTCTGCGCAGTCGGCGGCTGCGGCTGCGATAGCACTGTTGCGCGGTCCGCCAAAATGGAAACCGCGGGGGCGAGTCCCGATGGTTGCTCGATCGCCTCACCCGAGGTCTCTGCAGCGCTCATCGCTTCGTCGTCTCGAGCCAGTGTCAACTACTGCTACTCTTAGTGGGGCTCCGATCGACGGCAGGTGCGGTGTGCTGGCAGAAGAAGAGCGTCGAGCAGCAAGCAGAATGCACCTCTCGGGCGTTTTTCTAGCTGTCAAATAAATGTCAAATTCGGGAAAAACAAAAAAGAAAGAAAAAAAAAAAAAAAAAGAAAAAAGAAAAAAGAAAAGAAGGTATCGTGTGATACCAGAAAGGAATACGAAAAGAAGAGTAAAATGCTGATGTGCAACAGAAATCCGAGGGAGAACAAAGGACCAAGCGAGCGAAATGCACAGAGCATTGAAGGTTCAATCAGAAAATTGAATAGCATCCGATACGCATGAGAAATGCCAAACAAGCACAAAATGACTCCCAGCGCCGAAACCGCCAAAGCCACAGCCAGCGATCGGGAAGAGCTACCGACAGGGACTCGGCCTTCTACCACATACAGTGCAGAGTACTGACTCTGGGGATGCAATCTGTAGCAGCGATCCGCACGAGGAGGCCGTTACGCGTCAAACGAAGGACTCCAATCTCAGGGCCCGCGGTCCCGCCCCTTTTTTTTTTTTTTTTTTTTTTTCGTCTAAAAGCTTTATTACGAATAACAAAGAAAAAGAACGTAGGAAGGATATGAGACAGTTGGATGTCGCATAATAACACACCAAAAAAGGCATGCTTAGGAGTGCTCAAGAGCTCACAGAGGAACTCGAACAGATGATCAGCCTAGCTGACGGTGGATGGATCAGGCTTTCCCCACCTATACACCACGAAAGACATGTTGCTAGCCATTTCGGTTCACTAACAAGTAGACGGCTGGCAGGCGGTGGGACAGCACACTGTCGTAAGGAGCGACAATTCAGATCGGAACCAACCGCTCACCACACAAGTCGCGGGTACTAGGTGTACGCGAGGGCAACCAGTTGCGTGGCAAGACGTTCATTGGTCCGGATCTCCAAGGTCTGGTGGACCACTTCTTCGGGAGTGAGAGAGACCTTGGTGCATCAGTAGCGGGAACGAAGAGTTGAAGGTGGGCCACTGTGCCTCGGGACCTGGCAGGAAGCAGCACGAGAGGAGAAAAGAAAATGGAGATCGGAACAACGTGACGAGCTGGAGCTCGCCGACGCGAAGACAGGGGCGTGGGGGCCAGCCACTGTGTTCAGCCATGAAGGCAGAGGACGTTTGGTCTGTCTGGAAGACAGGGAGGACGTGCCCGGTGACGGGCGGGGCCTGCCGCGAGGGCAGGACGATGGAGAGTGCCGCGTGGCGGCGAGATGGGTTGAGATGGTAGAGAGAGAAGCCGCGTACCCCGTATTGCCCGAGTTACCAGCTCGGGGCTTGAATGATGGTGACAACCAGTTTCCGAGGCCATCACATCGCCATGCTGATTGGGCGACGGGATGCCGCTGCACCCGAGTCCTGAGGAGCAGCGGTGGTTGACACCCAATTCTATGACGACCCCAAAAATCACCACAAAAAAGAAGACTCGCCCCTTACTCCCGCCCCCTATGCCCAAAAACCCACTATTCCCTCCCTTGGCAATCGCGAAAACTAGGACATTTTGCTGCTTTTGATGGTTTGCTTATACGGCACCAGCGCTTACCGGAAAACAACAACGTCCTCCTGCAGCATTTGACCATGCTTTGCGCCAAAACGACATCCCCGCATGCGCACCAAAAGTGGCTGCTTCTGACAGGTGTGAGCTATATGAGCTCGTTCATATGGTGTGCTCATTGATCCGACCACTGACCGTTTTCTGATCGCTGGACAGAGCAGAGAGCGGAAACGTGACAAATCGAGCACCGGCAAAGTTTCTTTTTGTTCTCGGAACACGGTTTGTCGCTGGAGGTGTTTCAAATCATTCTCTATACCAATACCAAGCCTGCAATTGTCGACCGATGGATTAGCCAATCGGTAGGTGCGTCGTGAGGGTTGTAGAGATTGAACATGCCTTTTTGTGGGAGTTTGCGTTCGTTCGTTTCGCGCAGCAAATAAGTAACGCTTCTACCCCAGGCATCCCTCTCCGATCATGTCATTCGAACATCGTGCTTGACATCACGTGCTACCATTTCAGTAGCACCGATCTGCTTCCAGCTTGTGCATGCGTTCACGAATCGTACACGTATATCGTGTTGCTGGAACATTTTCGCCCTCCAACACATCTGTGGGTTACTCCTGGGCCATAGTGCAAGCTCCATTCCTAGGCCGGACAAAAGGATGAGAACTAAACGTCCTGATAAAGCTTAGTAGTTGTTGGCCGAGGCGCGCTGCCCAACACGATCGGCGTTCGTACGAAACGAAGACTACGCAATCCCTCGACTGCCGTTCCGTTCCTTGATTACGCTTCAACGCTCACAATAAAGTAATACTGAGCACGCCCTGCAATTCTCATGCAACCGAGCGACTCTGCGCGTTGAACCCATTGACCAAAAACCAAAATCTTGACCTGAAATTTCCGGCAATGTCAGGCAGAATTTTCTTTACTCTCTGCTTTCCGAATCTCGTTTCCGTGCACAACGAACACAATAACACTACCTGGACTGAGGATGGACTTTTTTTTTTTATTTCTTTAATAATTATGTTCTATCTTTTCACTCCTTAATCCGTCAACCATCGTCTTCCCCATCCCTCTGGTTGACCGACTTTCTAAGTTTTTTTTTTTTTTTGTTTCTTTTTGTTGAAAATCGATGAGCGATTTCACCCCCGCCGAAGCTGCCCTGATTGACCAGGCGCACACCGTACCGACCAGCTCGCCATGGAGCAAGATCGCCAGTGCATGGACGAGCCAGGAGAAGCTGAACGAGGAGCAGGAGCACATGATTCTGCTTCGGCAGCAGCAGCAGGAGGACGAGGCGGCCGCAGTGGCTGCAGCAACCTCCGAGGTCCCCGCGCCCGGCTCGATCGGGATACTCGGCCACGCCGGCAGCAGCAGCAGCAGTGGCCATGCATCCTCCGCCTCGTCTGCAGCAAACTCTGACGCCGCCGCCGCCGCCGCTGGAGCGGGCAACGAGGAAGTCGTTCCCATCCGCCGCCGCGCCAACAACAGCGACGCTTCCACCAACTCGATCACCACGTCCGCGTACTTTCGCGCAGGCGTCGCTGCCGACAAGAACTCGCGCCACCGCCGCACAATGGAGGTCTGTTGCGCACTTTCTCACAAAGCAAGAGCCAGAGAGACATCAAGAGAAGCGAGACAGAGAAGAACAAGAGAGCTTTGTATTTTTCGAAATTGTCAAGCTGTTTTAGTAGAACGATTGGAAGAGGACGCTGTGGGGAGGCGCACCGCGTGAGTGCGCGACAAAAGGAAAGCGTAAATCAACAGACCGCTCTCAGATAACTCTTGTCGATGCAGGCAGGCCGCTGGCAGGTGGAAAAAGATTGCGCACTTTGGAGGACAGAACAAACAAACAAACCAAAACCAAAACCAAAAAAAAAAAAGAAAAAAAAAAGTTCAAGCTGCTTTTTTTTTTGTTCTGTTGTGAGCTGCCAGCGGGACAGACCGCATCCACAGTCGGCCTTGTACGGCGTGACACTGAGCGCGTTGTGGACGCAGTTGACCGATTGCTTGGTCGTTCCGCCGGGAGCCGGATGGCGTATCCAGCCAAAACCGTTCTCAGCCATGACGCCGTTTGATGACGGTCTTTTTTTTTTTTTTTTTTTTTTTTTTTTTTTTTTTTCCAATTTCCTTCTCCTCCGGCTTCAATCTTTGCTTTTTGGGGGAACTTTGACACACTGGTCGACGAAAGCTGCCGAACAACATCGAATCCGCTTTGTTGCACGAGCGAATGAACTTGACAGTTTGCACAGTTGGAGTTGAATTGACTGTGTGAATGAATGATCGTTTGGTGCACGACCTCAGGACGTCCACGGCGCAGATGTCGCATTCGCAGGCAAGACCGACCAAGGCTTTTTCTTTATTCTCGATGGACACGGTGGTCGTGGCGTTGCCGAGTATTGTGGCACGGCTCTGCCAAAGGTTGGTTTTGGCGTTTTTGAGTTGACACTTTTTGTAGGCTTGCTCAGCTGCTCACTGTTATTATCGTCTCCCTTCCCGCTATTTCCTATTTGCTGCCGCATCCGTCTCACACTGCTCTCCATAGAACATTTCCGAATTGGTCATTTCCAAACCCACTTTGGGTGCAGAGCAGCTGTTCACCCTCGCTTTCCTCTTCACGGACGAGCAGCTTGAGCGAGAGAATCTCGTGCACTCTGGTGCTACTGTGATTTCGTGCTTTGTGCGAACAGAAGACGACTCAAAGGTTTGTGCCCCGTTTGATGACTTGCTTGAGTGATACTGTTTCTCACTTGGACTAACACTCTTTGTTGGTGGTTTTCGTCTGTTCCATGCTCGTTAGCGAGTCTTGCACACTGCCAACGCGGGCGATGCGCGTGCAGTATTAAGGTTAGTATTGCGCGCCTCGCCCAGAGTTTTGGAATGCCTGGTTGTGCTCGGCTTTTGTTCACTCGGGGCTTGTCGTTTTTGTTTCTTCTGTCGTGTAGTCGAGCGGGTTCTGCGATTCGCCTGTCCCACGACCACAAAGCCACTGATGAGGACGAAAAGGAGCGTATTGAGGCATCGGGTGGAATGGTGATGGGATCTCGTGTCAACGGTACGTTTATTTTCATCCGGTGTTGCGTCCAGCAAGTGCCTCCCTTTTGCCTTTGGCTCACTCTCCTTGTTCCGCAACAATGCCGAATAGGTGTTCTGGCTGTCGCTCGAGCCCTCGGCGACATCCACATGAAGGAGCAAATTGTCAGCACGCCGTTCGTGTCTTCCTACACGCTGCAGGCGGATGATCGGTTTTTCGTTCTTGCATGCGATGGTGTATGTTTTTTTTTTGGATTTGTTTGTCGCGCGCGAATGAGCCTGCTTGATGGACCAAGAGGATGCTGACCTCTGTTCCGCTCACAATCCTCCTCTTCTCTCTGCTCAGGTATGGGACGTCATGTCGGATCAGGAAGTCGTCGATTTGGTCGATCAGCACACCGACCCGAAGGAGGCCAGTCTGGCGGTCGTCAAACAAAGTCTCAAACTGGGAAGCACGGATAACATTACCTGCATGGTTGTCTTTTTGGAAGCGGAGCAAAATTTCGGAGCCGAGGCGGCAGCCAAAGCTGCTCATGACCGACAACTACGACAGCAAGCGCAAGGCTCTCGATCGGATCAATCCTCCACGCCTCCCCTGGTTCACTCGCCAGAGCCATAGATTCCCCCTTTTTTGGTTTTTGATTTTCTGTCGCGCATGTTGCTTTCCCCCTTTGTCCCCTTGTTTGATTTGGTCTTGACCTTCTCGTCTCGCAGATGTGTCTTACTATCAATCTTTTGTTTCATTGCTTTTTTTCTTCTGCTGGCGGGCTCCCTGGCGTTTCTGTGTCCGTCGTGTGTTGTTTTGCGAGTTTTCAGAAACATTCTTGTTGCAAATTTGCCAACCGTTCCATTCTCCAGCCTCCGTTCGCTTCCATTCCAACTCGAATACTTCTACTGCTGCCCTGTCAATCACTCTTTCCAACCCTTTTGCTCCCCATTGCATTCATTGCATTTCATTTTTGCACTAAGCTGCATAAGCTGCGCAGTCATTCTTCTTCGCTCCGTTCCCCCGCGCGTTTTTGCTCGTTGCTCGTTGCTCGCTTTTCGGCTCCCCCTTCCCCTCCCCGCCTTTGCAACGCTGTCACCACAAACAACAAAGGCGTTTCGTCACCCAAGTCCGACAACAAGCACTCTGCTCTTTATTCTGAGCGCGTCGTCGTCTTTCCCGGTTGTTTCGCTTTGTGTTTTTGGCCTCTCTCTGTGTTCCTGCCGCTGCGAGAGTCCACTACGACGCCCTCAACACCCGCTCAAGTCTCTCTCCACTGGTACACTGACCAAGAGCGGTTGGCACTGTCACGTCCCGCCCTGAACGCCGCGCTGCTGGCTGCTCACTTTGTTTGTTTGGACGTTTTGGGTCATCAGTTCTCGTTCCCTCGCGTCATTCTGACCTTGCCTGCATAGGACGCTGCGCTATTTGGTGTCCTAGCTCGCTCGCCGTAGCACTCGTATTCTTTCGTTCAGGCGGGTCTGGTTCTTCTGTTCCAGTTGCAAAGCAGAGTCTGCATTGACCAAGAAGACGAAGAAGAAGAAGAACAAGAAAGCGCGTCAGCCCAAGTGTCTCGGTCTGGCTTTTTGGTGTCTGTGTGTCCTTCCGTTCCGCTCGTCGTTCCCGTCCCCCACCATCGCAACCCTGGCCACCCTCGGTAGCAACAGTCTTGGTGGCAACGGCAGTGCGGGTGCCGGTGCTGGTGGAGGTGGTCCCCCGCATCATCCATTGACGCGATCGCGTTCGCCTTCTCCCGAGTTACGCCGCACAAGGGCTCGACGATCGACTTCGGCTGTGGGCTCAGCACCCAGCAACCAGATCGAAGAAGAACACACTGGCAACAGCGAGGACCCCGACACCCAGCCAGCCAGCTCAACTTCACGCCGCACCCGTCGACGCTCCAATAGCAGCGACGACGACAGCGCAGATACGACCGGCGCAAGTACTGTAGCGCCGACTTCTCCAGCTTCCAAGAACACCCGCCGCAGCAAGCGCCGTATTGCCGAACCCGAACCCGACTCGTCAATGCCGCTCACACACCTCCCGAGCAGTAACGGCGATGCTCCCACTTCCGCTGCCGCCGCGAGCAGTTCCGCCAATGGCAACATTGCACCTAGCTCCTCGCATGCCGTTCAGTACCCAGTCGATGGTGAAATGACTGTCATTGATGAGCGAGAAGGCTTCAAGGAGGAGTATGTTCGCCTCATCATTCAGTCGCTCCGACGCTATGGCTACCTTTCCAGTGCCAGCGCACTTGAGAAGGAGAGTGGCTTCTCCATGCAGGCCCCTCACGTCCAGCAGTTCCGCCAAGGCGTCCTTGACGGCGACTGGGCTGTCGTGGAGTCCCTCGTTGGATCCATGGGCGTTGCTTCACCTTCGGAGGTGCACACGGTCAAATTTCTCATTGCCGAGCAAAAGTTCCTCGAGTTGCTCGAGCGTCGGGAGCTTGTGCCCGCCCTACAGGTCTTGCGCAACGAGCTCACTCTGCACGGCCGCGCGTCTCCGCGCTTGCACAAGCTCAGCACGTTCATGATGTGTAGTACCTCTGAAGAGTTGCTGCGCAAAGCCGAGTGGACTGGCGCGGGGCAAGCATCCCGCCAAGCACTCCTTGTGGCACTTCAAGGTGAGTTAAGGTTGCCGCGGGATGTCGAGTTACTGGGTTTGTGGCAGTGATTGTGTCGCAAACTGATGATTTTTCCTTGGCCCCGCCCCGCCCCCCTCTTCTCCCTCTATCCGCGCTTTGATAGACCACATTTCACCCTCTGTCATGATTCCCGAGCGACGCCTCGAAACGCTGGTCGACCAAGCGCTCGAATTTCAAGAGCTCACCTGCGCGTATCACAACTTTGCCACTGAGAGTAGAAAGACTTTGTTGCATGACCATTCATGCGACCGGTACGTTTTTGTTTTACGAGTCAGAGCGGGTATGGTGCCGCGAATCCATCCTTCTTGTTTTTCATTTTGTTTTGTTTCCCGCTTTTGTTTTTTTTTTTGGTTTTTTTGGTTTGCAGCAACCTTATTCCTCGCAAAACGCAGCAAGTGCTCGCTGATCATCTCGACGAGGTGTGGTTTGTCAAGTTTTCCAACGATGGAACGCGCCTTGCTTCCGCTTCCAAAGATTGCCTGATTATCATTTGGGATGTGTCGGTATGAAGAATTTCGTTTTGTTATGTTTTGTGTTTTTGTTTTGTTTGGCAGCTGGTTATTGGACTCGGCTCTTACACCCCTTCCTCCTATCTCATTCCCATCCTCCAGAAACCTGTCATTGAAAAACTCGTCACTCTGACTGGTCACAAGGACGCCGTTTCGTTTGTTTCTTGGAGCCCAGACGACAAGACGCTCGTGAGCTGCAGCAACGACTACACGGTGCGGATGTGGGACGTGAAAACCGGCGTGTGCAAGCGTACCTTGACCAAGCATACGCTCAGCATCACCTGCTGCTCATGGGCTCCAGACGGCAGCAAGTTTGTCACGGGCAGTCTCGACACGACTGCGATTGTTTGGGTGAGAGCGGGTTTTTTGATTTCGGCTTCTGCTGTTGACCTGTCCCAAGTCCTTTTGGTTTCTCACAAATTGATCTTTTGTTGCTGCTGGAATCCAGGATGTTGAGGGCAACCAGCTCGACAAGTTCGACGCACGTTTCACCGACATGGCCTTCCTTTCCGATGGCAAGCGCCTGCTTGGCGTCCACTGCCACGGAACGGTTGTCATGTATCACATTGGCGAACAGCGTCGCGAAGAAGTGTAAGGCTACAGAATTGAGTGGCAACTACCAAACCGAGGATTGGTTCGAGTGCTGACTGGAGTGAACATGACCAGGATTCACGAGACTGGCGCGATCACGAGCATTTGTCTTTCAAAAGATGGCAATTACCTGTTGCTCAACTTTGCTGCGTCTCGTGAGGTGCGTGACTGTCTGCGCTTTTGCTGTCGATCAATGTTCGAGTGCTCACTCACCCGAGGCATGTTCACTCACCCGAGGCATGTTGTGCGTTCAGAGTACCACACTGGCTCGAAGCCCACAAGACGGAGCGCGAATTCATCTGTGGGACATTGAAAAGCGCGTTTTGGTCAACAAGTACTATGGCCACAGACAGAGCTCCTATGTCATTCGTTCGTGCTTTGGAGGGCTCAACGAGAGCTTTATTGCCAGTGGCAGTGAAGGTGCGCGCTTTTGTCGTGTTGCCGTTGCTGTTGCGAAGTGTTCCTTCACTCTTTGCTGACCTGAATGTCCCATCGCCTTTTCCCCGCCCCCCTCTCTTTTGCTGTTGTCGGCAGACTCGCTGATTTACATCTGGCACCGTCACCACGGACAGCTGCTGGAGCGATTGGCTGGGCATTCTAACACCATCAACTGTGTCACATGGAATTCGCAAAACCCCTTCATGTTTGCCTCTGCTAGTGATGACTTTACCGTCCGCGTTTGGAGCACGCCGGCACCAGCACCGACCGCATGTAACGAACCGAATTGTTTTTGGGACGAAAGAGTTTGGTATGACGTTGTGCCTCACTTTTTGCCTTTGTTTTTTTTTTTCAAAATTGCGCAGATCCACACTATCCTGCCCACATGCTCGAGACGGACGATATGGGCGTTCCAGTTTCCGAGGGTGGTCCCGGCACGAACGTGTAGCTTCTTCGGTCTTTGATTTTTTTTTTTTTTTTCTTTTTTTGCTTTGATTTCATTGCAGTTTTTGCAAATTGTACGCTCTAAATCATCACACCCCTTCCATCTCTTGCTTTTGATTATTCTCTCAGTCGTTTGTAGACGTTTGACTTGTCAAATCCATATCTCGATCACTCCTTCTTTGTCTTCGTTTTTCCCCATTGATCCTCTTCCCCAGTTTCGTTGGTCGCCTCTCCGTTCCCCCCCCCCCCCAGCTGGACTCTGCCGTCAATCCAGTTCCGCAGCACTTGCACACCAGAGCACTCTTGCGTGCTGGTACTCGTGTCCTCGCTCACGCCAGAGCTCACACAGCCATGAGATGAATGGAGATCTCTCTCAACTCTCACACACACGCTCTTCTTGCCTTGGACCCCCGCTTCGACGCACGCTGGCCAAACGCCATTCATTCGCGCCATTATGGGGTCATGCATACTCACTCCATTGTTGTTGTGTGGCCCGTTCGTCGCTGGGTTTATGCGTGTTGTGTGTGTGTGTGTGCGCAGGCCTCATCCCGCTCTGCTGTGGCCACCGTGTTGCCCCGTCTCGCTGTCGCGCGCACTGCCGCTGCCGCCACCGCCATTGCCGCCGCTGCTGCCATCCGGTAAGAGGGCGATCTGCCAAACGCTTGGCTGCTGGGCATGCATGTGGGAGGGTGGGAGTGGAGGTGAATGCACGCCTTTATGTTTCGAAAACCCCCCGCTATCACCCCCTCTAAGCTCTTTATCTCTCTCGCATTGATCTCTGCTCCACCTATCGCTCGCTGGGTCTGGACGCTTGCGTTGAACAATTCTGCCTTCTTTCAACCTGACCTCGGTCTGTTCTGCAAACCACCGAACGACCCAAAATCAATTGGCGCAGTCCCGCTCGCTCCCTGCACTCGACCACGACGCGCGCCCGGACACCTGCCGCTGCCGTGTCTGTTACCACCCGCACTGCAGTCCGCTCGTTCAACTCGCTCTCATCTGCTCAATGTGAGACCTATCGAGCTCCTGGGTCTTTTTTTTTTTTTTTTTTTTTTTTTTTTTTTTTCGTTTTCTTTCTTCGCTGATGGTTTGATGATGGTTGATTTGGATCCTTTCTGCAGTTGGCGAGATCAAGGTTATCAATGTGCCACCAATGGCCGATTCCGTCGTCACTGGCGAGCTTGCTCGCTGGGAGAAGGGTGAGACACACGATTCTTTCCGTGTGCTGCAAAACACCACCGAATAATTCTTACTTCCTCTGCGTCTGGCTCTCTCCAAAACACAGCTGTCGGCGATTATGTCAAGCGCGATGATTTGATTGCTGTTATTGAGACCGACAAGGTCAACATTGACATTGCTGCCCCCGAAAACGGCATTGTTCGTGAGCACCTTGCCGCTGCCGCTTCCGTCGTCACCGTTGGCCAGCCCTTGTTCAAGCTCGAAGTCGGAGGTAAAGGGGATGTTTTACCGAGCTATTTTGCGACAATGGTCTTTGTTGCTTGGAAGCTCAGCTCTCATTTTCTCATTTCCCTTCCCAAATGATGTGGCTGTGCAGTTCCTGCTCCTGCTGGCGCCGCCAAGCCTGCCCCTGCCGCTGCCCCTGCCGCTGCCGCAGCACCAAAGAAGGCCGAGCCTGCCAAGCCCGCCCCCGCCCCCGCGGCCCCTGCTGCCGAGGTTAAGAAGCCCGCTGCCCCTGCGTCGGCTCCTGCTGCTTCCGCTGCTCCCGCCACTTCGTCGTCGGCTGCCGCTGGCACTCGCACCGAGCACCGCGAGAAGATGAACCGCATGCGTCTCCGCATTGCCGAGCGCCTGAAGGACTCGCAAAACACTGCTGCCATGCTCACCACTTTCAACGAGATTGACATGACGTACGTCGCGCAGCAGCTTGTTTCGTCCTTGCATGTGTTCGGGGCAGGGGAGATGAGCGGAATTGTGTGTGTTCGCACTCGGGGGGGGGGTGGAGCCCATGAAATTGATCACCGACTTTTTCGACTCATCGTCTTGTTCATGTCTGCAGCAACATTATTCAGCTTCGCAACGACCTCAAGGACGATTTCCAAAAGAAGCACGGCGTCAAGCTCGGTTTCATGTCCGCGTTCATCCGTGGCGCAACTGTTGCTCTTCAAGACCAACCCGCCGTCAACGCCGGTGAGTAGCAGACCTGCGCATTGCGAGGCGCTTTTTGTGTTTGCTTGTTCCGGGAGGGGGCGGGGGTGTCGACCCGCTTTTGCGTTCACATGGGCTCAACCGACCCCCCTTTTTTTGTTCCGTTGCAGTTATCGATGGCACCGACATTCTCCACCGCGATTATATCGACATTTCTGTCGCCGTTGCTACCCCGAAAGGCCTTGTCGTCCCCGTCCTGCGAAACTGCGAGAAGATGGGCTTTGCCGACATTGAGAAGGCTGTTGCCGCTCTCGGCGAGAAGGCTCGCACTGGTGGTATTGCGATCGAGGACATGGCTGGCGGCACGTTTACCATCTCGAACGGTGGCGTTTACGGCTCGCTCATGGGCACTCCCATCATCAACCCCCCACAATCTGCCATTCTTGGCATGCACGGCATTTTCGACCGACCTGTCGCTGTCAAGGGCAAGGTATGTGGTGTGAATCGATGATATCGTGTTTTTTTTTTTTTTGTTTTTTTTTTTGTTTTTTTTGGTCTTGCGATTCTCGAGAACGAGGCGTCTCACCTCATGGACTACATGAACTTTGGATTTCGCCTCTCCCATCTTCCGCCGATTCATTGCAGGTTGAAATCCGCCCCATGATGTACGTTGCTTTGACGTACGACCATCGCCTGATCGATGGCAGGGAAGCCGTCACCTTCCTCCGAAAGGTCAAGTCCGCTGTCGAGGATCCCCGCACTCTGCTTCTTGACCTCTAAGCAGCAAAATTCGCAACGCTATAGTGCAGTCTGATGCGTCTAATGTCTGTCATAGCACGTTGGGCCACTCCCATAGGTGGTTTTCTTGTTTTCGCTTTCTTTGTCGTTTTGTTTGACGCCTGGGCTGCCTCTTTTAATCGTCGCTGCTGTAGAACTCGTTCTGTCTTGCCGATTACATATCTTCGATAGTATCGTGTTTTGTGCATCCGAGAATTCTGACAAGTCAACAAAGAAGAACGATGCATCATTGCATCAGCCACGCAACAGAAGCCGTCAGTTGAATCCGAGCGACTTGACAATCGTTTTCGGATTGGTTGACATGGTCGTGTAGATGATTCCGAAATCCTTGTCGCCGGATGACCGATGATTCCGAAATCCCTTGTCGCCGGATGACCAAAAACCCCAACCCCAACAAAAAAAAAAAAAGGGTCAACAAAAACGAAAAAGGGAAAACGAGCAGACCAATGACACGACATGGAGTCCCGACTCGCTTCGCTGTCACACATTGCTCAGGATACAGGAGGGGATTGTCTTGAAGCGTCCTATCGACCAGCGAGCCAGTGTGCCAATATAGATGAGTGGAGGGACAAGCGACTCTGCTCCAGACGGACAGTTTTGAATCTTCAAAAGCAAACAGTTGTGACGTTGTCGCGATCGAGGGCTGCGGTCTCTCGTCCGCTCTGCTCGCTGTCCGACTCTCCAGCTCTCATATCATGAAGCCTCCACCCTTCCAATGTTCCCCGCTTGCATGTAGATCGCCCTTTGGAAGCCGCACGTCGCAACAGCGCCAGCGTCAATCGTTTTTGTGTTTTGTAGTGTTGACATGTTCTTGGATCGTCCGTTAACGCGCTTGGTAAGGAACGGTCTTAGAATGGGGTCTGAGAAAAAGTTTGATGAGTGTTATTAGAATGTATAAATGTCAATGGGGGAGGTGGCTACCCAGTGAACCAGCGAACTGGAGTCCATTCGAGTCTTCCATTGGGTTTTCCATTGAATTCCCATTACGAAGGCCCTGCTGCGCGTTGCTTCGAATTCATTGAGCCTCGCGCTTCTATACTCGTGTACTTGGATCTGTTTGATCTTTGGCTCCTCATCGCTAAACCTCGTTCTACTGCTTTCAATGCAACTTTCCATTCAAGTTCAGTCTTTTTGACCTTTCAATCTCATCTGCATCAAAAGCTTTCCACCTCATTTTTTTTTTTTCTTTTTCGATTCTCAATATCACTAACGCACCCAACAACAACCACAGATGCAGATTGAGGTTGGATCGCGATTGCCGGTGCGCAAAGCAGAGCCAACCGGCTTTGTATGGCGTAAGATTGAAAACCCCTCGACCACACTCGTCTGTCTCTGCTCTCTCCAATGCACTCACGCCATTGTCCTTGCTATTGCTGCTTTGGTAGAGAAAGCAGAGATCATCAGCACGCGGACGGCTGCAGACGGGTCGCAGAGCTACTATGTGCACTTTGTCGATTGTAAGGGAAACTTGCTGCCGTCCATTGTGAGCGAGATCTGCTTTGAGTACTGACCCACCCCCGCCACCCCACCACCCTATTCCATGCTTGGCCTTTGTTTGCAATCGTCGATGTGGATTCTGGCTGCGTGGCGCAGTCAACAAGCGACTGGACGAGTGGGTTGGCTTTGATCGTCTGGACACGAGCAAGATTGAGCCGCCCAAGCCGCCCGCAACGCTCGACAAGAGCAAGACAGGGCCTGGAAGTGGCCGCGGAAGTGCAAGTGCTGCTCAGCGCAAGCGCAGGGTCGAGGAAGATCCGGTCCAGCTCACCCCAAACAAGCTCACCGCACTGCAACACGCAAACAGTGTCGGTCCCGACCTCGCTGCGTCGCGTGCCGACACTCCACTTGGGACTGATGGAGAGGTAACGTGGCAGAGAGTTTTCAGGTGGTCGTTTGCTGTCAGTCACACGCTAATGGTGCGTTTTTGGCCGTTTGTGTTTTCGCGCTCGCCGTGTCTCATCTGTAGCTCCGATCTTCCGAGATTGATCCCGCAACTCCACTTCCAATCTCGTTTGGCGCAGCTGGCCTTGCAGAGGCTGGGACGGCCTCCAGTACTGCGCCAGGCACGCCAGGCGTTGAGGGAGCCAACAATCTGTCGGCCGGCGGATCGATGCGGCGCGGTCCGCCAATGACGGGGAGCATCTGGTCGTCCGACGATGTTGTTACCCGCATGAAAAACATTGATCTCATCGAGATGGGTCGCTTTCAAGTGCGCCCCTGGTACTTTTCGCCCTATCCAGAAGAGCTCACCAAAGGCCCCATTCTGTACATTTGCGAGTTCTGCCTCAAGTATCAGCCGACCAAGACTGCGTTTTTGAGGCACAAGGACAAGTGTGGGTTGCGTCACCCGCCCGGCAACGAGATTTATCGCAAGGACACGCTTTCTGTCTTTGAAATTGACGGCCGCAAACATCGGGTATGGTTTTTCTTTTCGTTTTCTTCCTTTATTCTCTTACAAGGGGCTTTCGTGGTTGCTTGCTTTGTCTGTTTGTTTTGTTGTGCAATTGTTTTGGAAACCATGCGAAGCTAACCGTTTGATCGGTCTCGTCGACAGAATTACGCACAAAACCTGTGCTTGTTGGCAAAGCTCTTCCTCGATCACAAAACCCTGTATTACGACACAGATCCGTTTCTGTTCTACATCATGTGTGAAATTGACGATCGAGGGTCTCATCTCGTTGGCTACTTTTCCAAGGTTTGCGCTCAAACATCCGCTGATTGTTTGTTTCAATTTGTTTCAGAACCCAGCTCCAACCTTTCTCTCTCACTTGTTCCAATCCCCTCTGCAGGAAAAGAGTCCTCCGAAGACTATAATGTTGCCTGTATTCTAACATTGCCGCAGTATCAAAGGAAGGGCTATGGCCGCCTTTTAATCGAATTTAGTAAGTTTGCCCAAAAACAAACAAATAAAGAAAAACATGTTTTGAAGCAAAATGCTACAGAACCACTCACGGCAGCTGTCTGTCTCTTCTCCACCTCCCCCCCTTGTTTTTTCTTTCTGCTGTATTGCTCAACCCTCAGGCTACGAACTCTCCAAGATTGAAGCCAAGGTTGGAAGCCCAGAAAAGCCATTGTCTGACTTGGGTTTGCTCAGTTATCGGAGCTACTGGTCGTTCGCCATTCTCGAAACGCTGCGCAACTATCAGGGCAGCATGGCCATTGCTGATTTGAGTGCGTACACGTGCATCAAGCGGGAGGACGTGCTGAGCACCCTCCAGCATTTGAATCTCATCAAGTACTACAAGGGCCAATACGTGATTGTCATTCCCGTGGAAATGGCGGAAGCCCACGACAAGCAAGCGGCCAAACTCAAAGTCCGCATTGACGACCAGTGTATCATCTGGCAACCAATCGACTGGGTCAAACGTGGCAAGTGGTAGTCCATGGATGAATATGTTGTTATTGTTATTGTTTTTTTCTCTTTACAATAGATTATACAATGGCTTGTCAACTAAAATGAAACAATGAAACACGCAAGCGGCTTGCTGCTTTTGAATGGTAAAAAAAAAAATGAATCAACAGATGGAAAAGAATAAAATCGTTCCAACCCCTCTCAAAAAGTACTTGTCGTCTTCTTGAAAAAAAAAAAAAAAAAAAAGCTCCTCATTCCGCCAAAGTCATGCCGGTGGGGAGCCCAGCGTCGTCAAACGCAGAGTGAAGATTCACAGCCGCGCGTTGGCTGGCCTTAAACATGCCTCCGAGAAGGCTCATTAATACCGCGTGAGTCGCGCCTGGATTGCTTCGCTTGACATGAGCAAAGTTTTGCTTTACAAATGCAGCAAACGCGTTCGGCTCGCGCCGCTTGGCCGGTGTGCCGTCCGCTCGTTGAGGAGGCAATAGCTCGAGGCGGCCATAGCATCGTCCACAGCGCTTGGCATTGGTGTCGATCGATTTGGAGTGTCGCCCGACTTCCAATCCGCAACCCTCATTGACGCATCGATAAGTGAACTTGTATGCAATCGCGTAGCTGTGGCACGTGGTGATGTTGAGATGCGGGAAGCACTTGCTCGCCTGGTGGGCGTAGTGACGAAAGTGCGGTCCGTGCGGCGGCTTGCTCACATGGTCGATCAGCCATGCTGCTACGTGGCACATTTCGTGGCAAAGTGTCGACTCGAGTCGCTCATCGCGGTCCACCACCTTGGTTGAAAGCTCAATCACCGCAGAGTACACGCCCAGGGAGAGTGTCACACGAGCACGGCCAGCGGTCGTGGCTAGATTTGGGCTCCAGACGATCGGGAGGTCGTGGGGCAACTTGTTGCCAAAGATGGTGCTGTTGAACTTTCGGAAGAGTTCGCGCGCCCGCTGCTCCCGTCGCTGGGCAAACATGCGCATTTCGCTCTTCACGGAGCCCTTGGTGCTGCCTGGAGGCTGGCGTCCCTTGCCTCCTGGTGTGGAGCTCGCAACAGCCTGAGGTGTGTTGGGTGAAAGGACTTGCAGGACTGGACGATGGAGAGGTGTGACTGGTGACATTGACCGTAGCCGCGATGGCGATTGGCTCACGGGTGCAGACCAGGAATCTGAATCTGATTGATCGTTGCCATCCTCACTCTCCTCGGCATCCTCGGCAGCCTCGGCATCTTCTGCATCCTCAAAAATGATGTCATTGTCATTTTCATGGTCGTCTTCGCTCTCGTCGTCAGACACGACGAACGCAGTCGCGTGCGATCTGTTGAAAGCAGTTGTAGGCAAGATTAGAAATGAGCACGAGAATGCAAACAATGTCACACCGAGACAGAAGCTTCAGAGTCAATGACACGACGCGTACTTGCGTGCTTGCGGGTTGTTGTTTGCTCCTCGGAAACTGGTGCACACTGTCCAAGTGTCAAGCACGATGAGGAAAAGAAAGGAAAACCAACACAATCGAAAAAAAAAAAAAACGAGTACAAAAAGAATCGACTTACTCGCCCTCAGCTCATCATCTGCTTCATCATCATCATCAACGGTGTCGCCGTGGTCGCCGAGAATGTGGCTCGTTTGAATGGAGTGTGATCTCACAAGTGTTTTGTCTGCCAACCACAGATCGTTTCGCAATCACGGTGAGAAATCTGTCAATCCACACAATCTCAAAACACACCCCATTTTGTCGGTTGCTGTTTTTTCTCCGCTGCTGGATCTCTGCCTCCCCCAAACATAAATCTCACCTGATTTGAGTGGAGGGGAGAACGCGGTCACTGTGCCTGTGGTTGGCGTGGGTGCGCTCAACGACCGAGCCAACGTTGCATGGGCGGAACTGGACGCGCGGTGAGGAATTTCGGCGAGCGAATGGGAATTCGGCAGGATTGGTGACAGAACTGGGGAAGCCGCGCAGCTCGACGCGACCGGACGCACCACGGGCGACACGGACACGGGCGAGTCGGCTGGTGTTGCGAATCTGGGGCTGACCGTGACGGCTTGGGAGGGCGGCGACGCGGCCGTGGCGGGAGATCTGAGGGTCGGGCAGACCCAATCTGTGGCAGGATGGGCGGCAGGTGTGCCGCTCAGATTCAGCCGCTCCAGCTGCAGATCTAGCATATTTTCGTGCATCCTCTGCTCGTCCTCGGGGCTCCGGAGAGGCGAGAACAGCACGGTGACTGCTGCGTTCAACGCGGCGTCGCTCTCGCGGTGGTGCTGCGAACTGCGGCGCTGGAGGGAGAGATGGGGCGGCGTGACCAGAGCGCATGTCTGCGAATTTTCGTCGTCATCCTCCTCCTCCTCCACTTCATCCGCCAGATCTAGCATGTGCTGTTGGTTTTCCTCCGACCAAGCGGACTCGTCGAGGTGGTCGTAGTCTTTGCAGTTGAGCATGTCTTCCTCGAATTTCTCAAACTCCATGATGACTGCGGCTGTTGCTGCCGCGTGGTGGTGCGCGCGACGGCGATAACGTGTGGTAATGTTTGGCGTGCAGAACAGGAGATCCTGCTGTTGCTGCTGTTGCTGCTGCTGTTGCTGTTGCTGCTGTTGCTCCTGATGTTGTTGTTGTTGTTGTTGGTTTTGGGGTGTGGATGGCTGCGATGGTAAATGGTGTTCGTCCAGCAGTGAAGCAGACGACCCAGTGTCGAAATTCTGCGGCGACTAGAAAACGAAAACCAACCAGGTAATGAGGATTGGATCGCGAAGAAGATTGTGAGATCCGAACACAATGGATGAAGCAAATCAATCAACAATGTCACAGATACTGCAAAGTGCAACAAAACCAAAATGGTGTGCAGACGACAGTGACCTCCACAGCGCGCCAGCATGAACGTGTGGTCAGCCCGTGGTGGGGCTTTTTTCTTCTTTGTTCTTTTCTCTTTTTTTGCGTCTTGCTAGTTTGCTTGATTTCTCTCTCAACTCAAAACCTCATTCTCTTTGAATCGTGTCTTCCATCCCGCAATGATCCGATATTGCAATATTGCAGAGCGATTACGCAAATCTCAAACAAGAAAACATGCTGCTTTGAAACCGTTTCAAAGCCGCGCTTTTTTTTTTCTTGTTTTTTTTTTTTTTTGTTTTTGACGTGATTTCAAAGCGCTTTGCTTGGATTTGTCACAGTGGGGTGTTGCAATGCAAGCAAAGCGACGTGTGGCCCGCTCTTGCTCTCTGATGACGTGTGGAACAGCGCGAGTGACTCAGCAAAATGCCGTGATTTCAAACCCCCGCTCTGCTTCAAAATGCATTTTGATTTGCTCCGAAAATAATACAATAAAAGATAAAACAAAATACGCACTTGTTGGAGAGGTGACAAGTGGAAAGAGCAGTCCAGGTGAAGAGCACTTGACGCGATCGGCGAGTGGGGGATGCGGTGCTGCCCAGGTCAAAAAGCAAAAGCGATGGAGAAGAGGAAGAGGAGGAGGAGAAACAACAGCGGTTTCAGTCCACCACAATCCGCGGTCATTTGTTCATCTTGCACTCCACTCATCGAAGAGGCAACCACCACGGCGAGCGAGTACAGATTGGCATGTGCGTATGTGCATGTGTGTGTGTGCGTGTGTGGGTGTGGTGTTGGACGTACCGAAAGCTGGGCAAAGTGACGCTGGCGGGCGGGATGGTCCCAGCCGTACTGCTGCCGAAGCGAGGCAATGCGAGCGATGAGCTGCTGGTGCTCCATTCTCGTGTTGCGTTGACGGGGACTGACTGAAAGACTGGGGTTTAGATTTTTGCATGGCGAGGTCTCCTCGATTAAGATTAAGCTTGCATTGAAGGCAAAAAGTCGAGATGCGTTGACTGGCGAAATTGCAGCATTGAAAATCGAAACAAATTTACTCAGAAATCATAGCACCATACAATGAGATGAGCACATGGACGCCCTCACACCTATGCATTGTGACTCGATTTGGTGGCTTTGGAGACGACCGGCGTCAGGGTGCTTGGCTCTGGCCAGAAAATCAGACTGAAAAGCAGCACTTGGTGGGCAACCAACAACAGTCCACTGCTTAGATCCGTTGATGGATAGACATTCCAGGAATACTCGATGGCAGCCAGCACAGCAAACCTACGCAAAAGCAACCGCGTGGAATGAAGCAAATTGCAGATTGAGAGATGGGCAAGACAAAACCACAAAAACACAAAAAAATACTACATCCATGAAATACCCACTTGGCAATTGTTGGCAACCGTGTGCTCCAAAGGAGGAAAGGAAGGGTATGGTAGTACCACACATAGAATTGGTAGTGCAGAGAGCGGGCAAAGACAATACCCGCGAAATTGGACACGAAAAGCGCCAGGGCAATTTCTGCATCAACCGCAAAACACAACAAGATGCTGTCAGTAAATCGTGCCAGCAGCACTGGACAACAGTGAATACGATCTCCTCGGCAAACAAATACACGACGTCATACGCGATGGGAACGACTGTGGTCGTGCAACGTCGGCAAATGCTCGTCGAAGGAAAGCACTCAAACTAGCGTCTGGACGAATCCACCGACGGGTTGCAAACACTGCCAGCACAAAGAGATGCAGCCCAAGCAAAGCCAGGTGGAACCGCCGGTCGAGAAACAAGTCCTCGCCCACAAACCGCCAGTTGACCGTCCACTTGAAGAAGAATTGTCTCGTCAGCTCGAAAGACCGACTCAAGTAGCTAACAGGATGCGCCATCAAGAACGGCAGACCGAGTAGCACCTGCAGAACAGCACAGATGCACAACGCTGGCACCGTGCCGCGGACACCGAGGTTGGACAGCAGGAGCAACAAGAGCGCTGGCGCCGAAAGCAGAATGTTCATTTTGATGGAAACTGCGAGACTATTGCAAGAAGCGAGGGATGTCCACAGAATGGTCCAGCGCGAAGAACATGGAAGAAATCGAAAAATGGATGAGTAAATGGAATCTTCCCATCAGTCAGTTAAAAGTGAGTTTGATGCGCAGACTTGCCTGTAGAATACGCAGCCAATGTACCAGCGATGATGCATGAACAGTAGAACAGCCACGTAGAACAAGAGCATTGCGATCGGATCGTTGAATAATCGCAGCACAAAGATGGAATGGATTCGATACGAGGTAAAGGTCAACCAGAGCAGAGCATAAGGGGGAACCTGTGATGTGATTCAATGTCGGCATGAACGCAAGCATGGAGAATCATAGGGTGTAAGTTCCAAGAAACGAGGAGAGATGAACAAAAAAAGTCGGTGATGAGCTAGTGGGTTTTGGCAGCGTACCGTTCGCGCGCGCTGGTAGATGGCAAGCACGACAGTCAAGGTCAGCATGTACAGCACGGCATAGATGAGCTGGGCCTTGAAAATGTTGGTTCCGTTCTCAGTCATGTAGTAGAATGCGCCAAACAGGTAGACAAATCCGGCCGGATACCTGCCACACCAAAAAGGTCATTCATTCGCGTACATCAGATCGCCAGTGTGACTTTGAGTGCCAACATCAAAACAAGCGCAATAATTCACATCACCATCTTACACGAGCGGTCCGGTGTCGCCCTTGAGCAGGGTGTAATCTCGCTCGCCGTCGATCGCGCCCTTGACCTCGTCCATGTACGCCTTCCAGTCAATCTCCGTATCTGGCACCAATGTTCAATGTTTTTTTTCCCCCAGTTGTTTGCTCGTTTGAGAGTGAGGCTTTCGGTGTGATGTACAATCGAGCTCAATCCGCTTTCTCACAGGGAACGCGCCAGATGATCAGCGCATTGATGGCGATCTCTGCCAGCAGCAGCAGGCCCGCGACAGCCCAGGTGAGCTCAGGGCGTGTGAGGCATCGCTGCACCGTGGCAATCCAGTCCGCTGGGTCGATCAGCGACTTGTTGTCTGCACGCGTCGATGCTCGAGTTGCAGGCGGCATGACTTTTGATTAGGGAGCTGTTGCGATCTCAGCAGCTGAACTTGGACTGAGAGTGTGATATTGAGCAAAATAGGATACAGTACTATGAGGGTTTTTGATACAATGCATTGTCTATTTGAGAGTTTGATGGTTGCGGGAGATTGAACGCAATGCAACAATGCTGAAAATCCGCTCGACGCAAAGACCGCACTACCTCCTCCTTTTCAACATTCAACCCTGATTTTCAATGGTTGGATGTAGAAATCTAGCATCTCTAGAATATAGAATCTGAACCGACAGCGAGTGCGGCATTTGAGTGCTTTTTGTGTCGCCTTCATCGCATTGTTCTGAGCCAGTTTGACTGTGCGCTGTCCTGTTTCAATCTCCTTCATCTCAACCCCCAATATTCTCCAATGTATTCGATTTTTGCGACATCACTTTGACTGCTCATTCATTTTTTTATTTTTCTCAAACCAAATAAATGGCAGGCGCAAAGAAGGGCGGCAAAGGCTCCAAGAAGAGCTCTGGCTCGTCGACACCGGCGTCTGGCAGCGCGTCGACCAACAACCTGCTCGACGAGAACGGCCTCGACGAAGCCGCGCGCATCAAGCAGCTTGAAGAGGAGGTCCGCAACAACCCTCGCACCGTGACGTGCGTGCTGGCCTCCCACGCCATGAGCCGCGATGTCCAGCTCGACACGTTCTCCCTCTCCAACTACGGCCACGAGCTCATTGTCGACTCGCGCGTCGAGCTCAACTACGGCCGTCGCTACGGTCTCATTGGTAAAGCAACCTCCTCTCTCCGCTCACACCTTGTCCAACAGAGCGAGGCGAGACCACCCCCCTCCCCGCGCACCCCTCGCAAAACGAAACACACTCGTGGAACGAACGACAAAGAAAAAAAAAAAAAAAAAAAAAAAAAAAAAAAAAAAAAAAAAAAAAAAAAAAAAAAAAAAAAAAAAACGAACACATGGGGAACGCATCTTTTTTTTTTTTCTCTTTTTTTTTTTTCAATGCTTTTTCCTTTGACTCTCCGACTCTTTTTCCTTTGACTTTTGAGTTTCACATCAACATTTGAGGGTTGTTTGGGTGGGGTTTGTTGAATGATTGACTTTTGTTTTGTTGCTTACTTGTTTCACCCCCTTTTTGTTGCTGTGTTCAAAACAGGCCAGAACGGCAGCGGCAAGTCCACGCTGATGGCTGCGCTCGGTCGCCGCGAGGCTCCCATTCCCGAGCACATTGACATTTTCTACCTTGACAAGGAAATTGGCGCAACCGACCTCACTCCCCTCGAGGCCGTCATCGAGGACACTGAGAAGGAGCGCGTGCGCCTTGAGGCCCGCGCCGAGCGTGTGCTCGAGGAAGATGGCCCCGAAAGCACCCTTCTTCAAGACAGTAAGGCAGTTTGTTTGAAGGGATTGTTGTTGTGGTTGTGTCACCGTTTGGTTTGATTTGATTTGCATGGCATCTTTGGTCGCAACTCCAAAACCTCATCCACTCGTTTGCTCCTCTCCATTTTTTCATTCGTCCAGTCTACGATCGCCTCGATCTCCTCGACGCCGACACCGCCAAGAAGCGCGCTGGTGAAATTCTCTTTGGTCTTGGCTTTGACGCCGACATGCAGGCCCGCCCGTGCAAGTCCTTCTCTGGTGGCTGGCGCATGCGCATCTCCCTGTCCAAGGCCCTGTTTGAGGAACCCGCGCTGCTGCTGCTCGACGAGCCCACCAACCACCTCGATCTTGAGGCGTGCGTGTGGCTTGAGGAGTACCTCTCCAACTACCCCCGCTGCCTCGTCATGGTTTCGCACTCGCAGGACTTTTTGAACGCGGTCTGCACGAACATTATCTCGCTCTCCCAAAAGAAGCTCTTGTACTACACTGGCAACTACGACCAGTATGTCACCACCCGCGCCGCGCTCGAGGAGAACCAGACCAAGCGCTACAACTGGGAGCAAGAGCAAATCGCTCACATGAAGGACTACATTGCCCGATTCGGTCACGGCTCTGCCAAGCTCGCCCGTCAAGCCCAAAGCAAGGAGAAGGTTCTTGCCAAGATGGTTGCCGGCGGTCTGACCGAGCAGGTCAAGGAAGAGCACGGCTTTAGCTTCCGCTTCAACAATGTCGACAAGCTCACCTCGCCCGTCCTCCAATTCCTCAACGTTAGCTTCACCTATCCCGGCACCACCCGCGAGCTGTACTCCAAGCTGGACATTGCCATCGACCTCGACTCGCGCATTGCCTTGGTCGGCAAGAACGGCGCAGGCAAGAGCACCCTGCTCAAGCTCATGGTCGGCGAAAACACTCCGACGGACGGCATGGTCCGCACGCACTCGCACTTGCGCATGGCCCGCTACCACCAACACCTTGCCGACCAGCTCGACATGACCCTGACTCCTCTCGAGTTCATGATGAAGGAATTCCCCGAGGACGTTGAAATCCAGACACATCGCCAGGCACTCGGCAAGTTTGGCGTCCGTGGCGAGCAGCAGCTGATGCAAATCAAAAACCTGTCCGACGGTCTCCGAAGCCGCGTCGTCTTCTCGTGGCTCGCTCGGCAAAGCCCTTCGCTCCTCCTTCTCGATGAGCCTACGAATCACCTCGATATTGAGAGCATTGACACGCTTGCCGACGCCATCAAGAACTGGAATGGCGGTCTTGTGCTTGTTTCGCACGATTTCCGACTCATCAACCAGGTGGCAAACGAGATTTGGCTGTGCGAGAACAAGGGCATCCAAAAATGGACTGGCGACATTCAACAGTACAAGCGTCAACTCAAGAAGGACATGGATGCCGAGATTGCCAAGCGCAAGTAAACGCAGACCACTGCGGCAGTAGTGATGATGATGTTTTTGTTGTTGCTTGAAGTCTCTCTGTTTTTGTTTGTTGTGCGTATAACCTGCATGGTACTTGTCATTTTTTCAGTGTAATAATGCAAAAATGAGAAACACACACACTCCGTCCGATTTGTTTGATTTCTATTTCCAAGGTCCTGAATGTGAATGTGAATAGCATTTGTTGTCGTAGTCCTTGTTTGTTATTTTTGACACACACTTCCTTCCAATAGCGATGGGTCTGTGCAAGTGCAGAGAAGCGACGACGCTGTTCTGCTACGAGCATCGCAAGAACGTTTGTGAAAAGTGCCTCGTTTCCGACCATCCCAGGGTAAGCGCGCGCCACAATTTGCACCAGCATGGCGCTTGATCGTCACGTCAGCAATCCGGATGCGTGGAACGCGTCCCAGCAAGCGACGGGGGGGGGGTTGGATTTGAGGCGAGGACGTGGCTTTTTGAATTGGGGAAAGGCGATTTGTGGCGACCCAGGTCTGACAAAGAGACTGCCGTTTGGACAGTGAGACTATGTGGGGGGCAAACTGGTCTTGTCTGCTCAAAGCTCACTTACGCGTTGGCGTTTTTGTGGCCCTCTGGTTGAGCAGTGCGTTGTACGATCGTACGTCAAGTGGCTCCAGGACAGCGAGTTCAGCGCCGACTGCGTACTCTGCAACCAGTCGCTCGAGAACGGTGGTGTCGTTCGTCTAACATGCTATGGTAACATACAGCGAGGCAAAATCGCAAGGAGGGGGGGGGGCCCAATGACGTCGTATTCCGACTTGACAAGTCGAGGCGCCCAACATTGTTTGTGTTAGGGCTTTGTGCTGACTTTGCTTGCTGGCTTAGATGTGTTGCATTGGGAATGCCTCGACAAGTATGCCAAGTCACTCCCTGCGCACACAGCACCTGCTGGATACACGTGCCCCCAATGCCAGGTTCGTTCACTTGTTTTGATTTGGCGATGGGGTGGTTGGGGGTTTTTTGATGGCGATCGATTCTGAGACCCTTTTATTGTTTGTTGTGATTGTTTTTGTTTTTGCGCTTCAGGCACCCATCATCCCGCCGGATAATGCGGGGTCATTAGTTGCACAGCAGCTTCGACAGCAACTCATTGGCTCATCGTGGGCGCGTGTCACTTCGATTGCTCCAATCCCGCCAACTCGCCATGACACTTCGAAATCTGTCAGCTCGCCGCTACAAACATCCTCCCTGCCAGGGTTACTCCCGGCCACTACTGTATGTTCCGCCAGTCGTGATTGTGATTGCAAGACGGTTGGTTGATCTTGTTGTTGTTGTTGTTGTTGTTGTTGTTGTTCGGTTTCGTTTTCACTGTTGCGCGCAAACATGTCAGAATGGCACTGTGGCCTCGCCTGCTCATGCAAATGGTACCTCTGGAGGTCCAATGGCATCGTCGTCCTCTACATCGCGTAAGTGGCTTTTTTTTTTTGCGGGGGGGGGGCGCTCCATTGGGATGATTCGTTTGTCCTGGACGCGCTGGTCACTCACGCCTGCCATCGCAGTCACTCTGTCCTCAGCTCGTCGTCCCGGTGGTGGTCAAGATACTGCTCTTCTGCTTCACGATCATGATGATGACAAGTACGGGCAACGACGAGGACTGGCGCACTTGCTCAGGCAATGTCTCGGGTAAGGATTTGTGACTTGTTGGAGTTTGCTGAGCTTTTTTTTTGTTTCTTTGGGTTTGTATTCTAGCTGTCGGGTCCGATGAGCTGTCTTGCCTTCGTTCGCTGCGCTTTTGCTTGCTTTGTTTTTTTTTTCTTCTTCTTTGGTTTATTGTTTGTTGTTGTTTGGTTTTTTTATTTCCTCACACGTCTTGGCTTTGTTCTCGTTCTAGGTTGCGGTCTTTGCGGCGAACGTTTGTCATTGCGCTGGCCATTGCGTTGGTTTTATTTGTAGTGTTGGGCATTGGCTCTCGCGTCTTAACTGGGCCCCCTGTCTAGCCCAAATCTGTGATTTTAAACAAAGAATAACAAGTAACGCGTCGATTTCCATTTGAAGACCTCAATGCAAATGTATTGGGAAAAGGAGGAGGAGGTTGGAGGCCGCAACATTAGATAAACCCGACATAACGCGACTTGAACATCAATTTTCGGTCGTCATTCTCGCAGAATCGAACTTGAACGTCCGAATTCTCGCGCATTTGTCGGATGACGGGATGATCCGCGCAGGCCAGAACGCCACGGATTGGAAATTCGAAATTGACAAAAGTCGGGCGAACAGCTCCTTCCTCTTCTTCGTTTGTAATACTACAATACTATGCATCGAGGCAACAATCAAAACATACACGATTGGACATCATCGTTGTCTCAACAATTTGGGGGGGGGGGAAATCGCCACTCTCTTTTGTCATTCATTTTTTTTTTTTTTTTTTGGTTCAAAAACTCATCCTTTTCATACTCAACTCCAGCACTCTCGAATGGGCAACTCTGGCTCGCAGCAGCAACCACAGCAGCAGTCGTCATCATCATCATCGTCGTCGCGCTATGGCCAGCCGGCTCAGCACGCACCCACATCGCGCAAGACGAGCGACCCGTCTGCAATGTCCCCGCGAATGGGGCGACCGATGACGGCCGCGTCTCCAATGCAGACGAGCAGCAACAGCAGCAACAACAACAACGGCAACCGCGTTGGGAGCAGCAGCAGCGGCGGGAGCGGCGGTGGCGGCAGCTCAGTCCCGCTCCATCCGGGCAGCACGGGCAGCAACGGCAGCGTCGGCAGCAGAGGCCAGGACGGCGGGGCGGTGGTGAGCGGAGGACGGCAGCTCGTCAACAACCAGCGCCTGGGCTACTTTGAGGCGCCGTCCCCGCCGGCGTTCGGATCTCCGCTCGACACGCCGTCCTTCTTGGACTTTCCGTACGGACCGGCTGGCAGCGGGATGAGCGGCTCGCACGACGGACGCGGCGGCAGCAACAATGGCAACGGCGGCGCCATTCCCGACCCGGTCTCAGTCGCAATGCTCATGGAAGACGATCTCGCCAACGCTGGCACGCCGCTCCGAGGCAGCAGTACGGCTCCTTTCGAGACAACAGAGTTTGATGCACCCCCTTTGAAAATGCTTGTTTTTCTTTTGTTTTTGTGTTTTATTTCGCACTTTTTGCTTCAAGTGGGCGGCGGATTGGAAGAACGAAAATCTCCTCAGTTCGCACTTACCCTTCAATCGTGTGGCTGTCTGTCCAAACTCACTTTTGTTGTGCTCCGATTGTAGGTGCAAATGCTCGGAGGGAAGGCGTCCCGACAGTCTTTCGATGGCATCGCGGTGGCAAGAACGTGTACGTGACGGGCACTTTTAACGGGTGGAAGGGGCGAATTCCCCTCAACAAGAGCCACGACGAGTTTACAACCATCGTCGAGCTCCCGCCAGGCACACACCAGTACAAGTTTATTGTCGACGACGAGTGGATGTTCAATCCAGACCAACCAACAGTGCCGGATCCGTACGGTGCAATGAATAACATGGTGGACGTTTTGCCACCCGATTCCATGTACGAGATTGAGTCGGATCCCACGGCGCTTTCGTCGTCGCCGCCTGGGGATTACGGCCAAGAGATGCCGCCGATGGAATACGGCGCCAAGCCGCCACCAGTCCTTCCTCCCCATCTGCTGCAAGTCATCCTCAACGCCGACCCGGTGTCGGAAGACGATCCTACGCGCCTCCCCGTCCCCAACCACGTCATGCTCAACCACTTATACGCGCTATCTATCAAGGATGGTGTGATGGTCCTTGGCGTCACGCACCGATTCCGGAAAAAGTACATTACCACCGTTCTTTATCGATGCGTCTAAATTGTCCCTTCCCCCTTCCCCCTCCCCTCACAGTGTGCTGCGAACGCTAGAGCTCAATTTGCTCGAGAAGAATGAGATGGCTTCCGAGCGACCCGCTCTGTTAATAACTGCTCCGATGCAAATACACATAAGCACAACCATAATAGAATGCTTGACACAAAATCCAACCATCTCAGAATCGAATACAGATACCTGCGGTGAACAATTGCTCGAGGATCTGACTTGTCGACTGAGCGATCGATCCATCCATCAGAGTGTAAACGCAAGACGATGACAGAAAGGGAAGGCATGACAACGACAGACAAAACAAACCAAAACCCAATCTAGGAGGCAGTCGAACAACACAAAACCAACAACGCTGGGTTGCTAGCTCGCAATCGACGCATAGTCGGTATTCCCATTGACTGTTTTTGCTGCGTAGCGGATGGAATAACGCCGAAAGGCAACAACCACACAATCCACTCATTTTTCCCTCAATGGCTTCGCTGTCAGCTTTCCGCTCGGTCGATCGTTGCGCGGATCCGTCCACCCCAAGGACGGCGCACACGGCTACTACAAGGGTAAGCGAGGAACGGGTTGATGGCGATGGTTGCAACGGATGGGGGTAACAGTCAATGCACAGTGAGAGAGAGAGAGAGAGAGAGAGAGAGAGGCACTGAAGGCCATGCGCTCTGCTTTGGCTTTGACTGCTGCTTCGCTGTGGCTGGCTTTGGGGAACCCGCTTCCCCTCCCAATCACCAAGTGCCCAGCGGGGTGCTCGCATTACAAACTCATTGCACGGTTGCGCTGATGGTACTGCCGCGATGTTGCTCACTTTGCTGGTCCTTTTTGACGTGGAAACAACTACAATCGACAGGCAACGGCGCTGTGACGCCTGGTCGACTCTCTCGGAAAGGTCAGTCATGTGTCAAGTTGGAACATTTGGATGGGAGCTTCAATGGCAAGTAGAGTTCGATCCGAATCGCGCGTCTCACTGTTTGTGCTGGTTGGTGGAAAAACAGGTCGCTTTGTTGTGAATCCAGACAAAATCCCGCAGTTTGTCGTGCCAGACCTCAAGGACTTTAAGGTGAGGATGTTGCTGATCATGGATGGCGATATGGTCGAAAGCGAGCGTCGGAGAGGTCCTGGGGGCGGGGGGCGCAGTCTCGAGGTCTTCACTGTAACATTTCGCTGTTGTTACGTTCGGTTTTGCGCAGCTCCAACCATACGTGTACAACCGAGTGCCTCAACGTGTCAAAACTCCCATGACAACATATGAGACTTATCTGACTGCAATTCACGAAGCCGAGGCCCGAAACGTTGCTCGCAAAGCAGCAGCATCAGCAGCATCAGCGACTTCTACAGACGCCCCATCAAGTCCTTCAACATCAGCATAATGTGAACGTGTATATGTTACCAACTACTGCAAGTGGGGTCTCAACAGGCCGTGGTACATGTGATTCAATAGACAGTATTAACTAGGGAAGCAACAACAAAAAAACAAGGCACATTTTTTTGAGGTTTTGTTTTTTTATTTTGGTTGCGGATTGCAGGTTCAAGGGGCATGCTATCCAATAGTCACTCGATTGACGGAGGCGCGACACACACACTCTCTCATCATTGAAACCAACAGCATATTCGGCCACAGCGAGTGAGCGGTTTTTGCTCTGCGGCATCCAAGACTTGTCGAATTCGATTCATCGGAAAGTCACGAACATACTCGTAGAAAATGAGGGACGGCAGGATGTGGTGCACCTCGACATAGTGTGCCAGACCCTCTGGCCATGTAATTTGGGCAGTGGCATCGTCGTATTCCTGACGTACTCCCGAACGCCGAGCTGCACCTCACTCTGCACACACAGCCGGCACACTGACGCAGCATGGTACGTGAAAACGGAGCAGGTCGGCAGGCCTGCTTGTTCCATCGGTCGAGCGTGTCGAGTCGAGCTGATTTGTGAGAATGCTTCTGGGGGAGATGGAGACAATCTTGGCGCAGCCGGACTTGTCGTTCCATCCGATGGCATGAGTGATACTGGCTGAGGACTTCCTCCAGCGTTATCGTTTCTTGTATGATTGGTTCTTGTATTATCGGTTCTTGGATTATCGGTTCTTGTTTTACTGGTTCTTGTTGTCTGAGCAGCCTCGAACGCGTCTTGGATGAGCCTGAGCTTGCCAACCCAGTCGGTTCGGCGCGGCCACGGCTGTGTGGACGGCGTTGGCCATGGATATGCGCCATGGTACCCGTCGTCCTCGATGCGGGGACTGCTTGCCCAGAAGCCCTCCAAGCGCGTCGGATGCGACGTGTTTCCAGCAACGGGACTGTGGCGTTCAAACTGAATCCCATCCGCCACCATCGCCACCGCAGTATCGACGTTGGCAGGATTAGCGTTGGCAGCAGCAGCAGCAGCAGCAGCGTCGGCGGCAGGTCGGAGTGATGACGGCTCAGTCGTCTCAGATTGAAGCCCTTCCATTCACAACCTGAGACATGTAATGAAATCGGAACGGCCTGACTTTGAATACAAAAAACATGGAGTGATACGTTGACACGAGATTGACAAGTAGGATGTTTTCCGTCTCAGTCTGAGTAACGCTGAACCTCAGTCATTGTTTCCTCGCTCTGTTCTAAAAAGCAATGGTTTTCTACTTTACAAGCAACGGTGAGCACTTTTTTGCGCTCAGCAAGCAGTCGACAATGAATCTCTGCATTTTGCTGATCTCTCACTTTTGAAGCTTGAGACAAGCGTGGCGATGCTCGTTGTGTGCAGCCGCATGGATGGATGGAAACTGACCTCTTTGACTTTGTGCAGTGACGACGCCGCCAGCCAAGCTGTACATGGGCCGCGACAAGTACGAAAGTGAGTATTGCAAAACCAACGGGACAAGCACTTGTGTGCGCGTTTGGGGGTCGGGTTGTGGTTGGATTGTGGTTCTAACGCGCAGGTGAAACTGAACTTTCGTTCTTATGCAATGTAATCCTCATACGATGACTCAGATGAGGACTTGATCAAGCACGGATGGCCAGAAGACATTTGGTAGACATCACTTCGAGTGTTGTTTGAGTATTGCAGAGCCCCGTTCATGCTCACTATTGGATTTCTCGCACGGGTCTTCTTCAGGTTTCACGTCGATAAGCTCTCATCCGCACACGTCTACGTTCGCATGGCTCCGGGTCAGAGCATGGACGACATTTCCGACGCTTTGGTCCAGGACTGCGCGCAGCTGACCAAGGCCAATAGCATTGAAGGTAGAGCGACATTTTGGTTGAGCATACCATCGAGCAAACCAATATGCTTTTTGAGCTCACAATGCATGAATTCCTTGTCACATCTTGACCATTCCACCAGGATGCAAGCTCAATGATGTGTGGTACGTGACAAAGAGGCATTTCCCGCTCGTTCAGTTGACTACCCACTGACTTTCTTCCCCAAAATTGTGCCTTCTCAACATATTCTCAGGATTGTCTACACTCCCTGGGCCAACCTGAAGAAGACTGGCGACATGGCTGTCGGTCAAGTGAGCTTCCACAATCCTCGCAACGTGAGTTTTACAGTAGTTTAGCGCTGCATTGAATTGCCCAGTTTTGGTTGCCGTTATTTCTCCTCCGCAACACTAACAAAACCACCCCTCTGTTTGAAGGTTCGTAAATTCCTGGTTGAAAAGAAGGCAAACGAGATTATCAACCGATTGGAAAAGACCAAGGTGGAGCGCAACGACGTCGATTTCAAGGCCGAGCGCGACGAGCGCGACCGTGCGGAGCGTGAACAGCAACGAGTGGTGTTGAAAGAGCAGGCGAGTTTGCTTTCAAGCTTGTTTTTCAAAGAGTTTTTGGATGAATACCCGACCTCACCTCTTCATCTTCACCCTACAACAGAAACGCGTGGAAAAGGAACAGGAGGACGCTCGCAAGAAGAAGGCCGAGCTGCAAAGCTTTTCTGCCATCATGAAGCCAGAAAAGATGAAGAGCAATCAGGACGTCAAGAAGAGTGTTCGTGAAGCAGAGGATGATTTTATGTAACACATTGAAATGTTAAAAAGAGAGAGAGAGAGAGAGAGAGAGAAAAAAAAATGATAACACTACAAATCTACCATCTCAAATCCAAGTAGATACCAGAATTTTTGTTGTTTCCTGGGTCAAAGATACAAAAAAAGATACAGCGAACTGGGACAGACCGAACAAACAAAGAGCAAATCCCCTTTTGCGTTCGGCAAACAAAAAAAGGAAAAAAAAGCAAAAGCATAGAAACTAAAACCGAAACTGAAAAAAAAACCAAATCGTCTACTGCGATTCCACCTTGGCGATATACGCTGCGTACTCTTGCGGGTGGCAGAGTTCGCCTGCGCAGTAATCGCACACCCACTGAGCCCGCTTTTCGCGCATCAGAAGCTTGTAGGCTTGGACGGTGAGCCGGCTGCACTGTCGATGGTACCACCGGTGACATGGCCCTTCGCAGTAAATCCCATCGTGGTCGTCTGTCACAAGCTCATTGCACTGACCACACGGGAAGAGACCGTCCGAGTCGTCCGAGTCCTGGCTGCCGTCGCTGTCCTCGTCGCCGTCCTCGTCCTCCTCGTCGTCCTCGTTGTCGGTATTCGACTCGCTGTCTAGCTCTTGCATACGCCGTGATGCCGCCCGTCGCGTGTTGTGTCGCGGAAGGACGTCCATAGCCAATGCGCCGTTGCTGGTGTGACCTCGAGGCCCAGTTGAGTGTCTGCTTGAGCCGTTGGTGCCTCGCGTGCCGTTTGCCGCCCGCGCGTGTTTCAATCCACTGCGCTTGTTGCCGCCACGAGCGTGGGTGTTGTCGCCTTCAGCACCACCCTCTTCGTCCTCATCGTCGCCATTATCGTCACTAGCCTCATCATCCTCGTCATCCTCGTCGTCATCGTCGTCGTCGACGTAATTGTTGTTGTTGTTGTTGTTGTTGTTGTTGTGGTGGTGGTGGTTGTTGTTGCTGTCGCTGTCGGCGTGGTTGTGAAAGCCACCGTGTGGACGGCGGCCCCGAGCGCTGGGCAAAGTCGAATCGTCGTCCCCGTCTCCGTCGTCGTCCTCGTCGTCTTCGAGAGGTTCGGCATCGCTGTCCTCTTCATACTGATAGCGTCGACCCGCGTTGCGGCTTTTGCCGTGTCCGCCAGCACGCTTCTCGCGGTGGATTGCGCCAAACGGCGTGGCGGCGTCCAGTGGAGCCTTTGGGCGCGGAGGCCGACTTGATTTGCGAACGCTGCCGTTGCCATGCTGTGCTTGCTGCTGGCGGAAGTGTGTGCCGTCATCCCCGGCCATGGCGCGGCGATTCGAGGGCGATTTTCCGAGCAAATGGCGGCTGTCTGGACTGGCACCCTGGGCCAGCCGCATCTCCTCCTCCTGCTGCACCTGCGAGTTGATGGCTTGCTTTTGGACCTGGTACCGTCGCTTGTCATCGTCGGCGAGCCGGTTGTACTTTGCCTTGTCCTCGTCCGTCAACTGCTTCCAGCTGGCAGACAGGAGCTTGCCAATCTCTGCAAACGTCGCAGTTGGGTGCGCTGTAATCACAGCTCGTCGGTGGTCGCTGGCGTAAAAGAGAAACGCCGAGCGTGATTTCTTGGGCAGATTTCGACGAATCTTCCGTTTGCGCTCCCGTCTTCCGCCTGGCGTGACTGGCGTCCACGGCGACGCAGCCGGACCAACAGGCATGTGTTGCTGCTGCTGCTGCTGTTGCTGTTGCTGCTGTTGAGGAGATGCGACCGCCATCGGCATGGATGGGTGATGGTGACTGTGCGACGACATCACGGGCAGATTGCTGCCTTCTTGATATGGAGCGACCCGAGCAATCTGTTGCTGCTGCTGCTGCTGCCCCGCGCCCGCGTACAGCGCAGGCCCAGAAGGAGGCGACGTATGCATGTGCATTGGAACAGCAGATGACCCCGGGAACGTAAACCCGGGTGGCGACGGCGCGGCCTTGGACGCAGAAGACGAACCGCCCGCAGAAGAGGAAGGAAGCATTGCCCGTTTGGCCGCGCCCGGCGGAGTGTAGAAGGACGCAGGCATCACTGGGCCGGCAGGGCCGCTCGAGGACTGACTGGCACTACTGCTGACAGCGCCCGAGCTGGGCCCTCGCGAGGACGAGCGATCCGCGCTGCTGCTGGCGCTCAGATTGTTGGCGGTTGCTGCTGTCGGAGAAGAAGCTCCCTGACTCTGCATGAATGGATTGTATTGCTGTGGTGCTGCTGTCTTTGTCCATGCAGGTCCACTGCTGGTGCTGCTGGTGCTGCTGCTGCTGTCGTGCGGGGCGGGCGACGACTGCGAGTGTGACTGCGACGGCGACTGCGACGACGACGTCTCTGGTGACGCGAATGAGTTGGCGACTGTCTGAGTGAGCAACCCGCGATCGCTCATGCCGCTCTCCCCGCCTTCGCTGAGCAAAAACGTGCTGCACACTGGGAGCGAGAACGGGACCAATCGGGGGTGAAGTTGTGACTTGATGTGGGAGAGCGAGGTGCGGATCGATTAGACTGTGACGAAAGTGCTGCAACTGTGTGAAAAAAAAAGAAAAAAAAAAGTTGGTTCTTGGCTTGGAAGAGAGAGCGAGAGAGAGAAGAACAGTCAGCAGAAAGGAAAGGAAGAAACTAGAAGAGACACACTCAGTTGGATGAGGTGACCGGGAGAAGGGGAGAGATGAGAGAAGCGCGGTCGAAAAAAAAGAGAAAAAAAAAAAGGAAAAAAAAAAAAAAGTCTAGTGTTGGGTAAAAAAAGACTGAGAAAACAAGATCAATGCGATTGGAGAGTGACAACAATTGGACATGAAGAAAGCCACGGCGTTTGTGAATTGTTGCGATTGTTGGGATTTTTGGTTTGTTCTTTTGGTTACAGAAACAATCACAGACAGAAAATGCAAAAAAAAAAACGATTGGCGTGGAACGACTGATGTTTTGTTGTTGTTTTAGTTGTTGGTCAGCATATCGTTGACTAAAAAGGAGGCAAAGGGGAGAGGAAGTGGTAACACAAGAAGGAGACAGAGCACAGTGAGTCAACAAAAAACAACAACAAAAACAACAACAAAAACAACACAGCTGAATAATCGCCCGCTTACCATTCATTGGCATTTCCTCGATTTGGGTTGCATAATACTGCTCAATGTCGCGGAGGGTTCGGACGTCGTCGTTGGTGACAAAGTTGATGGCAACACCAGATCGGCCAAAGCGGCCCGAGCGACCAATTCTGCACGTCACAAGGATTGCAGGATCAGCGAGAAAAATCAGGCCCAAGGGTGAGACAAGGCCATACACAACAGAAGAATGCAAAAACCACCGCTGAACGAACGACCTACCGGTGAATGTAGTTTTCACGGTTGATTGGCAAATCATAGTTGATGACAAGCGAGACTTGCTGCACATCAATACCACGAGCCCACAGGTCGGTGGTAATGAGCACACGGGTGGCACCAGAGCGGAATTGCTTCATGATTGTGTCACGCTCCTTCTGGTCCATTTCACCGTGCATGTGCGACACGGTAAAGTTGGCCTTGGCCATCTCCTCTGCAAGGAATTCGACCTGCAATTCAAGCATACGGAAGTGAGAAGAGTGAGATGCATGCGAGACGGCGTAACTGATATCACAACAGCAACAACAGCAACAACAGCAACAACAGCAACAAAACAACAAAACAAGAACAACAAAAACTTTCAGTCTCCAAGCCGCGACATACCTTGCGACGCGTGTTGCAGAAAATGACCGCTTGGGTAATAATGAGTGTGTCGTACAAGTCGCAGAGCGTGTCAAACTTCCACTCTTCCCGCTCGACCGAAATGAAGAACTGCTTGATGCCTTCGAGGGTCAACTCATCGCGCTTGACGAGGATGCGGATGGGGTCGGTCATGAACTTGGTGGTAATCTCGAGCACTTCGTGCGGGAGGGTGGCACTGACAATGACCACTTGGGTGGTCGGGGGCAAGTATCGGTAAATGTCGTAGATTTGCTCCTTGAAGCCGCGCGACAGCATCTCGTCCGCCTCATCGAGAATGAGCATCTTGATGTTGCGTGTGCGCAAGTGGCGGCGCTTGATCATGTCAAACACACGGCCGGGGGTGCCCGAGACAACGTGTTGGCCATAGTCGAGCTTCTTGATGTCTTCTGCAACACTGACGCCACCGATGCAAGCGTGGCACTGCACGCCCATATAGTCGCCCAGCGCAAGCACAACCTTTTGGATTTGCTGTGCCAATTCGCGCGTTGGCGAGAGCACCAGTGCCTGCGTTTCGCGGGTGGCAGGCTCGACACAGTTCAAGGCCGAGATGGAGAAGGTGGCCGTTTTACCGGTGCCGGACTGAGCTCTGTTGGCAGGAAAAAAAAAATAAAGTGAGAATGTTGTTCGCAAAATGAGTGAATAGAGTCGCAATGGGAATTGTGTGTGGGAGGTGTGTTTTGGTGGTGGTGGATCACGACACGATGTCGTTGCGACTGAGAAGCATTGAAGAGCGAATGCCGCTTCCATCTCTGAATCTGCTGCGGCCGCCAAACGTGGCGCTCTGCCACAACGACCACAGCAGCAGCATCCGATCATCCATGCTAGTGCCGCCGCACGGCCACAGGCGAGGGCGGCCAAAAATCCGCCACAAACGCAGAGATCACAGCATTCAAAACAGCGAAACTCCTTGTCTGACTGGTCCCCCGCTCCCTACTGGTTGTGTGATGACACTACGCTTCAAGAGGCCAACGTACTGAGCAATGACGTCGCGGCCCTTGAGAATGGGGCGGATGGCGCGCTGCTGGATGGCGGACGGTTGCTCGAAGCCTAAAGCAAAGACACAATGCAGAAGCAGCAACCCAAAAAAAAAAAAAAAAAAAAAAAATCAAGAGCAAAGTGAGATGATGCACAACGAACGTAGTGATGAGCCAGAGACAGAAGGAGCAAGATCAAGCACAACGAAGGAGTGGGACAAACCACGCAGGCAGGCAGGGCGAAGGAAGCGAAAGGACAGGGGGAAAAGCGGAGAGCGAGGGAGGCTATACCATATGCATAGATGCCCTGGAGCAGCTCGGGCTTGAGGTTCATCTGGGCAAAGTCAGTCACAATGTCGACGCCAGACGAGGTCTCGAAGACCATGGCGGCATCGTCGGGGTTGAGCCGAGCGTTGCTGCTGCCGGAAGCGCGGTTGTTGTTGCGACGATCGCTCATGGCTACACAAAAAGCAGAAAAAGAGTGGCTGCTTCACAGTTCGAATGACTATTATGATGTGCATTCTGGCAACGAAAATGGCTCTGCAGGTGGGTTGTAGAGGTGGCTCAGTATTTTGCTCTCTGAGCAGTGGCTGAATGGGTGGATGCGTGACGTTTGATCTGAGCCATTTCGACCCACAGCCAGCACTTTTTTTTGTGTTTTTGTAGCACTTGCACTTGCTCTGGATCTCCCATGGACCCGATTCCACAAATATCACTGCACATTGTACAATTGGGTTTCCCCGACCGCAACGGGACGCTGTCCATTTGCGAATTTTTGGTAACGCGACTGTTTGAGTGTGCGGTCAGCAAAAGATCCCAGCAGCAGTGTCTTCACTTTGCTGACAGCGAGGCGCCCGCAGGACTCGACGGCCGCGCTGGCTCGTGCTCCATGTTGATTCAGCCATCTATGGATGGCGCCGCACGCAGGGAAGGTTGGGGAGGACGCGTGGGAGGGAGAACGGGCGCGCCTGAGCCAGCCAGCTGAGCAGAGGAGGGCGCCTGGCTGTTTGGTTTGTGGTTTGGACGCAAACAAAAGTCGCTTGCCTCGCTCGACGCCACCGTCCGCCCGTGCACAGAGCAGCGGCGACACGTTGACACGAGACACGTTGGCTCAATGCACCTGGGTTGGTGGAATGGGGGGACGAGGCGGGCGGCAGAGGGGCAGGGGTTTCCCGCCATGCAGGCGTGGGGCTGTTTTGCATTGCATTTTGGCGCGCATGCGGCTTTTGGACGAACGGGAATTCCCCTCCCGCGCCTCGTCCATCGGGTCCGAGCTGGAGGCTGCAGGTGCTTCATTTGCTTGACGAGTGGGCAACAGCGGGGAAGGCAGAGCAAAAGGGGCGACGAGTGGGGGGACACGGGAGAGACAGGGTACCGTGATACGATGATGCGAACGTCCGCAAGAGATTCAAAGGGCAGTTTAGTGAGCTTTCGTAAGAGTAAAATGCCGCCAAGCGATTCTTTTTTCCATATCCATGGCTGCGTACAATCACGAGATCGCGCGTTTCGGCTGCTTGTCGCACGGCAAGGTCGGCCGCTGCCTCACAATGCCGACACCTGGCTGCAAGTATCTCTGCCGGGTGGCGATCGCGAGCGGAAGGGGGCTCAGCTTGGGGGCAGACAAGGGGGAAGCAGGGTCTACCAGCCGAAAAACCAAAAAAAGGCGCCAAACTGATCCTTCTCGGTTACTGCGCGACTCTTGTCAGTCTGGCCCGACCACATCGATGGATCGCGTTGGCTTGGCATTGCTCGGGTGGCTGGCACTTCGCGACGGGCAGCGAAGGCGGGCGAGGGTCGGATCTTTGGTCTCAATCCAGCTGGCTGGTAGATCTCATTCCGTTGCCGGCAACACGCGATTTGTCATCAATAATCTCTGCCTTCTTTCCCCTTTCACCTATCTCCATCTCGTCATCAATCCACGCCCACTTTTGCTCGCTGACCCCTCTCGTCGTCGTCGTCGTGTTGATGCATCGGGATGTTGCGTTCTGCCGTGCCTTGAAGTCTCGCCTTTGTGTTGTCTCGGTCTTTTGACTCACCTTCTCGTCTTCCATTCCACCTTGATCGTCGTGTCACTTTCTGTCTACTTCTTCTTCTTCTTCCTTCTCTTCTTCTTTCCTCGTTCTTCTTCTTCTTCTTCTTCTTCTTTCATTGTTCATTTTGGCAATCATCCGCAGTTTCCTTTCAAACCTTTTTCGTTTCACGCGCCAATACTTTGCTTGGACGTCTCTTTTTTTTTTGTGTTTTTTTGTTTTTGCAGACCAACCGTTTTCCCCCCGTCTCAACCTCTCTTGCTCTTTGTGTTCGTCGCTTGGCTGGTGAGCAGCGGGCATCGAATCTGGGTCGCGCAGAGATGGACGCAGAGACGCCTGTCGACGACGAGCAGGGCCGGTCGTCGTCTCCGTCATCAACTCGCTTGCGCTCCACAGCTCCTCGCCATGATGATCGGCCAGTCGTGAGCGAGCCGGCGGCCGACCCCTACGACATGTTCTCATCAGACCCGGCATCCGACACGCCAGTCGCTGCACCGCAGCCACACCCGCAGCCAATACCAAGGACGACGGACGAGCGAGCAACTGGCACGCTGCATTCCTCCTCCTCTTCTGCTGCTGCAGAGGCTGCTCCTCCGACGTCGCCTCGATCGTCGTCATCATCTGCTTCCGGCGCCTCTTCAGATCCATCACTGTCTCGGATGCTCCACGAGTCCAATCCAGAGCAGCTGGACACACTCGAGCCCGCAGCCAGCCGCACCTCGCCAATCTCGGTCGGCATCAGCTTTGATGGCGGCCATCGGTCCTCCGACGCGTCACCCTCGAGCAATCGACGGTCTGAGTTTGCTCGAAGGCGCAACTATGACGATTTCATTTCCAACGGCGTCGACCCGGCCGACCGAAGGCACGCACCAGCACGCCATGCCAACAACGACGACGACGACAACAACATGAACAACCACCATGACGGCGACGAAGACGACAGCAGCAACCACAGCAACAACAACAACAACGACGACGACGACGACGACCATCCAGCATTGCGCACCAGCGCGACAGACCAGGCTGAGACCGAGTCTGGCGCAGAGACTGACGCACAAGCAGCAGGCTCCTCCGACGCCGAGCGATCGACACGAACACGCGTCAAAGTGTACACGCTGAGCGATGACAGCGTGTGGGTGGATCAAGGCACCGGGCACGTCACTTGCGAGCGACAAGAAGCCAACCTGTGGGACATTATCGTTCGCTCTGAAAACCCGGAGCAATCCGAGTTGTTGCGGAGCAGAGTGACGACAGAGGACATTTACCGACGACAGCAGCAGACGTTGATTGTGTGGAATGATAGTGCAGACAACCAAAACCTCGCTCTCAGCTTCCAAGAGCGGAGCGGGTGCTGGGACATGTGGAATCAACTCTCTTGGCTGCAAGGGCTGGACCCCAACCGCGACCCGACCGACGACGACGCTCAGGACGCCAGCACGCGCGCTGCTACGAACGGCAACCGCAACCACGACGAGGATGGCGATCTTGGCATCAGCACGCTGCGACAAAACGGCGACACTGTCTTTATGCAAGACCATTCCGACGAGGCTGACACGTTCGAGGACGTTGAAAACGCGCACGCCTTTGCCTTTCCCACGATCGCCCTGGACAATCTCGCCGAGGTGGTTCTCTTCTTGTCGCGCCCTCAGCCGATTGTCAAGCGCGATCTCATTGTCACCACCATCCTCAACACCCCAGCTCTGGCCAAGCTGGTGGACTTGTTCAAGCAGTGCGAGGACTTGGAAATGACAGAGTCCTTGCACCAGCTGCATCTAGTGTTCAAGTATCTCATCCAGTTGAATGACAACAACCTGTTTGAGGTCTTGTTTTCAGAGCCGCACGTCATGCACGTCATCGGCGCGCTCGAGTACGAGCCCGACATGGTCGAACGACCACGGCATCGCGACTATCTCAACACCACGTCCGTCTTCAAGCAAATCATCCCCATCACCAAGCCCGGCATTGTTGCCAAAATCCACCAAAGCTTCCGCGTGCAGTACATTCGCGACTTTGCACTCCCGCGCCAGCTTGACGACCCCACCGCCAACTCGCTCAATTCATTTGTCTTTTTCACCAACACGGACATTGCCTCCGCCTTGCACAACGACGAGGAGTTTATGGCCGAGCTCTTCCGTCTCCTCAAAGAGCCAGAGTTGACTGACACCGAGCGCAAGGATTTGGTGCAATTTTTGGAGGAATTTTGCAATCTGTCTCGCTCGTAAGCGGTTTTGGCTTGATTTTTTGTTTGTTGTGACGCTGGCAAATGTTGTCGCTGTTGTTGAGTTGAAGGTGATGGTGTTTCGCTCATGTTTTCTTCGGTTTTGCCCACTTTTTTTTTTGTTATGTGCGCGCACAGATTACAAGTCCACGAGCGGCCACAGGCCTTCCAGTCCTTGGTCGACAAGGGCATTCTCCAGGTCGTCATGACTTCGTTGCAGCACGCAGACCCGAGCATCCGCAAGTGTGCTTCCGAAATCCTCGGATACATTACGCTCGTGGATCCAGACCTGATTCGTCGCTACATTGTCGCCGAGCGCTGGCCTGCACAGTCAGGCCGAGCTCCGCTCACGATGGCCCAGCGTCGTGCACAGCTACCACAGGCGTCACAGCTGCTCAAGCTGCTCGCCGAGCGCGTGCTTCAGGACGACGACATTGGCATTGTCGGCCAGCTCACCGAGGTCCTGCGCAGCCTCTGCGAATCCACCCTGCAATCCGAGCACATGGTCGCCTTCTTTGCTGACTGCGTGCCAGTCCTCACCCAAGCCATCATGTCTGCCATTCCCAACGCAACAGCCATTCTTGCACAACTGATTGCAACCGTCAACGCTGGGAATGCAGCAACAGCTGGCCAGCACGTTGCCACGCCCTTGTTGCGCAACGATTCCATTTCATCCGTCGCAACCATTTCTCTCGGCGCAGGCATGGACAACAACAGCACAGACGGAATTCCAGAGCTGGTTCGCTCCAGCAACAGCTCGTCAGCCACTTCCCAAGATGCATCTTCTGCTGCTGGAGCCGCCTCTCCCATGCGAGGAGGCAGCACGCCTCGAGTCGTCTCTGGCTCTGGTAGTGTCACTCCAGTCCCTCTCGAAGCAACGCAACCCGTGATTGCCAGTTTGCCGACCACCCAGCCCGCGTCGCTCGAATCCTTGGCTCCCGCGTCCCCGGTCTCCATTGCAGCCTTGTCCATCCCTTCCGACATTCCCTTGTTTGATGTGGACAGTGGTAAGGCAAAACCCCAGTTTCAGCCCCTCGTTTTTTTTTTTTTGAAACGCTTTTTTCGGGGTCTTGTCCTTTCCAGTCTCAATGCGTCGTCTCCACTCACTCACTTACTCACCCACACAATGTCCTTGATCACTTGCTCTCTGTAGTGCACCCAGTGACGTCCGTGGCGTTCAATCACATTCTCGAGTTGTTCATTTCGTGCCTGCAGCAAACTTCCGTTTGTCGCCAGCTGTACCCGTCGCTGCAGCAAGACGACTTTTTGGCCCACGTTGCGCTTTTGCTCTATTGCAAGCAAAAGTTTGTGGCATTGGGTATGTGATGCGTTTTCTTCGTTTTTTTTTTTTTTTTTTTGGCTGCTGCTGCTGGGAAAAATTGGCGCTCACCTAGTCCTTTTCTCCTGCGCGCTTGCTTCATTCAGCTGCACTGCGACTGCTGAAAAACGTGTTTGTTTGCCGTCGGGACGAGAACATTCTGCAGTATCTCGCGAGCAATGGCCTCTTCTTCCCTCTCGTCGACATGCTGGTGCGCAACGGCGATCGATACAATTTGATGAATTCCGCATTGATTGACTTTTTCAACCTGATCAAACTGGTACGATTCTTGCGTGTCTTGTTGTTTCTGTCGTTTTGGTTTTTTTCTCGAGTTGTCGACTGATTTTCCATGATTTTTTTTTTTTGGGCTCTTTTGACAGGCAAACGTTCGCTTCCTTCTCTCCCACATTGTACAACACTACGAATCGCACCTGGCAAACATTCACTATGTCCCCACCTTCCGCGAAATGATTGAGCTGTTCCGTTCCTCCAATTCTCCACCTGCTCCACAGGAACAGTACGTCTTCTGCTGTGTTTTTGAATTGTTGTTGGCCTGGCTGTCCACGCTCGAAATTTTCTTCACCAACTGATTGTGCACCCTGATCGTTTGTAACTCCTCTCAGGACACCCCTCCGCAGTCGCTTCCGCGAAGCGGATGATCAGGATGCTTGGTTTGACGAGGATCAGGATGATTTCGTCAAGCAATCTCCACCCGCCCGGGGCACTTCGCCCACCAACGACGATGACAAGGACGATTTTCTGGATCGCCGCGAGTTCCACGCGCGTCACCAACGGCGCTCGTCTTCATGTAAGCGCTGAGATGTTTTTTTTTTCTTTCTTCCCTCCAACTTGTCGATTTCTTCTTGTTGGTCACTTATTTTTGTTCTCATTCCTTTTGTCTCTTTTTACAGCGGCCATCGAATTGATTTCCAATTATCGCGCGGACGACGAAGATGAAGAGGACGAGGAGGACGGATTCGTTCGCCTCAAGCTTCCTGCTGCGTCGCCCGGCACCACGAAAACCGGCTCCTCGCCTGGTGGTACGCCAATTGTGGGCGCGCTTCGTCTGGCCTTCTCCGTTGGCGCGGGTAGCGGACTATCGAATCCGTCGAACGCACCACCCCTTTCACCTCCCATCAAGTCGGGCGGGATTTCGATCGCCACCAGTTTGGACCACCGCCCGCCTGCTCTGCACGAGCCCGAGGGCCACTCTTCTCCAGCAAACGCCGCCACCTCATCCGGCGGTGCCAACGTTCTCGTGCCAGAGCACGACAATCGTCACAATCATCACGGCACCACAAGCAGCAATGCGGTTGATCTCGATGCTGCGCTCGTGCACTTGCCGCATGGCCGTTCTTTGTCCCCGCCAATCACGCGGTTTGGTGCAGGCGCTTCGCCACCGCCATCCGCGGTGCGGTTTTCTCACTCTCCAGGCAACTCCCCGCCGCTTGGTCTTCTGCCCGAGCCGCACATCCCGATCGCGGTCAAGCGCTCCTTCCACGCGTTGACGGCCGATGATCATTTATCCCCACCGTCGGGAGCACTGGCATCACCGCATTCCTCTTCTCACCAACCCAGCGAAACAAGTCCAGGTCGCGGCCGCCCAGCTCCGACTGCCACGTCTCCGCCTGCGGGCGCTCCTGCTGCGTCCTCGACGACTTCACCATCAAGCACATCCTCACCATCCGCCACGTCATCGACGTCGGCAGCCGTGGCCAGCACCCCAGAGGAGTCGTTCTCAGCATCAACAAAGCGGCCTCGTCTTGACACGACTGCTGTCTGAAGCTTGACTGAAGTATACAGCGACCCATCCATCCATCCTTCCACCAAAGATACTCATTTCTTCATATCCACACAAATTGTCATGTAATAACAATACACGTTGCGATTTTTATCCCCCTTGCGACAAGATTTTTTTGTTTGTTTCCAAGTGTATTTTCCAACAGGTGTCAAAGCACGAATGCAAGTAATAGAGCAGGTATGCGGTGAAAAACACCAACTGGTCAAAGGCAGAGGTACAAGGCAAAACAACAGGACCAAAAGACACGACAAAAAAAATCAATGTTACAAGGCATCTTCTGCCGCCATGGCTTTGATTGGCGTGGCTGCAAACTCTCGCGCCAACAAGACTTCGAGCGCCCTCCTCAACGAGGTCGTCCACACGGCGCGTTGCTTTTTGTCTTCACAGGAGAATTCAAACTCGCCACCGCTGGAGAATTTGAGAACAAAAGTATCCGCTCGGTCGCCTGGTGCACGATGTGAATCAAACAAACACCAAGTTTAGCGCCCCAGAACAAACAAGCAGGCATGCATACAGAAAGCGACGACGACATGGCGCTGGTGGCTGTGTCCCACTTACCAGCAGCGTTCGGTTGGCGCCGTACTTGACGCACTTCAACCAAAGCCTCAATCGGCAGGCTCTCCACAATCGCGGACGAGCTCGTGTCAATCGAGCGTTTGCGTGTGTCTGGATCGGTCTTCAATTGGGTTATCACGAGATCTCTGCGTGCAGCACGAGCGTTGTTGAACCAACAGCAGAACAATTCAGCATGAGCTTGTCGAACAAAACTGACGGCTCGGAGACGCGCACGCATCCTTCAATCGTACATACCGTTCTGTACTGCTGAGCTGCAAAAGCACTGGGATGGCCGAGTTGCCTCGATGAAGGTCAAACACGTCTCCTGCAAGGATGCACCCAGCCACAAATTTCCATGAGAACAAATCTGCAGCGCAAACCAGCAGCTCCAGCAAAAAAAGCAAAAAGAGCAGAAACTTCTTACCTTTTTGAATCACCTTGAGGTAGAGCCTAAAGAACTCATTCTCCCGCTCGACCTTGGGCTTGCACGCCTTGCACACGCGGACTGGGTCTTGGTATCCGAGGCGCATGACTTGCAGCTCGTTCTCACAGCAGCTGCTGCAGAACAAGTCGCCGCATCGCCTGCAATGGTGCTATAATTGACCAATCCAGAAAAAGTCGAACAGTCCACCAGTGAGCACTAAAACACAACGCACCTACATATGACCTCAGAGGGTCGTTCAGAGGGTTCGGTTCGTTCAGAGGCACATCTTCCAATGGGTGGCACACAATTACAACAAGTCTTTGTAAATTCTCCATTCCCCCCAGCCAAAAGCCTCCCTCCGTTGCCCCCAAGCCTCCCCGTCTCCTCTGTGGAAGGAGCATGCTGCCTGCTCTACATCCACCACAGACTCAAACAGAGCCCCCCCACCTCCCCTCGAAGGGCACTGGCGTCCAAACGGCCCTCGAAACGAAAGCGACTGAGCGCGACGACGCATTCCATGGGCCTATTGTCTCGATTGCAGTGGACCGCGACTCGGCTCGCTTACCCGGCGCACAAAGAACGAAAACCCCTCGTTGCAGGCCATGCACGCGTTGCAGGTCGTGTCGGCGCGCCAGCCTGGCTCCTCGAGCTGGAATGGCGTCGGCCGCTCGTCCGGGTTCATCCAGCGCTGGCCGCCACGGCCGTACACGAGCACCTTGCCCGTCGCCGCAGCGCTGCCGCCACCAGGGACGTCGTCGTCGTCTGAGTCGTGGCCGTTGTTTCGGGCGCCAAGTCCCCCGTGCGTGTCGTCAAAGTGGGTCAGCGAGTCGCGCGCGTCGAGCTGTGCGTAATTGGTCGTCGCGGTCATCGCTTCCTCTCTCGGTTGGAAAAAAGTTGAATGGGAATTACAAAAGAGTGAGACTGGCGAAGATTACAAAAGAGACTATTGTCGAGCACAAATTTGTAGAGGCAAATTTGTAGAGGCAAATTTGTAGAGGAAGGCGGTGGAGAGAGAGTGAAAGTGAGACTTTGAGCACAGATCTTTAGCGAATGACTTCAAAATTTCCTGCAGACTCTCTCGTGCGAACGCAATGCAGAAACGCTGATTCCGCTTGAGTAGCATGGCATGATATTCTCAGTAGCAACCCTTACACTGTTGCTGAATGAAAGAAGACCCGGGGGGTGGGGGGAAGCCAGCCACCCCAAAAATGGGCGCCAAAATTTGCGCTTTGCTCGTGCCTCGCCTTCCTCCCTCCTTTTCTCAAAACAAGCTCAATGGCGCGCGTCATTGTGCTCTGATTCTGGGTTCTGCTGTCCCATCATTACGCGATGTGCAACTGGAACTCAGAATGACATTCCCGAGCCAGCAACAAAAAGCCAGAAAAGACGTCACCATCGAAAAAAAAGAGCGGGTCTGAAAAGTACGCGTTTTTTTTGACAAAGAATGGCAATCTGTTGATCTTGCGCTTCCACAAACACCATCCTTCGTGTTTACGTGTATTCTTGCCATCCATCAAGCGCACCCAGACACCCGCCACACGGCACCCGACACTCTGGATCTTTGGTTGCAAAACACAAAAGTCCAAGCAAGAAGTGAAGCTCATTCTTTTTTTTTTTCTTTTTTTTTTTTCTTGTGCTTTAGAACCAAATGGTACGAATTGTTATTTTTTATTATTATTTTTCTATTATTTATCCCCACAAAACAAGTTTTTTTTTTTTTTTTAGCTCCTTTTCTATTGCTTCCTCTCTTGCTCGGCTCGACCGCCGCGCCCCCTCTTCAGCAGCAGCAGGAGTGCGACAGATGATTGCAGCGCCATGGCTGTTGGAAAGTGAGCGCGGGGAAGGCGACTGCTGGCAGCAAAGGATAAGAAAAAAAAAAAAAGAAAAAAAAAAGAAGCAAACAACAACAAAAACAACAAAAAAATTATTATCCTTTTTTTTTTTTTGTTGTTGTTGTTATTGTGTGACATTGCCGTTCCGCTTTCATCCGCTCGTTCCCATCCTCCCGACCAGCCCAGCGGCTGCCTCCTGCGTGTGCCACGGCGGTCAGACTCGCGCGTGATGGCCGCTGCGGTGACCGAAGGCGGACTCCCCGGGCAACAACAGCAACTTTGGCTGCGATTCCAGTCAGCGTTTTTGGTTTTTTTTTCATAATATTAAAAAAAAAACACAAAATTTTGTTCGTTCTGTTCGAACGATGCGATGCTGCGTTGACGGCCAGCAGGGTGCTGCCACGCCACCCTACCCTTCTACAGCAGCAGTCAGCGTGGTGTGGCTGGCGGCGGCGAGGCAGCGGGCGCGTTGGAGGGTGCGCGAGCGGGGCGTGCGGTTCGTGAGCGCGGTTGCGATTAAAAAAAAAAATAAATAAAAAAAGCTCTTCTGAGCTCAGCACTGAAGGTTTTTTTTTTTTTTTGTTTTTGCTCCGGCTCTCTTTTGGCATTGTGGCTCAGGATCAGTTTGCTGCTGTTGCACGACTAGATTTGATGAACAGAGGGATATGGGGCGGGGACGGCGAAGACATTGAAGAGGTGAAGAGCGGGGTAGCTTGTCGCTCCTCAACCAACTTTTTTTTTTTTTTTTTTTTTGGTTCTTGTTCTCGCTTTTGTTGCGAAAATGTGTCATTGATTGCTGGGCCCCCGTGCTCCTTGTCCCATGGCTGAATCCGGGCCCATCGCGAGACAAGGGCACGGTCAAAGGTCGGTTGTGGCGGGATGGGGGGAAGGGAAGGGAAGCAAGCAAAACCTGAAGTTTCCAATCGTTTTGTTTTATTTTGTCTGTCTGGCTCCTTTTTTTCGTTTGGGTTTTTGCATTCGTCTTTGCTCGTTGCCTCACTCCCTGGTCGTCTGGTGCGATTGGTGGTCAATGAACACTAACACTGCCTGAGGTTGGGGGCTGCATGGTGTGGATGCCCTGCTCGTTGGAATGCGGCAAAGTGTGCGGTTGTCGACACCCAATGCTGAAATGCTGGACGAACATTTTTTTTTTTTTGAAGCTGCTTTTCCATTCAGTCTGCCGTATGAAACTTTTTTTTTTGTTTGATTCTGTTCTTTCATTCCACACGCGCACACACACACACTATACTACGACCAGCATAGCCACGTTTCCCCTCCCCCCCAAATCATTCTCTGCCAGGGTCACATTTCTCTGTCGCATGTGTCTCGCCAATTTTCATCATTTTTTTCATTTTTTTTTTCATTTTTTTTTTGCTCTCAATGAATTTTTTCGTTTCCTTCATTTTTTTGCCATCTGTCCTTTGCAATGCGTATGAAATGCATTTTTTATTCGTTATTTTATTATTTGATTATTCTTTTTATTTATTATTTTATTTTTTATTTATTTTATTTTTCAATTTGACTACTCTGCGTGAACCGCTTGAAAAGGAAAAGTGGAACTCTTTTCGTGTTCATTATTGTGCCGTTGATTTGTGCCCTTGCTTTTGTCTGGCTGGCTGGCAGGCTGGCTACCTAACTGTCGCTTTGTCCGCACGCCTGCTTGTCGAACGACCGACAACACAGCACAACACAGCACTGCATTGGCGCAGCTGATCTGCTTCAGGTTGACGCTGCAATCTGCCGCTTTTTTTTTTCATTCCACTCTTCGCCCTCGCACATGGACGCCCTCCCCTCACATCATTCCTCGTGTTATCGCCTCTTTCTCTCTCTCTCACTCTTTCTCTCTCTGGCCCTTTCTTGCCTTTTATCTTTTGGTTTTTCATCCCTTTGTTGATCTGCCCCCAACCAATTCCATAAAACTCACTTTTTGTTTTTGTTTTTGTTTTTGTGATGAATTGCGATTCGCTTGCTTCCCCACACAGGCCAACTACGACTTTAGCGCCAACGCCCAGAAATGGGAAAAGTTGTTCATCCAGGCCATCCGGAGCGTCGGCCACCAGGTGCATCCGGGACTGACGATTGAGGAGGAGACGCTGGTCTATGTGGACTCGCTGCTCTACCAAGTGCTGTCCTTCCTGTGCACACCGGCCCCGCGCAAGATCCAGGACGTCGAGGACCGCGTCAAGGCAAACTTCCCCGAAGACCTGACCCAGTGGGCCGTCCGCGAAGCCCAGGATGCCCTCCGCAAGTACAAGGACAACAAGAAGAAGAGCGCCCAAATCCTGTCCTTCCCCGTCGAAAAGGTCTACCAGAAGCTCTTGAAGGAAATTAGCGCAACGGTAAATATCAAGGCCGAGTACGAAGTGTCTGTCTACATTAACGCGGTGCTCGAGTACGTGTCCGCCGACGTGCTCAAGCTCGCCGGTAACTACACGGACAACTGCAAGCGCACCAGCATTACGCCCAAGGACGTGAACGTGGCCATCTCGGCCGACCGCGTCCTCGACCAGCTCTTCAAGTTCAAGTCGGACAAGCCCGTGCCCAAGAAGGTTGTCCACTCAAAGGAGGAGGCTGTGCGCGACATGCTTGCCGTCGAGACCAAGTACATGCGCGATGTGGACATGGTGGTCAAGATTTTCCTCGAGCTCTTTGAGAGCGCCAAAGACTCGGATCCCTCGCTCTTCACCGAGCGCAACATTGTCTACATTTTCTGCAACATTCGCGAAATCCACGATTTCGAGCGCGAGTTTGTGTACGCCCTCGAGGAGGCGCGAGAATTCAACCCCAAGAAGCCGCTGGTTGGCGCCATTTTTGAAGACATGGCACTTGAAGAAAAGTTTGAAGTCTACAGCGAGTATGCCGCCAACTTTGAGAATTCTCGTCGCGAGCTTGAGGCCATTCTGCGCGATCCCCGTGTGATTGCCTTCCTTGAGGTACAGTTGATTTTGTTTCTTTTTTCGAGTGATGATTTGTGTTGCTGTGACTCATCCTATTTCTTTTTTTTTCCCCCCCCCCGTTTTTCTTGTGTGTGTTTTCTTGTGTTCAGGCCCGCAAAATGAAAGAGGCAGTCATGTATGTGCTGCCCAAGCTACTATTCGAGCCCTTGTACCAGGTCTTCCATTATTTCGACTTGTTGAAGATTCTGCTCAAGTGCACGGAGACGTCGGATCCCGACCACAACTCAATTCGCCAGGCACAAATCTCGCTCATGAACCTCGAGGACGAGCTGAAGCGCACTTGCAAGGACTTTTTGGTCAAGCGTAACAACACGTACCTGAAGCACGGCAAAAACTCGGCTGTGAGCGAGGGTATCTTCAAGGACATTCAAATGAAGATTGAGAACTGGGAGGGCTCTGATCTTGCCATCCAGTGCTCTGATCTGTACAAGGAAGGCCTGGTGCAGTCCAAGGACGCCGCTGGCTCCAAGATGCTCACCACTTCCAAGGAGCGCTACCTGATTGTGTTTGACAACTTGATTCTGCTGTGCAAGCCGCGCGGTCAGCCCTCTGCCAACTGCGACTTCCACGTCAAGGAGCGCATCAAGACCTCGTCGCTGACTGTGCGCGAGATCCAAGACACGGATGACATGAAGTTTGCGATCGAGATCACCACGTCGGACGGCAAGCGCTACCCGTTCGGCTGCAAGAGCCCGATTGAGAAGGCCGAGTGGCTCGAGGCCCTTCACACGCTCGCCGTGCGCCCCACGCTCGAAAAGACGCTGGACAAGAAGATTGCCGAAGCCGAGGCGTCCGACGGCCCGCTGCTCGAGCTGCTCAACCCTGGCCAGTACGTGTTTGCCCAACAAGACTCCGTGTCCAACATTCTGCACGAGACGGAAGAGGGCCAGACCAACGGCCCGCCCGTCATCAAGGGTGGCAGCATTTACAAGCTCGTCGAGCGATTGACGTACCCTTCGTACGCCGATCCCAACTATCTGACGCAATTCCTCATCACCTATCGCTCGTTCTGCACCCCGACCGATCTGCTGAACCTCCTCATTGAGCGTTACAACGTGCCCGAGCCCGTCAACGTGCCACAAGAGCAGCTGCTTCGTTTCCGCAAAAACTACATCACCCCGGTTCGCCTGCGTGTCTTTAACGTCTTCCGTCAATGGGTTGACAAGCACTACTACGATTTCGAGAACAACACCGACCTTCTCAAGCGCTTCCTCGAGTTTATCAAGGACTCGATGAGCGGCGACAAGAAGATGGACAAGGCCGTCAAGTCCTTGACGCGCGCCGTGCGCCAGCGCCGTGAAACAATCGAGAATGCAAAGACAATCATCTTCTCAGACCCGCCGCCGCCGACCGAGAAGGGCTCTGCCGCGTTGGACAAGATTGAGGACTTTGATGTTCTCTCGCTCTCTCCGATCGAAATTGCCCGCCAGCTCACGCTCATCGAGAGCGACATTTACCGCACCATCAAGCCCTCCGAGCTTGTTGGCCAGCCATGGGTGAAGAGCGACAAGGAGGAGCGCTCTCCCAACGTGCTCAAGATGATCCATCGCTTCAACGCGGTTTCGCGCTGGGTGGCTACCTGCGTCGTTGATACCGAGAGCCTGAAGGAGCGTGTCGATGTCATTATCAACTTCCTCGAGGTCCTCGCCGAATGTGAACGTCTCAACAACTTTAACGGCATGATGGAGATTCTCTCTGGTCTGCAAGCCACGTCCGTGTACCGTCTCAAGTTCACCTGGGCTGAAGTCCCAGCGAAGAAGCGCGCCATTTTGGACGACGCCGCCAGCCTTCTCTCGCGTGACGGCAACTTTAAAAAGCTGCGCGAGCGTCTGCACACGGTCAACCCGCCCTGCATTCCATTCTTTGGCATGTACCTCACCGATCTCACCTTCATTGAGGATGGCACCACCGACTATCTGCCCACTGCGAACGACGCAATCAAGCTGATCAACTTTACCAAGAGAAGGCGCGTCGCGTCGGTCATTGCCGAAATTGCGCTGCACCAGAACTTGCCATACAACCTGGCGGTTGTGCAGCTGTTGCAAGACTTTTGCTACCATGCCGTGTTTATTGAGGAAGAGGAGGGCTTTGCCAAGTCGCTCGAAATTGAGCCACGCAACGCCGAAAAGGCACCCGACGCTCCTTCAGGCAAGCCGACCCGCCTGCGGCGCTCGGCCTCGACTGCCTCGATGGCCAAGGACGGCAGGATGCAGCGCGCTAGCTCGCAACAGGACTTGAACGGATTCGACAGCAAGCGCCTGTCCCAAACCGGCGGCACGATCGGCAAGCGCACGGGGCGTGCCAACAGCGGCCAAACCGTCCTGGAAGACGAAGAGGAGGCCCCAGCCCCCGCTCCCGCTCTGCCGCCAAAGTCGCGCCCAGTCTCAGTCATGTCCGTGAGCCCTGACAGCCCCGGTGGCGACAGTGGCGCAGCCCCACCGATTCCCGCTCGCAACCGGCGCCAGAGCGAGGTGGGCGGCAGCAGCCCGCCCGTGTTTGGCCACGGCACCCCTCCGTCTCTTCCCCCCAAGGTCGGCATGCCTCTGACAATTGGCAGCCCATCGCTGTCGCACGGCTTTGGCGCGGGCCCCAACAGCCCTGGCCCTAACAGCCCCGGCGGCGGTTTCAACTCGAATTCGTTGAAGAACAAGGCTCCACCGCCATTGCCCCCGAAGGCTGGCGTTCCTGGGCTGAGCACCTCACCCAGCAATTCCAGCCCCGGCGTCCCTCCGATCAAATCGCGTCCTCTGCCCACCCCGCCGTCCTAAACTAATTCTTGGTTTGATGTTGTTGATGTTTTTTTTGCAAGCTCTGGCTTGCTTTTTTTTGTTTGTTTGTTGTTGTTCGGCGTGCTGTTTCTTCTTTTCTTTTCGTTGCAACTCTGCTTGTTTTTTGTACTCGGATCGTATTCCTGCGTTTCCCCGATCTTTTTTTCTGCTCGTACACGTGTCGTGTCAAGATTTTTTTTTTCGTTCCCTTCTGTTGATTTGATTTTTTTTTTCGGTGCTTCTTGTTCTTCCAGTCGTCGCCAGCTGTCTTTTTTGACGATTCCCCCCTCTCTGTGTTGTCTTTCTTCTTTGCGTGCTGCTGTGTTGCGCGATGCCGATTGCTTGTAGTCGTCGTTGTCGGTGTGCGTTATTGTGTTTTCAAAATGAACGATACCTCTTCCCACCTCCGCACTTTGTGAGGCTGTTCTAATTGGTTCTTGAAGCGTACAGTATCGCTTCAGTTACATCTGAGTAAAGGGGGCCCCAAACGGATCATGTTAAATAACAATTGTTTTGTTGTTTTGGTTCTTGGAAACAACAAGTCACAACAAGTCACAGCAAAAAAATACGCATCACTTTTGCGCGTCGTCCAAATCAGCCTTGAGGGACGGCTTTCGCACCGTGGCAATGCCATCCCCTCGGCGGACACACTCCCACTCGACGCGGAAGAAGATCCAGATAAATCTTCGGAACACTTCGAGCATTTCAAACATGAAAATGTACCATTCACCCGTCAGGTGGAGATGCGAGGAGAGCTTGAGTGACCAGGTCACGCGGAGGGCGAGATTGAGCGCCAGGGCGGCATAGTACGCACCAGCAGGGTAGAGCGTGTGTGGCCGTAGCAGCGGGCCGTTGGCTGCACTGCTTTGGAGCAAGCCCCAATCCATGCGAATGTCCCACACAAAGCCATACAGCGAGTTGATGGAGACGGCAAGCAGCCAGAGCATTCGGTAGAATGGCAGCCACTCTGAGCCCGGGTAGTTGCGCTTCATGGCAGACAGCCAAATCACAGGGAGAGCGCTCAAGTACTTTGTCGCGTTGAGCGTTTGGACGGCGGCATCGTGCGGCAAGCTATTGAGCCACGGGCCAAACAGCGGGATGGCATCAAATGCGATGCGATGACTGGCTGCTGCAGCGGCCGGTCCGCTTGGTGCAGCAGTCAGACTCGCAAGCGGCGACACTGACACGAATGCGGACGCTGACAACGGGGTTGCCGGATCGTGACCCTGGACGAGAGGTGTTCCCGCGACGACACCAGGGTTGGAATAGCCCGCGCTGGCGGCAGACGTTGACGACGAAGAGGCGCCGATGGAGAGATAATGCTGGCGAGCGGCAAGACACTGCCGTAGTCGCACCACGAACGGAACACTGATGATGATGGGGATGAAAAACGAGTGAATGCACCCAGGCAGCGCATTGTACGCGTCCTCCTCCAGGTTGTGCGTGTGCACATGGTCTGGATCGCCTCCAGACCACGCCACGGCCACAACGGTCGAAATGATGCAAATGGTGACTTCCATGTCGCCAAAGGCCTTGGCAAGCGAGGTCAAGCCATCCGCCACAAGCACCTCCGTGAAGGCGATGGGGACGCGTGCAGCAAACACGCGCCGGAGAATTCCCCACGCTGCCATCCGCTGTCGGTGGAAGAAGCGATCGAACGGCGACAGCAGTATCAGCAGCGCCGCAGCGTAGAAAATGACGGGATAGGCCTCGGGAATGAACACGGCGTCCGCTCCCGACCACAAATATCCCGTGATACACACGGCAAGCAGCGATCCGAGGACTCCCACTGCCTGAAATATTTGCCGCGGCTCCAGCAAGTCCTCTGTTTGTGAAGTGGGTGGTGATGCACCAAAGAGAATTTTTGCATGAGCGATTCCAATTTTTTTTTTTGGGTACTGCAATCAGAGCATAGAAACCCCGCTCAAAAAATTGAATCCGATTCAACAACCGTCAACAAAAATCTGCCAAAGTGGCCAACAATCACCCTCCAAAATGACGTAGGGCGGGATTCACACTGAGGGCCTTTTTTTTTTTTTTTTTTTTTTTCCCCATTTTTTTTCCTTCCTTTGCTTTCTGTTTTGTTTGCAGCTTCGGGTCGTTCGTTCTCGCTCATCGTTCACTCGACATTCGAAGCGTTTCATTCCTTTGAATCTTGACCTGCACGCTTGGAGCTGGGTGACCCCGCTCCCCAAAATCGGTTGGCAACCGACAGCAGCCACGTCGCTCTTCCCCGCCTTTCGTCCCTCTGACATTTTGCTCGTCCTTCCCACCAGTCGCTTCCACCCGATGTGCTCCGTGACACGACCATTAGTGTGGAACGCTTCAACTCGGACAGCGATGGAAGCGAGGCGAAACCACTCATTGAGAACGACGACGACGACGACGACGACGATGAAGACCAACCTGGGACCATGTTCAGCGCGCCGTGGTAGTTGATGCGGAGGGCCTTGAAGACGGAGAGATTGATGCCCCACAGGAACAGGAACAGGATCATGACGCCAGGCGCGCGGAAGAACACGGGCGTCGACAGCATCACGCTCACAGGCGCAGACGGTGGGTCGGCAATGCCTGACATTGGATCGACCTGCGCAACCAACGAGTGCACAACAAGCATTGACGCATTGCATTGCGGGGTGGTGAGGTTGGTGTTATAGTTTTAATAGCGAGATGCAGGCGCAGGTTAATCGAGGTGTCTGAGCATCACAACAAGCACACAAACTCACAACGAATAAAAGCTACAAAAAAGGCGAAAGTCGGGAGACAGCTCAGACAAGTTGACTGAGCCGTGTTCTCAGTTTGGCCAAAAACTCAGGGAATCGATGAACTGCAAATCAAAGCACACCAGCATCATCATGGTCGCTACATCATGATGCCAAACATCAAAACAGAGATTCCAAAACTCGCCCTTCCACTCGCTCTCCACCCCCACCGCTCACAATAAATTCGAAACAAAAGCAAGTGCAACGGGGTCAAGGCGAATGTCGGTTGTATCGAAAAAACAACAACAAACGCAGCAAGCAGCCGCTAACAGAGCAGAACAAACAAACAAACAAAATGTACAAAGAAGAATGCGCGAGCCCGCACAAACAACTTTTTACAAACGCAGCGAAAACAAAAAACAGAAAAGAAAAACGGAGCAACGAATCACAACAACAGCTTAACAGCGTTTTAGTTGCAGACGTACTGGGCGGCAGCGGAAACCTGGTCAGCAGTGTAGCCAGACTCGCACAGGTTGGCGAGAATGTACATGTACTGCATGCCGAACGAGCCAAAGCGACCGCAGACGCGCTCATAGGCGGCAACAGAGGCCTTGTAGCAGTCAAAGTCGTTGACGGCAAAGCGCGAGGCGACAAGGGCATCCTTGGCCTGCACGCCGGCAACGCGGGCGGTGACGGCGTGGATGGTGGAGGTGATGAACTCACGGCGGGCCTGCTGGGCGGTCAAGTCCATCTCGGCCTGGCGACGCTCGTCGTCGGTGGAGGCAGCAGCAAGGCGGCGGCGGTGGGTCTCGAGGTCGACGTCGCGGGAGCTGACCGAGTCCTTCTTCGAGGCAGGAGCGGGGTGGCCAAAGCCGTGATGCTCAATCTCGGTGTTGGGGAAGGTGAGGAACTGGCGGATCATGAGCGCATCGAGGGAGAGCTGGCCATACTCCATGACGTGCGACAGGTTGGTGAGCTGCTGGACGGCGAGGAATTGGTCCTGGAGGCTCTCGCTCTGGAGGTTGGCGGCAATGTCCGTGTTCTCCATCCAGTTGACCGAGTAGAGATCGCCGAGGTAGGTCTGGTAGGTGTCGTCCCAGTAGGTGGCGTACGACGACTCGTCGGGGTTGGCGGCCGTGGTGGCAAAGACGAACGCGTTGGTGGGCAGGCTGGTGAACATGGAGCCTGACTCGCAGGCCTCAAGGTAGAAGACAAGCTGGGCATACATCTTGCTGTTCTTCATGTCACTGAGGGCAGAAAGCAGGTCGTTGGCGTAGAGGTAGTCGTTGGGGAAGGCGATCAGGCCAGTCGCGCCGTGATCGACAAAGTTGATAAAGACGTTGTCGTTCGGGCCCGATTGGAGCGTCTTGCCAGAGCCAACAGTCGGCTTGATGCCGCGGAGCACCTGCAAGAAGGTCGTGGGGTTGACGTTGTCGCCAGTGTAGTCCTTCGGGACGTTGACATAGACGTTGCGCCGTTCGGGTGGTTGATGACGACGCCAGGAGTGGGGTTCTATCGATGGCCGAGGAAGGAGGAGGAGGTTGGGCAGAGCAAGAGCCGAAAACACACAGTTGGAGTGAGGTACAGGAGTCGGCGACAAAGCAAAAAACAAACAAAGCAAACGAATGCAAATTTGCTTGCTCACTTGGGAGGAAGACGCAATGTCGTCGTAGTGGAAGACGATAATGTTGGAGTCCGGGTAGCCGTTCTTGTGCAGGATTTGGTACCTGCAGCAAAGTCAAAGTCAGTAAAAAACTAGATTGCGAACAAGAACAACAACTAAACAAAGCCACTTACGCGTGATACACATCAGCCTGGCAGCCAAGAGGACAATCAATTGAAGTAGTGGTGGCAGATAGGATTCGCAAAGTGATTTCAAACATGCCAGTCAGTCATCGGTGAAGCATCAGCAGCGAATGAGAACGCGGCGAAAATGCGAGGTTGGGATTTCGTGATTTGGATGTTGTTGTTGTCAGCACTTTTGTGCGGGTTTGACGTTGGGACACATGAAAAAAAAAAAAAAAAGAAGCACTTGAAAGCACATCAAAGTGTGAATGAGTCGATTTGGAGGGAAACGGCGAAAAAAGGGAGCCACGAAGGGGAAAAGGCTGGAAGAAAATAAAAAAAAAATAAAAAATAAAAATAAAAAAAAATAAAAAAAAATGCTCAAGAAGCCGCGTTCAAAACAACCCGAACGCAGAGCGACCGCGGATGGAGAGCGTTGTCCGGAGAGGCGGGGGGGGGGGGCGGGGCGCGAATGAATTGATCACAGGTGTATGTGAGAGTGGCAGGCGGGCTTTACCTGGTGGCGACTGTAGCACGCAGACAGCGAGCAGATTGAACAAACAACAACAACAACAAAAAAAAAAAAAAAAAAAAAAAAAAAAAAAAAGCCATCAGTTGAGGTGGTGCAGATCACAAATAAGCGGGAACAGCATCCCCATTGCACTGACTAGTTGCTGTAGGTGTTGGAGCCAGCGACAAGGACAGCCCAGTTGGTGCCGTTGCCGTCGGCGCCGTCGCGGAACTTGGGGAAGTGGTGGTGGGGGTGGGGCCGCGCAGCAGCCGAAGCAACCAAAAGCGTCAAAGCCAAAGCAACGACCTTGAACATGATGTCGAGTTAAAAAAAAAAGTGAGGACTGGAATACTTTTGGTTGAAAATTAGGCAGAGTAGTAAAATGGGAAGGGGGAAGGGGGGGGGGAAGGAGGATTTGGCGCGAGCCGGTAAGTCTGAGTTGTTTAACGATGGCTTTTGTTTTCAAAGGTCGTTTTGATCAAGCACTGCCTCCCGATCCGAGCTTCAGCAGTGCATGACAACCAACCTCGTAGTGTGATTACAACGATTTTGAGCACGCTCTGTTGAGAGGGTCTGAGAGTTTTGAAAGAACAATGCATTCAAGCAATCATGCTTCATTCTGGCTGAATGTGCGCTTCTACTCTTGTTTGAAAAATGTCCGATTTGGCTGAAATGATGTTTATTCGTGATTGATTTGTACGCAACATGCATCAGCAAGTACTTACCCCGTGTGAGCAGCTGAAAGAAATTGCAAAAGAGGCATTTTCGCTTCTCCAATCTGGAAATCCGAGCATACCACGGGCCGCGGTTCTGGAAAAAGCAGCGACAAGACCTATACAACACAAGCAAGGCTACAAGCCAAACAGGAAATACAGAAATGAGCGACAATCGCCAAGCAGAAAGCAACGGCACAAAGTCAAAAGTGTGTGAAAGAATGATTTTCGACCCAAACTCGACCGACAGAAAAGAAAGAGAGAGCCATTGAAATGTCATCAACGATCCACAGTAAGTTGATCACCAAGATGCAAATCATGCAAAGGAAGAGGAACAAAGAAGAGGGTTGGGCCTCAGGTAAAAATTCTATGGTAAATGTGTTTCTCGATCACGCTTGAGTCGGAACGGCCGGGTGAGGGCTTGGTCCCGTCAGTGTGGTGGTACATTTGTATCATCGTAGGCCGGGAAGATCAGAAAGAGAAGGAGAGAGAGAAAGAGAGAAAAAGGCGCGAAAAGTTTGGGCGATCTCCACATGGTTTTGGAACGAAGACGAGCACGCGGCTGCTTGCGGCTCACAGATGGGCGCGGAGGAGAGTCGTACCGTGAATGCAAAGGTAAGGAGAGAAGATCTTGCATCTTGGAAGCGCGGGACGGCGGGGGCGATGCGCGAATCTGCAATCTACAGATGGAAAGACAAAAACGAAAAAAAAAAAAAAAAAAAAAAAGACAAACGCGAGTCAGTAAACGAAGGCAGTGGCAGCGGCACACACAATGAGACAGTACAGAGAAGAAAGCAAAGCACGAGCATAAAGAAGGAGGGAGGCAGGCAGAGAAGCCAGAGAGAAAGAGCAAGAAAGAGATAGAGAGGCACCGGTTTGTTTGGTTTCAGGTTAAAGGAATTATAAAATAGTATGGTTCAGCATCGCGCTTTGCTCGGTGGCAATAGTCGCCTAATGGATTCTTGGCTGAACTGGTTTTTCATCAGTTGAAACGCGGGCCATCTCTCAAAGGGGGGACGGAGAGCAGGGAAGAAAGAAAGAAGAAAGAAACGAAACGAAAACTTACCAAAAGTGAAAGTAGACTGAGCAACTTTGATCCAAAAAAGTACACTCGTTCCCCCACCCCAACAATGATGGAATCAATGGCCGCGATGCAGAAGATAAAAATCTTTGTCAGCACAACAAAATCACACAAAGCAACGAAGCCGAAAAAAATAGGCCATTTTAAAAGAAGAGCAACAAAAAAGTCAACAGAAAGAGATCAAAAGAGGCAAAAAGGGAGACAATTTGCAGGCACCAAAAAGAGAGAGAGAGAGAGAGGGAGGAAAAAAAGAAAAGAAACAAGCTTTGGCTTAGCAGCCGCAGTCAGAGCCACCCTGGGGCTTGGCAATGGTGGTGGAGCCGCCAATGTTGATCGACTGACCCTTCTCCTTGGCGGGGAAAACGGGGCCCATACGGTTCTTGATCTCGGCAGCCATGGTCATGAAAGCCTGCTCGACGTTGGTGGCGTTCTTGGCAGAGGTTTCGAGGAAGGGAATGCTGAGCTGGTCGGCAAACTCCTTGGCGGTGGTAAAGTCGACAACCTTCTTGGTGGTGAGGTCGCTCTTGTTGCCGACAAGCAGCTTGTTGACAGTCTCCGAGGCATAGCGGTCAATCTCCTGCAGCCACTGCTTGACGTTGTTGAACGAGTCCTGGTCTGTCACGTCATAAACAACAATGATGCCGTGCGCGCCACGGTAGTAGCTGGAGGTGATGGTGCGGAAGCGCTCCTGGCCTGCAGTGTCCCACTACAAGAGATGTTGAAGACGTTGCGAGGTGTTTGTGAGCGTGGTGGCGCGACGATAGAAAACGACAAGGAGAAAAGTTTGAAGAGTGCTTACAATCTGGAGCTTGATGGTCTTGCCGTCGAGCTCGATGGTGCGGATTTTCTGCGGGTCAGGTCGAGACAAAAATGCGGTGAGTGCGACGTGTGGGTGATGAAAGTGGCAGAGGCAGGGGGTTTCAGGGAGAGGCGAAAGCGGCCTCAAAGCGACACGTGAGGTAGAAAAAAAATTAATCATAAATAAATAAAAAAAATAATAAAAAAATAATAATAAGTTGCTTCTCGCGCCGAGCAAAGTGATCTACCGACAGCCACGGCACGGCTGGTGGCGAAAACCAACACAAACTGCTTCGCAAGGACATGAGGCGACGGTCTTGGCAAAACGGAGCAGTGTGGAGGCCAAGGTCGTTGCACAGCATGAACCGAAAAGAAAAGAAAAGAAAGAAAGAAAAAAAAAGGAGCGGGAAAAAAGAAAAAAAAAAAACGAAGAAAAAAAAAAAGCGAGCCAAAAAAGCTGGTGTATTTTGGACAGTGAGTCGCCTCGCTGGGTCGCTTTGTCTGGGCACTTACGAAGTCGACACCAATGGTCGAGATGTAGCTCTCAGTGTACGTGTCATCCTACAACAGCGACAACAGAAGCAGCAGAACAAGTGAGTGCCGGACACAATGCAAAAGAGAAAAAAAAAAAAAAAAAAAAAAGAGATCTTTGAACAACAACCAAAGAGGGGAATGCGAGCACCACTGCCGTTGCCGAGCGAGGCATGCAAGCCAGGTCGAGCACAAAACGGTGGACTCGTTTTGCACGGTGAGCAGTGGCTCCCCAAAGGACAAGACCAAACAGCAATGCAAAACCAAAAGGAATCAAAAAAAAAAAAAAAAAAAAAAAAAAAAGAGAACGATGCGATGATGACCCTTACGGCAAAGCGAAGAAGAAGGCAGGACTTGCCGACGCCAGAGTCGCCGATGAGTAGCAACTTGAACAAGTAGTCGCTGCAACGAGCACAAGCAACACGACGCAGAAGGACACAGGGCGCAGGGCAAGAAAGTGACGTGAGCCAAACGAAACACACAACGAAGGAAGCAGAGACAACGACAACCAGCAAAAAAAAAAAAAAAAAAAAAAAAAAAAAAAAAGCAAAGGCAAAGGAAAAGACAGTGTGTCGCGAGCCACCACAGCGATGGAGGTATGGGGCAGGACGAGCTGAGGAAGGCGGCTGTCTCGGTGTTTCGTGGGAGGGCAGCGCGTGACGCCTCCAAACACGAAAGACGAAAGGCAAAAAAAAAAAAAAAAAAAAAAAAGAACGAGAAAAAAAAAAGCCCATGCCAAAAAACCCAACGTCGTCGTCGCTCGGCAGTGACACGGCAGACGCTGGCCAACGCGGCGTGAGCAAGGCGGTCGTGCTCGCGAAAAGCGACCTTGCTTGCATGCATTTGGGCGGAGGCGGCTGGCTTGGAGGGAAGCGAAACAACCGCGGTCGAACCAGGCCAAAAAAAAAAAAGAAGAAAAAGGCGAAAATTCAAAGTCGTGGGGCGACACTTTGACTGGCTGGCAAAAGGTCTGCGCCCAGGGGAGGGCAAAAGCAGAGAAGACCGGGACGAGAGCACGTTGCTGCAGCCGAAGAAACCAGGGGGGGGGGCAGAGGAACGACGAGAAACTGAAAGAGCAAAGAAGGAAGGAAAGAAGAAATACTCACTACTCGGGGGTCATATTGTATTGGTATTAATAAAAAACAAATATAAAAAAACGAGTGGCTTTTGCATTGTGACATTTGGTTTTGCTGAGAATTAGTAGAAACAGTTAGTCGAAAAAAAAGAGCGACCCGTCTACCAGTTGGTAGATGAGCAATACACTCGACCCATGATGGTGAAGTCACAGTTCGGTCATTTTCAACATCTGTGAACAGGGGCGATCTGCGTTCGTGGCACAACGCACTTTTTTAAGGAGTTGGGTGGTTTTTTGTGCTGACGTCCTTGATCGTCGTCAGCGTATCCGGTCATTGGCTTTGCTAGAGTCACGCGCTTTGTCTCCATGGATGTTTGACATCATTTCAACAACGAGAGGGCGACGAGCTGCTTTGTGTTTGAGCGACTCGTTCATTCACTTGTCATGATTGCTCTCTTCACACACAACCCAGAGGAACCAAACAAAAGTGTTGGATGCGGAGACTTGCATGCCGCGCATTGACTCGTTGTACTCGTCGGCCAATTCTTGCAGCCATCCGCGATTCATTGGAACCAAAGCCGAAACAAAATTGCGGAAGAAGAGGAACTGAGCTTTGATCACATCGAATGTGCACTGCAAGATCAAAAACTACCCAGTCTCAGTCTTGTTTATTTACAAGAGAATAATTAAACCCCAACACTGCCAAATTTGACAATGAATTCTGCCGTTCTCAGCCATCAAGTTGCACTCGCACGTGCTCTGCGATCAGCCGTGCTCGCGTCGCCCGCACGCACCGCCCTCCTGGCGACTTGTGCTGCCGAGTCATCACATGCTGCCAGTACGCTGCCACGGCGGCAGTGGCTGTCGTCATCACACGCTTTGGCAGCAGCAGCGGGCAGTTCCAACACTGGCGCTGGTCGCCAGAGCCCCGCAAGCCCGCCGTCGACCTCCGGATTGGCGAACATGCAACGCAAGGACCTATACATGCCAAGCTCAAGCCTCGAGGGCGATCACTTTTCGGTCGACGTTCGGCCCGCTGCAAAAGGTCCCGGCCAGCCGATCGACGCCGACCTGTCCCAGCTCCCGCCCATTCCGCCCGTGGTGCGCGGCCCCGAGACGCGCCAAGTCAAGATTGCCCGCCTGCTGTACCAGACCCGCAAGCGAGGCATTCTCGAAAACGACCTCCTACTGAGCACCTTCTTTGCCGAGCACGCCAACGCGCTCAGCGACGCGCAGCTGCAGACCTTTGACAAGCTCCTGGACCAGATCGACTGGGATATCTACTACTGGATTACCAAGGCGCGTCCCGTTCCGCCGGAATTCGATACGGACGTGATGGCGTTGATTCAAGCACACACCTTGGCACGGCGCAACGGCCCTTTGCGCCAGCCCTCCACCCCACAAGTCAAGTCACAATGAGAGCCCTTTCAACACAGCTCGAGTCAAAAGCGCGATGGTGTTTTTTTTCTTTGCTTTTCAAGTGTACAATGGAGTGATTGCTTCTGGGACAAACAACGCCAAAATCGCATTTTCTTCTGCCAAGGACGAGCCAATGTTTGATTTCTGGTCGGGGTGTAGCTGCGGTGCGTTATGTGCACATGTACTCTGCGAGTGTGAATACTGTATGTCAGTGAACGCTGTCGAAACACGGAATCTACTCTTGACTTTCAACCAGTTGCTTTTGTGTTGTCATTCGAGTTCTTGAGACTCACTTTCTAGAGATGTATTTAACATCTCTTGTATTCCCATCGCTCATAATCCCATTCCTCATTTTCTCAGATTTCCAAAATGGCTGGAGCAGCAAACTTTTTCAGAGTAACTCACTTTCACACAAACCCACGTCCCATCCGTCGCTCGGTCTCCGCAGACAGCCGATCGAGAGTTCATTTTGTGTTTGAGTTGACCATCCCCGTGTTCGCACAGAGGGCAGACAGAATGAGAAGATCAGCAGTCGGCTCGTCGTCGTCTCTCCATCGCTCCTACTGTCACTCACTGCTGCGACTTTCTCCACACACACACACACACCGCCCCCCCCTTTCTGACTCAAATCGACTTCATTTGACGCAGGGCACGACCATCGATCAGGACAGCCGCTTTGTCAACAAGCAGAACAAGCTGCTCAAGGAGATCAAGTTCCCGCCAGAGTTCAAGGACAAGGTACTGGCTTGCCTTCACTGCGACTTGGGACACCCTTATCACAAAAGCGCGCAGCAGTTCGCCCGTGTCCACGTTGTTGCGACGGAGCGCGCGGCGGTGGATGGCTCGCTGCAGAAGCGCCCAATGCAGGCCCTGACTTGGTTTTCGTATGGGATTTGTATTGGTCCAACTAGGTCGACATGCAAAAGGTCAATATGGAGATTGTCAAGGCATGGATCATTGGGCGGATCAACCAAATCCTGCAGATTGACGCCGACGACGTTGTGCCAAACTTTGTGATTGCCGAGCTCGAAAAGGATAGGGTAAAAAGTACCAAAATCACCCTCGCTTTCCCGTCCCCGAGACGTGTCGGACTCTGACCAGAGAGAGAGAAAAAAAACAACAGACCTTTTATCTTCTTTGAGCTGCTTTTTTTCATGGACGTGGCGAATGGCGGGCGGAGGAGGACGACGAAAAGAAACAACCACCAATTGTGCTCGTCACACTCGCGGGGAGGAGGGTTGCAATGCTCGTGTTGCCCTTGTTTGATGCAACGTGTAACTCATTTGGTGGTTTTGCCTTGCCTGGACGCAGTGACTGCTCTTCGCAACGAGGACACCGTGGATTGCGCCATCGTTGCTCTACGCCATTTTTCTCTCTTTGTTTCATATCTGCCGTGTTGTTATGTGCTGAGATGTGCGATATGAAGTGCGGGACATGCGACGTGTGTGTGTGCGTGTGTGTGAGAGAGTGAGTTGGACCGAGGGAACCCGCTGCTCGATTTTTGTGTTGTTCGATGGCTCACTGTTCGTTTCCCCGTTTGCACGTTGTTCCCACCCCTCCCTCATTTTTTTGGTTTTGCAGTTCCCCGACCCTCGCAAGATGCAGCTCAATCTGACTGGCTTCCTGGAAGGCAACACGCCTGATTTCATGCTGGAATTGTGGAAACTGCTCTTGAGCGCTCAGTCCAGTCCCGGCGGTGTTCCGCAGCAGCTCATCGAGCAAAAGAAGCAAGAGATTCTTCAGCGCAAGGTAGGATTGTGTTTGGTGAGAAGATGCAGAACGCCATCTTTCTGAGTTGTTTTTTTTTTTTCGTTGTTTTTTGCGTTTTCTTTTTAATTCAAAATTGCAGGTCGAGATGCAACGCCTGCAAGAAGCTATCAAAGCCAAAGCTCTAGCAACAGCGGCGAGTACAGTTGAAGAGGTGAGTTTGCGAGCCTGTTGTGACGAGAACCTTGCTTGTTGTGCCAATCTAACGCCTGCACTTGGCCGAACTTTTATTTTCGTTTTTGCACAGAAACCCACACTGGACCTGTCTATAAGAGCACCTGCTTCTGGGACGTCGGAACCTTCGCGCGAGCGCCAGCCGTCACCGTCTCACCGCCGTCGTTCTGCTTCCCCGCGTCGCCATCGCTCCCGATCGCGCTCTCCCAAGCGTCGGTCTCAGCGCTCACGTTCGCGCTCACGCTCCCCCAAGCGTCGTTCTCGTCACTCGCGCTCACGCTCCCGCTCACGTTCCCGTTCCCCGAAGAAGCGCCAGTCTCGTCGTTCACGTTCACGATCGCGCTCGCGATCGCCTCGTCGCCGCAGCCACGTTCACGATCGCGCTCGCGATCGCCTCGTCGCCGCAGCCACCGATCGCGCTCTCGTTCACGATCGCCCTCTCCCCGACGCCACAGTCGTCACTCGGAGTCGCGGCATTCGTCCAGTCGATCACACCGTCACCGCTCTTCGTAAGAATAGGCTTGCAGATGGACAAGTATTGGCCTATATGTGTGTGGTTCTTGTCTGCTAACCATCGCTGAATGATCATGCAACAGACGGCACTCGCGCTCGCGCTCTCGTTCTCCAGCGCGTTCACGCTCGCGGTCGCCCGGCCACGATCGCAAACGCTCTAGCTCCAGCCGGAAGTCCGAGTCCACCGAAACCGCGCCTTCTACAGAGTCTGAACCAGTCGATGCCACCGCTTCTGCAGCGGCAACCGAAGAAACGCCGGCTGCCGCACCCATGGATGCGACCGAGTAGTTTTCGTTTTCGTCTAGGTTGTTGTTGTTGTTGTTGTTGTTGCTGTTGTTGTTGCTGCTGCTGCTGCTGCTGCTGCTGCTGCTGCTGGGCATTTCTATTTTCGTTGTGCACGTTCATTCAGTCAATCTTTTACTGATGAGTTCCACTCCTCCACCTTCGAGCGAGTTTCTTCGCTGCGCACGAGCCTTGTGCGTTCTTTCAGACCAACTGAAGGACGGCTGGACGATGGAATATTCCCCAAGCCGACGCTATGATCATGTTGGTGGTGATTCAGTGAATGAAACGATGACTCGAAATTCGCCGTGTGCAACGTTGCTGAGTGTGATTATTACGGTGTGCAGATCGCTGCAATGACTCAACCAGCGCCACGACCAGGCTCCGTCTACTTGGTCAAGCGAAGCGTGTCCGTCCGAGCTGCTGGGTGTAGTAGGAGCAGCAGCGAGTCAATACAGGCCGCTGAAACTCAGGACCAAGCCCAGCCAGTCTCACCCGCCAATCCTGGCCTCGAGGCTCCGATCGAAGACATCCCTGATATGGACGACGTGTACACCGAGGAAGCATCCGACCCGGGCGAGTTGCGCGGCTCGAGCAATCTGACGTCCGACAGCGCCTCGTTCGATTCTTGGCACACGTACGAGTACCACGTCGTCTACCACAAGACTTACACAGTTCCGGTCTTGTATTTCAATGCCAGTACACTTGGTCAGTATATCCCGGGAGAGAGAAAGAGAGAGGTGGATTGCTGGATTTCGAAAATCAGTCAACTTGTCACAAACTTTTGATGATTTGCCTTCACCGCTCGTTGTCATTCGTAGAAGGCAAGCGGCTAACAGTGGATCAAGTCTGGAATGACATGCATAACTTGCACAAGGATTCTATCGATGTCAGTCGGTCCTCATTCTTGTCGCAAGCGGTAAAACTATCAAGTTCCTTTTTTTTTGTTTCGTCGTTCTTTTGGTATTCTCCTCCCCCGTACTCACCCATTCACCAATGTTGGTGTTCGCATGTGGCTGATAGGAGCATCCCGTGCTTGGGAAACCATTCTTCTTCCTCCATCCGTGCCAGACTTGCGACATGATGGTTGCGCTGTTCGGTCCGAGGCTGGCGGCGCACTGCTCGCCCGACCAGCCTCTGTTTGACTATCTCTTGGCCTTTTTGAGTATCGTTGCGCCAATCGTGCGTCTAAATCTGCCACTGCAGTATCACGCGGCACAGAGCAAGCTTGTGTCATAGCTGTTTTGCTTAAAATGATAATATTTCGCAAAAAACCAAACGAATAAACCACGACACCAACATGAAACGGGGGGGGGGTCTAGCATTGACAAGACCAAGCAAGATAAATGCGACACGAAACATACACAAACCGTAGATTGAAAAAAATCAAAGCACAACTCAGACATTCGAGTCTTCACTCTCTGCCGCCGCTTTCCTGCGGTTTTTGCGCTTGAATTGGCTCAGATCGGAGCCAAAGGCCGATCCTTCTTTCAGAGCAGAAACGAGCTCGTCAAAGTCCTGCAGTATGGGGATTGTGTCGTCAGCGACAAAAAAAAAAAAAAAGTTTCCGTCATGCAGAATCAACCGTCGACAAACACGCAAAACCATCCCGTCGAAACCCACCTGTCCTTCAGCCTTGTACGCTTCGCTGAGCTTCTCGCCACGCTTGCTGGCTTCCTTGCGCGCAGCCGCTTCCTGGCGCTTGCGCTCATCCTCTGCCTGCTTTTTGAACATGGCGTTCTCTTCACGAGCAACCTAGTACAAGCTCAAAACAAATGAACAACAGGCGGAGAACCGAGCTAAAAAAACAAACAAACACCCAAACACAACCCAAATGCTCCTCTTACAAAGAACGCCTTGACAAACGATTCAAAGGCACCAAAGAACTCGGCGGGCGTCATGACCTTGCCATCCTCGCCAAAGAGCGAAACCACGTCTTCAAACTTCTTCTTCATTTCGGTCACATCCGACTCCAAGTCCTTGAGCTCGAGAGTCGCGTGCGAGAAAAAGTCTTCGACCTCCGCCTTGAAGCGATCGTTGGGATTGTGGGCACGCGTCGAGTTGTTAAAGTACTGCAGCTCCTTTTCGATATCCTTGGTGCCCTTGAGCAAGAAGGACAGGTCCTTGTCAATTTCGGCAATGTTGGCGCGCGTTGCGTCCGCAAGGTGGGGCATGTCGTTCATGTCCTTGATGGCAGGGTACTTGGCATCGACAACAATGACGAGATAGTGGAGCAGCGTCTGGCGCTTGTTGGTCGAAGCCTTGGTGTCCATGACTTTGCTCAAACTGGAGAGCTTGAAACCGTAAGCATTGCCGCGCGCGCCACGGTTCATGTAGTTGCCAAATGCCAGCAGGATTTCGAGCACCTTGCGCAGTTGGGGAGACGAGCGCACCTCCTTGCTGGCCAGCAGAACGGCGTCGACCAGCGGCTTGATCTCATGCACGCGTTCTTTGAAACGCAGCTTGAACGACAGCGCGTTGAGGCGCTCGCCGTAGTGGTCCACGGCAGACATCTCGTAGAGGAACCTGTCGGCCTTGGCGAAATTGGCAATGTCGGCCTTGTTGGAGTCGAGCAGTTGGATTTCGTCGGGCGCGGGAACAAACTTGAGCAGCTGCTCGATCAAATCCTTGTTCAGTTTCTCCGTGTCGCACGCGAAAATGGCCTCCTTGAGCTCGTCGTGCGACAGTTTGATGCGCGAGAGCAAGATGGCGCAATTCTGGGCACGGCGACCGTCAATGACGGACAGCTCCTTGGGCTTGGCGGGCGCGGCCGTCGACGAACCATCGTCTGCAGCGTCGCCACCGTCGTCCTTGCCAGTCTTCTGATAGGCCGAGAACATTGTTTCAAACTCGTCCACATCGAGCTGGGCAAACACCTTCGAGTCGTCCAGGTCAATCCACACTGTCTTGTCAATCTTGCTGTCGGGCATCTTTTGCCAGTTGAAGGACTTGACGGGATTGGTCGGTGCAGGGCGCTTGCGTGGAGGCAGCTTGCTGGCAGCGCCCATTCCGGGCATACCGGGCATGCCAGGCGGGGGCGGCGGACCGCCCATCATTGGCGGCGGTGGAGGAGGTGCACCACCTTCGCCCATCATCATCGGCGGCGGAGGCGGAGGCGGGGCTCCCTCACCCATCATTGGTGGCGGAGGCGGCGGCGGGGGCGCACCACCTTCGCTACCGCCTTCAGCAGCAGCAGCAGCAGCAGCATCACCCGACGCCGGAGCACCCTCCGCTACGGCCGCTGCCGCGACGGGCGCCGCGACAACCACTGGCGGGGCCGCCTTCAATTCCGCCACCTGTTCCTCCAGCTTGGTCTTTTCGTCCTTGAGTTCGCGATACTTGGCCTTGAGATCTTCCAACTCCTTGTCTTGGTTGCGAACCTCGCGCTCGGCTTTGTCTTTGGCGCGCTTGAGTTTCGTGATTTCTGTCTCTTGGTCTTTGACTTGCTTCTCGGCCACCTCGACCCGCTGCTTCAATGCATCGCGCTCACGTTGCGACTCATCAAAGCGATCCTGAGCGGCAAACCCAGAGACGAGCTTGTCCACGTCGATTTTAATGACGGAAATGTCCGTGTCGACGCCGTTGCGTTGCAGCACAATCTGCTGGACGAGGCGATCGATGGTTTGGTAGTACTTTGCACGGCGCTGGGCCTCCTTGGGAATGAGCAGCAAGTGATGAAGAATCGACTGCAAGCTGATGAACGCGCCCGTGAGCGACAAGGCTTTGACGACTGTTCCGAATACTTCCACAATGTTTGTTTTCTATCGCGACGAGTCGAGAGGAGTGGGGTCAGGATGACAAGAAGGTGAGTATCAACAAGCTACGATGGCGGGGGACGGACGCGCGTTAAGCGCAGGCAATGCAAAATAAAAACATAAATCTCACATCAATCTTGCTGGAGCTCAGCTTGGTAAAATCAAACTTGTCTGCAAACAACTCTTCATCGCTGCCTTGAATGTTCTCAAAGACGTCGAGTTGGATGTCGAGAAGCCGATCTTCGTACTTGCGCAAGCGCTGCAGAAACACGTTCGAAAACCCAATGGAAGAACAGAAAATCAGGCCACTCATTCACGCAACGATAATAATCAAGCATAAAAACGGCTATACCTCCACCATTTCGTCCAGACCAAGACTGGTAAACTCCATGCGGATGTGCATGCGAAAGTCCAAATCCTCGCGACCAACACCGGACATGACGATCGTGTTGACAAGCACCATGCCTGCTGTTTTGATGGCAATGTCCTGGTCTTGCTTGCCAGATACGCTGGTGATGACATTGACCAGAGTTTGGAAGCGGGTGCGCTCGTAAAAGTAAGCACGGAAGTCTTCAAAGGCGTCCAGCACCTGAGAGAGCAAAGAAATCGTGCGGTTAGTGTTCTGTTGCAGCAGTTCGCCCTCTGGTTCGCAATCGTCCTTCCTCTTTCCTCTTGAAGAGCGTACCTGCTTGTGACCGTCCGAGATGAGACAGCAGACGGCAAGAATTTCGAGCACTGCCTGCTTGGTCTTGTAGTTGCCCACAGCCAGACTGCGACAAATAATGCGAATGCCGTTGTAGTGCTGAATGACGGCCATGCGGCCAACGGTGTTGTTCATCAGGGCCTTGACTGCGCGGAGGAAGAAGGTGTGCAAGTCCGTGTTGCGCTCTTCGTCGTCCAGCTCTTCGAGGCAAGTGAGGAGGGCTGAACCGCCTTCCTTGTCAACAAACTCGCTCACCCATCTTGTGTGGATTGAAGCAGAGGCGAAAAACAAAACAAAACAGTGATTGGAGCAGAATGTGAGCAACAGCAAGAGCAGCGAAAAGGAGAAATGAGAAAAGGCGAGATCCAGCAGCCTGTCTGCCAACATACGTGAGAGCGGTCGTTCGCAGCAAAATCGTGACGGCTTGAGCGAGATCGCACTTCTCCTCCAAGCTGAGTCGCGTTGAGCGTCGTAGCTTGAGGATGGTTTCGGACGGCGGTTCGATATTGCTGGTCTCTGCAGCCTGTCATATCACCATCCCATGCATGCAGATTCCTGTGAGTCTGGGTTTTGTTCAATGCTTTGCGAACCGAGGCGGTACCTGAACTGTCCGGAGTGCGCTTTGCTGCTGATAGAGCTGCCACTTTTTCTCTGGCGAGCAAGCCATCATCTTTGTGCGCTGGTCTGCTGTAAAGTTGAGCTCATCCTACCAATTCAATGACCAGGCGCCAGCACAGTGTGAGTCACACACTTTATTGCTTTGGCCGCCGCCGAACCTTGATTGTTTTTGGTGTTTGTGATGTTCAAAACATCCGCAAGCGGCAGTTCGCTGTCGGACGCTGTCACAAAACAAAGCACTCCAGCCCAAGCACCTGTGCATGCACGTACCATGAGCGATGACAGGAGCTCGTTGAGCCGGTCTTCTGGCGGGATGTCCTCCTGCGCGACAATCACGGCCGGCATCGGCGTCTGGACGACATCGACAATGTTAATCTCGCGCCGCTTGAGCGCTTTGCGTCGCTTGGCGTCCTTGCTGTTCGTCGCGCCCATGGTGATGCCGACGGTGACAACCAAATAAAGCAAAGCAAAGAAGAGAAGAGAAGAGGGTTGATCTGTCAAAGTTTCATCAGAAGCGGGGGGACTCGTCAGTGTGAGTTCACAGGGGAATAAAATAAAAGTTGCTGTAGAGTGAGTGATGGTTGTTGGGGCTTCTCAGTCGGGCCGGCACCAGTCCCGGAGGAGGAGGAGAGGGGGGAGGGGGATGACTTTGAGTCAAAGTGCAGACGGCACAATGCAGGACACGTCGCCAAAGAGCGAAGGACAGCGACAAGGACGAGAGAGGACAATGAGAAAAGCCCTGATCAAGATCTGACGGTGACTGTGGCGAATCTATCGCACATTGAAGGCCCGCTGGCTTCCACGCGAATCCAAAGCGCAAAACGTCAGAAAATCAGTGAATGAACGGACGAATGTGTGCGAAAAGCGTGGCTTCGAGAATGTGGGGGAGATGAGCACCAAGGGAAACAGCAACCCCAATCCCAAAAAAAAAAAAAAAAAAAAAAAAAAAAAAAAAAAAACGGTTGAATTGGCAACCAAATTTAAAATAATAATCATAGGTGCGCCACGAGGCAGGTTGGAAATGGGTCGGAGAGACGCAAGAGAGAGAGAGACCAGATAGGAAGGGGAGAAGGCAAGTTAGAGCAGTGGGGTAAGCGATTTGGGGGCGGTGGAAAGAGAGAGAGAGAGAGAGGGAGAAGGAACTGTGAATAATACAAAAAGGAGGACTGAATGCAGATTGTTTGTGTGTGGATGGTGCAAGGCAGCTCAGAGCGTGCAGCAGCTCGGATCACACAACAAGTCAGTCAGTGCGACTGACTCTGGAAGGACAGAGCGAATGTACGGCGGGCGACGGCTTGAAAATCAGGTACTGTACCTGACGGACTTCAGTTTGCCGAAGCAGGGGTTTGAGTCATAATGTGATTGACGGAGGACTGAGGGTAAATGCATGAGACGACAGACATCGTACTGGGAGAAGTGGACGGAAGCTCGGCTTTGTTCATTTTGTACACTTGTTTGTCATCATTCTGCACGACTTCTCATTCTCTCTCTCTCCCTCTCCAGCCACCATCCCCGCTTCAATTTCCAACACTGGTCTCAGTTGCGCACTTTGCTTGTGGGCAAAGCGGCTCGCCAGAAGCAGCATCATGAACACAGGATAACAAATTTGCTCAATCACTCGAGGGAGTTGCGCTCGCGGAGGACTTGGTCCAGCTTTGCGCCTCGTTCCTGATCTTCGCACGCCTGAGTGATGCGTTTGCTGCGAGAGATGAGGTCTGGAATACTCTGTACCATGCAAAGTTGGCTCAATGTCAGAATTCGAAAAACAAACAGATGAAACAAACCACCTTGCGACGCTCAATACTCACCTGACGGAGATCTGACAAGACTCGAGTGGCTGCGGTAAACTGGGCAAGCGACTCGCCAAACGAGTCATCATCTGCCAGCCACATGGCGCACAGAATGTGAGTCAAAAACGTCATATTCTAACCAAAAGCACGCTCTTTGCACTCCCCACCACCGCCACAACCCCGCCCCGCGTCCAGTTCATTACCTTGTGGATTCATCATCGGTGCAACAATACGGTTTTCAACGTCCTCTGCAAGCAGCAGCTCATCTTGAGCCTTGATGGTAGAAATGTGCGCTTGGGTGCGGTCGCGCAATGCTTCAGGGGCAGATCGGCGAAGACGAGCGACTCGGAGCACGGCATCATTCACGCTAACCACAGCCGCGGAAAGATCCAACTTTAAACTCGGATTCACAGGTTCGAGAGCTGAATTGGTCCGACCAAGGAAAAAACGAGGGCGACCGGAAAAAGCGTGGAAATTGAGCTAAACCACGTCCACTCCGGCGCCCCAATCACGGGCCGGCAATTTCATCAAAGCACCATTACCTTCTTTGCTAGGGTCGTACTCGCTCCAGCTTTGGCCGCCGACCGTGACGCTATTTTGCAGCACGTCAAAGGCCGAGTTGGCAATCTGATTGAATCACAGCCGTTTTCCACCCAACACCCGACAGCGCAACCAGTGACAATCAAAGAATCAAAGGACATGCGTTTCATATTCGGGGTGAGTCATTGTCAATGGGCGAGCACGATTGAGAGAGGAGGCGAGCGGATTCACGAATTTTCAAAAACGAAAAAATCCGTTTCAAACAGTCTGAAACGGTTCTTTTGAAACGCCGACCCCAACTCGCGCTCATTCACAACTGCGCTCTTCGGCCACATTTCCCCCACTCTCGCCAGCAATATACACATGTAGAGTGCATGTGGGCACCTGAGAGTCCCAAAACAATGCCGCCGCGGTGCTTTAGGGGCACGGAAAGCCGTTGCGTTGGATTGCTTTGCATTGACCTCGCCAGCACTCACCTGCTGGAGTCGTCGCTTGAGCAGGACTTGCTTGTGAAAGTCGCGCGTCTTGGAGGCAAAAGGGCCGCTGGTGGCAACGAGGTGTGCTCGGAGCGCGTCGACTGGCTTTTTGCTTGCAATGGTAACCTTCATGCTTTGAAAAAACCAAAAAAGAGTGAATCAACTCACTAGGAAAAATGACCTATACTAACAGATTTGGATAGGATTTTTCCCCAGCCTCGCCGCGTTGGAAATAGAAACTAGAATGTATGTGGAGTATTCTAAAATTGAAACGGAGGCGAACGGACGCCGGGGAGTGGAGATGGGGCGGAGGGAAGGTCAGAGACTGGAATCGCTGGCGGGCTTCGCTCGGGTGCCCTGCCCGACCTGAGCTGTTTCTGGCGGAAATTCCAAAAGGGTATCCTTATAATATCGTGTAAACTCGATTGCGCTTGAAAAAACGGCGCTCCGAGCACTTGGCGTGGCCTGAAGCTCAAACAAGCGATTTGCCCTGACGAGTAGACACGAGCCATCACCTCGCGGATGGTATTTTC